>NC_143393.1:42016761-42323895 GCF_980474605.1 Leiobunum rupestre | reverse complement strand
CAGGGAAATATTAGGGAAAATCAGGGTCATTTATGAGGGTTAGAAAGTTTGGCCCAAAGAGTACAAATTTATCAGGGACGTCATTTGAGTGGGAATTCCCCCCCCCCCCCTGATTTTTATTAGCTAAACAAGTTCACGAATATTTTTAATACCAACTCAGAATCGGAGGAAGTGTAATATCTTGGGGAAATGTTTTGTTCTGTCAATTATCCTGAAAATCACTAGCAATTATTGAATAACCATTTCGATTAAAAAATCAAAAAGTATAAAATTTGACGCGTTTTTTCATTTAAAAAAAATGCCGGAGCTCACGTATGAAAAACCCTGAAATTACATCCCTGAAATATATATATAATATTAATATGATGGAACCAATTTAGTTTATATGTAAATCATGAAATAAGTAACCCTCTTCGTGAAAAGATTGGTTAAGTAACACAAAAGTCTTAACAGAAACGAAGTTTTAGTTTCGATTACGGACAAATACTTGGGCCAAGAAGACGTTTTGTTTTAGTTTCGTAGTGTTTTGATCAGAAAATGTACAAATAATTGGGTATCATTTAGAGTGAATAGTAGCAAAGATAAATAAACCGTGCACTTGGTTTAAACCTTTGTATATACCAGCCAACCCTGCAAATAGCTTCCCAAATTCAAAACTACTCCCCCCCCCCTCCAAAAATGTAGATTATGACCAAGATATAAATAACAACTTTGAACAAAATATTTCAAAACGGTTGTACAATATTTTCTATAAATTCCTAGTTAAAGCAAAATAACAAAAATATAACACCAACTACGATAATTCTTCAATGGTAAATCCTACCGACACCACTGCTCAAATGATGAACTGTGTGTCCTCTTCGTAGGACGGTAGGTATAATTAAAGAGTAATAGTTAACCTATTTTAATGATATTGTTGAAGATCCAATTAACTGTGTCCCAACTAGAACTAAAATTTCCATCTAAGGTCTGAGATATTCGAGGTTAAAGTTTATAACAAACGCGTCTATGAAACGAAATTCTCACTCGTCCGTGAAATATATACTTATATTTTCCAATTTTTACGCACCCTAATTAACGTACTTGATTTTTTAAATTCAGTTCTATCATGTGAAATGATATCGCTGATATTGGCTCGCTTAAAGTGTTGGTTGCACGAAACGCCGATAGTAATAAAATCGAATGAATGAGGGCTTGTTTTGAAGCCGTCGAAGTTCTCTTATCAAAATTATCATTGTCGAAACAAATTTCCAAGCCTAAGTAAACTAATTTTGGGTCCGAAAAAGACCTATTTCACTCCCCAAAATCCAGACATTTTGTGCGGATTTTTCTCCTCCGTAGCACGAGCAAATCCAACCTGTAGTTTTATTCCTCAAGTAGAAGGAACTGAATTGGAGGGATTCTGTTTACTTGGAGAAGTTTTCAAACCAGAGATTTTTATTCACAATTTTAGGCCGAAAATAATTTTAGAAGTCTGGAAATGCACCGAAAAACTCGATTTCCACCATTTTGATTTCTTTTTATGATAATTCAAAGACCGCTTAACCGATTTGATGAAATTATCTGTACTTGCTATAAAATGTTTGCTCTTTCTAACGAATCATTAATTATAAATAGGTAACATTTCGTGCAACCAACACTTAGTGTCAAAGTTAAATGTACGGGAAAAGTCTTGGACTTGGTGGGACCGCATTTTCTAGCTTCCATTGTGGTGGAATATTTTTAAAATATGACCCAAAGATCTAATAAAACTGCCCCGCAAACTCTTATTCTTAAAAAAAAAAACTGTGCTCTCTTAGTGGCTTCTGAGTAACAATTTGGGGCTTATATGTTAAAAGGCAGGTTAAGACAGCCTACTTCTACTAGGCTTAATAAAAATCTGATATATTTTAGCGTAAAACATTTAATGTAATTTTTAAACATTGACAACTTTAAAGCCTCCAAAAGAAGCGAACTACTTTTTCTGTCGACGGAGTATATTGTCTGATAAAGTTCCTGTAAATAGGTTTAGGGGGGATGGAAGCGAAATATTTTAAATAAGTTGGCGCTTCAAACATAGCTGCACACCTAGGTTCGGTCTCACAGAATAAGGCCGTGACCGTTCAGGTAATGCCTCAAAAGGCTCGTCGCCATCCAAAAGTTAAGACTTTCTCGCCCCTAATTACTTTTTTCCAGTATATAATTTTGATATCTGTTATTTCTAAATTGCTTAAATGATTGTTACCATGTCTTAAACAGGGAGAGTCGAAGGGAGGCGGCGGATATCCCAAGTCCGTCTTCTTCATCATCGGCAACGAGTTCTGCGAAAGGTTCTCTTACTATGGCATGAGAAGTGAGTTCAATTTAGTAATCGCCTACCTCGAAATAAAGCTTCTAAAACGAAGCCTTCTTTACTTCTTTCGCAGCTATCTTGACTCTTTACCTTAAAGAGTTCTTGTTATACAACAAAGATGAGTCGACCATGATTTATCACATCTTCTCCATGCTCTGCTACTTCACGCCTTTACTGGGAGCCATAATTTCAGATTCCTTCCTCGGAAAATTCAAGTAAATCGGAACATACACGAGGTCATTCGAAAGTATATAGTAACATTGTCTTCTTCCCAAAACAGAACCATCTTCTATATATCTATCATATACGTAGCTGGTAATGTAATATTGTCCGTGTCCGCCATACCAGGATACGAGTTTCATAAGTGAGTACGACTGTCTATTTGAAAATTGTGATTCGATTATAAATTCTTATTACTTACGTCAGCGTGATAGCTATCCTGGGTCTATTGTTTATCGCCTTCGGAACGGGTGGTATCAAGCCGTGCGTGGCCGCTTTCGGAGGGGATCAGTTCAGAGCCGACCAGGACAAACAACTGGAGAAATTCTTTTCAGTCTTCTACATCTCGATCAACGCGGGAAGTTTAATTTCCACCTATATCACGCCAATTTTAAGAGGTACGAATTACAACATCATCTTCTTGGAATGGTTATTTATCAACTTAAAGGGTCACAAAAATCTTGATGAAAAACGAGTAGCCCCTACTTTTGGTGCAGCTCGCGATAGCAGATCCGACCAATCATATTCGTGGATTTTTTCAGCCCTTTTTTCCAAGCTCGCGCGGGAAACTAATTTAATTCAAACAATGGTGTTTCCCTCTGTCCCCACGACAGATTGAACGGGGGTTTCAACATTTATTTCTAGCGTTATTTCGACCATATAGAAAACGAATTAAGAAATAACGCTAAAAACAATTTTGAGCAAAACTCTGAAGTAGGGTGTATACTTCGGTTCAATCTGTCTTAGAATAGTTCTTTTTATAAACTAACTTGGCCTTCTTGTTTAAATGTTGCTCTTACGTCACAGCCTCTTACTTTCACAAGCCTACTAGCGCGCGCTACAGTCGCGAAGAATATAGGTTTTTCTAGCGCGCACGTGCAAATCGCTCGTGCGCAAAATATACTAATAAAGCTGTGTCTTGTGACGTAAGAGCAACATTTTAACAAGCTGTGCAAGACCACTTTTTATTTTATAAAACCAACTATTAACCAACCATCGAATTATTTACTCGCAGAGGACGTCCAGTGTTGGGACCAGGACTGTTACGCTTTGGCATTCGGAGTTCCCGCGGTCTTGATGGTCGTAGCTTTAAGTAAGTTGCGTACTGACCGAACCTAGATAGCGACTGTATCTAATAATCCGTTATCGTCACAGTGTTGTTCCTATTTGGAAAGCCACTGTACAAAATGAATCCACCGAGCGGAAATGTTGTAGTTCAAGTCGCTTCCTGTATCGCGGTAAGTTGGGCATCAAAAAGCGACAACGTTGCAACGGCTTCTCTTTTCATTGAGTGCGGATTACGTTATTTTGTTCCTTGAAATTCGCGAATCGAATTGCAGTGTTATAGTTAGGTTAGGTTAAGATTAGATTACCTAATAAATATTTAGGTTTTTTTGCTTAAAAAATTACACTAGGAATTTTGACCAATGAAAATCAGGAACTGTTGTTACGTTTATTTATACGTGGTCATCATGACTTTGACTGCAAACCCACACAAATGTATATAATTAATTACATCCAAATATTGGCAGTACGCACTGAAGAACAAGAAGAAAGGCGCCCAGAAGAGGGAACATTGGTTGGATAACGCCGATGATAAATACAATGTAATGTACAATTTGAAAATATATTTCAATATTAGATTCGAAACTGAACTAACCATCGTGACTCTCCATGAATAGAAATCTTTGATCGATGACATCAAGTGTCTCCTTCACGTATTAGTCTTGTACCTTCCGCTGCCAGTCTTTTGGGCTCTATTTGATCAACAAGGCTCCAGATGGTTAATTCAAGCCACTCAGATGGATGGTCACATTGTAAATTAAAATACAGAATGAAAAAGTTAAAAATACATATTAAAACTAAACTCTCAACTGCTTACAGACGAAAAACTTCCGAATTAAGCCGGATCAGGTGCAAGTGGTGAATCCTTTACTAATTGTTGCCTGCATACCGCTCTTCCAGTTCGTCATTTACCCAGTTTTCAACAAAATGAGACTGCTGAGGACGTAAGTTCCACCAACTATATGTATTTGTAAGCACAAGTGCCTAACTCCTTACCAAAAAAAATCTATTGTTAGACCCTTACAAAAAATGACTGTTGGAGGAATGCTGGCTGCTAGTTCTTTTGTGGTAGCGTTTTTCGTCGAGCTTGCTCTGGAGGTAAGTAGAACGATACACATTTGACAAAGAAGCAAATCATTTCACAGGGGTACCACCATTGAAGGTATATTTTTAAATACACAAAGTATCACCAGATGGCGCCAAACGTCTGAAATGTAGAAATTTTAAATTATCCAAAAACGGAGAAAAATATTCCCTCCAAACAATTTAAATTAACGTCATCTAGTATAAATAAAAGCAGGCCCGGACTGGCTCCAATGGGGCCCTCGGCTAGAGACTGAAGAGGGGCCGCTTACCGAGCGGTGTAGGGATATCGAATAAAAATCTAAATGGTTATTTATAGGACAACAAATAACGTTTAAACAGTGGTGTAGTCCTTAAATAAAAAGAACCAGGGCGCTACCTGGGTATAGCCAACTTCGATCGCGTGCGAAATCGAAGTTGGCTGTACCGGCCTTTATAAATGTACGTCCAACTTCGATTTTTAGCGTGATCGAAGCTGGCTGTACCTAGGTAACTATTTGAAATTGTTATGGTATTTTTCTGCGGGCAAAATTTATCATAGATTCACACACCCTTTATTCCAGAAAAATGATATACGAAATAGAAGCAAGGTGCGCCCTGGCAAGTTGAAAAAAAGAGGCAGGGCCCGCCCTGGCAAAATGGAAAAACCAAGGCGGGGCGGGGCCCTGCCTTTGAAAAAAGCACCGGGGCGACGCCCTGCCCCGACTACACCACTGCGTTTAAAGTGTACTAGATTCGACGTGCACATTAATTTGAAACATCAAACGCGTCTAAAGGACCTTTAGGAAAAATTTATTATAAGCAATTTGGGGCCCCCTTGAGCCGGGGGCCCTCGGCGATCGCCGACTAGCCGACCTAGCCAGTCCGGGCCTGAATAAAAGCGTCAATTAAATCAAACCCCTAAAGGTTTAGACCTAAATGTTCGTTTCCCTGTATGCAATTTATGAAAACCCGAAAACTCAATCATTTAATAATGTTTTTTCGAAAATAATCTAATAATCCTTCTAACAGAAAACACTGCCAGTACTTCCTGGGGATGGCTATGGCCAAGTCAATCTTATCAACAATCTCCCTTGTAATTTAAAAGTAGAATTGCAAAACGTGGAAGCATTTCTCATAGAACCTGGAAAGGTAACTTTGTGTAGAACAAACAGTATGAAATTAGTTTCAAATTAAAAATGTTTGAAAACTTAATTTTAAAGGTTTACGTGCAAAAGAATATTCAAGCTGGAGAGCTGAATTACTCTCTGTCAACTATTAACTGCCCAGAAGCTTTGAACAATATAACATACAATCACAATTTACAGAACCTGGCCATAGATAGTTTGTTCATTTACCAGATAGACAAGACAATCGATGTTATCGAATCGACAGACTCTCTAGCCAAACCAGAAAATGCTGACACTCGGATCCGCATATTTTACAATTTGCCTGAAGCCCTGCCATACAACTCCACCATAACTCTGGAGAGCCTAGACGATTCTAAGCAGTACTTATTGGAAATTGATTCACGGGGTGCAGCTGGCTTCACCAATTACTCTCTAGTCCCTCCAGCGACATATAAGGTACTCTTACCCAGCCAAAGCAAGGAAGTGACCACGGTCGAAACCAAATCTGGTGGAGGGTATATCTTGCAAATTATGGGTGACAGGAACCAAACTGTAAGCATTGGAATATTTATTATCATAACTTATAAACAAAAATAATCTCAATTTAATTCCCAAAACTTCAAAGGCGTTCTTTGCACTAGTGGAACCCAATACTCTATCACTGTTGGTTCAAATACCGCAATATGTTGTCATCACCTTTGGTGAAATAATGTTCTCTATCACAGGGCTTGAATTTTCCTATTCTCAGGTAGGATATAATTTGAATTCTTGAAGTAAAAAATGGTTTTCCTTTCGGATAAGTAAGGGTGAATGTGAATAGGATTAATAGAGTAAAGCCACTGCCCACATAACCCACAATTTTTAAACGTTCAGTTAAAGACTTTAGTTCGTTTGAATTTCAGTAGATTACCGCGCTAGTCTCAAGAAGATTCGACCAATCAAATTATATTAGTATAAAACGAAACCATTTCGTGGCCGTTAACGAGCCAAACAACGACACTATCGCCATCTATTGCTACACAGGTAATACTACGAGTCGAAAAG
Organism: Leiobunum rupestre; assembly: GCF_980474605.1. Classification (NCBI taxonomy): domain Eukaryota; kingdom Metazoa; phylum Arthropoda; class Arachnida; order Opiliones; family Sclerosomatidae; genus Leiobunum; species Leiobunum rupestre. Next base: position 42,317,043 of record NC_143393.1, on the reverse strand, counting down.
AGCATTTGATTATTTTCAGTTTCTAATTTAGTAGAAAATGTCTTACAGCGGTAAAGAAGTTCACAATTAGTTTACAACCTTCTAAAACGAAATTTTACTTTCAATATTGAAAAATTGACCTGATATATATAATTTATATTTTTACAATGAAAGCTTAAATGTCAAAAATAGTTTCCCAACATTTCTTCCCCACTTAGTTTCCGATATTACAAACACCATCTGGAAATTTTACAAGCTCGCTTTTTATGCTATTAGTGTTTAATTTTTTAAAAGATTTATCACAAAATGTGCTTCTAAAATTAAGAATTTTACAATAATTAGGCATTTTAACAAAGTTATCATTTAACTGACTGAACACCTCTTGTAGATGTTAATACATCTTTTTCTTAGTGGCAGTGAATCGTTCCATATACTGCTCAAATCCCTCCATATGCTGCAAGTCCTTATATTCAAAAAGATTCCCGTCCAAAGCCAAAAGTGAAACGTTAGACTCAGCTAGGAGTTTTTTGGGAATAGAAGATAGCTGTAAGCAGTTCTCTTCTAGGCGTAGAACTTTTAACCTCGGGCATTCCGCTAATTCTTCCGAAAGGAAAGAAACTTGATTCTGGTTGAGGTTTAGTTCGTAACAGTACAAGTCTTTAGCACAATCTGTTACTTTAGCAATACGGTTTTTTGATAGGTCCAACACTTCCAAACTCTTTAGGCCACCAAATACGTGTGGGAACTCATTCATGCGATTGCTACTAAAATTTACATTTCTCAGAGCTTTAAGTTGGGACAAAGTTTCCGGAAGAGATGCGAGGTGATTTCCCTTGAAAGAAATTGTTTCCAATTTCTTTAATTCTCCAATTTCAGGAGGCAAATGTGGTAATTTGTTATTATTTAAAGTTAAAACCTTCAAGTGGGTAAATGATTTGATATTCGATGGTAAATTGTTTAGTTTGTTATCTGAGAGGTCCAAGTTTCTCAGGTTATCCGTTAAGATGCTTAGCTCTTTGGGGAACTCTGATATTCCCATTTCCTGGAGCTGACACACTCCCGTTTTTTCGGCGTTTCTGATATGAGGTTTTATGGAATTTCCCATTTTAGAAACACTTAAAATTAACTCTGCTAAGCCAAGGCTTACTTTAAATCGGTCAACTACATTGACTAGGTAGCTCGAAACTATACTAACTTTTCTTCGCTAATAGCTAATCTTTTAAAGCATTTGTATTTCTGTTTAATCACGACTTAATTGAGATCGGTATATATTATGAACGCAAAATTACGCAACTCTAAGCAATATAACACCTGTACCTTGTTCCATAAAAAACGATTACGATAAGAGCTGCGATAAGAGGCTGAAAGGCGACTGAAGGTGGCGCCAGCTAGTACCTGTTACTATAGTTACGGGACTTTTTCGCACTATCAGCCTCGTACTTCGTTCTGGCAGAGAGTACCTTTACGCTTACGCGTTAAAATCTTACTTCAAGAAAGAAAGAATGTAACATCGTTAATAGCCTTAGGCATTTACTGTTATCATTGCCTTGTGAGAAAACACTTGACAATTTTATTTTCGATTTTATAATGTGTTGAAACAAAACGTTTATTGGTGTAATATCTTACCCCTTCATGGCCCATTTAGGACACCTTTTTTTGAAAAATAACAAGTGGGGTGAGCCCTATTAAGGAAACCATAGAAATGAAGTGTATAGAGTAATATCGGCGTGACGTATGTCGACGTCACCCATTCTTTTTCCTATAGATAAAAAACTGCCCTCAAAATGGCGGCCATCGCCCAAAGCTACAGAGCGATACTACTCTATTCTAGGCTTATCCCCTTTATTGATTTTTCGGTAATGTTATCGGAAAGCAAATAATTATTTTAAGTCTAGTAATAAAATTAAGTTACAAAAGTTAAAAATAATAATTATCGAGGATTTTCGTTCTCTAAAAGCCTAGGTAACCAGGGCCATTTTTTTATATTATTATTTCCATATTTTTTTATTCAAAAAGTAAGATCGATTTTTTTGCGCCACCAATAGTGTTAATCCGGCCCTGTATGTAACATCATAAGGCTATAACTGTATTTAGTGTGCCTGTAAGTTGAAATAATTACTGAGTGATGTGTATAGAGATAAGCCCTCTAGCGATAAAAATACGCAACTTAAAACAAATTATCAGGCCGTAAGCATTGAAAAGGCTACGTGCACACGCTTACTACTATGGCGACGAGCGTTTGTGAACACAACTCTCACTTAAAGCAACTGTCGGCTCTATCATTGCCACCTGTATTATGAAAAGGCCCCTGTTATTAGAGATGGCCATGAATCTATCCGAATCAGAGAGTGTAAAGATTATGAGAGGCGTCTCTCTTTCAAAAAAGCGTACTAACTTTTTTTTTCCCAAAAATGTCCACTACTACCGTAAGAGCGATGGCGCCACCAGTGGCGCCGTTCTCACAGCGCGTGCGTTTCGATGTTAGGTTTAAAAGAGACGCAAAAACTTTCTAGATTTTTAATGCTAGTTTAACAAGGTTTTTAAATAATTTAGTAGGTCTGGGGTATATTCTTTTGTTTTAAATTGTAAAATATCGAAAACAAGAAATCCTTGTTTATCTTTTTTTAAGTTTCCAAAGGAAAAAGCCTGGTAAATTCGCATTTTCATTAGATAGGCTTATTGGCATATTAACTTAATATAAATTTTAGTTCTATTTTGTGGCTGAAAATTGTAAATAATGATGGACTTACAAATAAAACTACGGAATATTTACACGTTAACCATAGAATTTGCGCGAATAATTTCATTGATGCCAGTTTCATGAATATTAGAACTAAAAATAGGCTCACACCATCCGCTGTGCCAACAATTTTCAGTCTTAATGACTCTACACCATTGGAAATTTCAGAAAATGGTAATTTCAATTCAAGCCTTGCTACTCCTCTGGGAAGATCTAAATGATAATTTTGGTTTTAAGTTTTTATTAACGGACAGGATTAGCCAAGATTTTGTAGATAATTTTCTTGGATCTATAAGACAGAAAGGAGGCAACCGCGAGTCCGTGATCATCCCAATCCACAACAATTTCGAGCTGCATACAGGGCGGCCTCTGTGAATAATCTCTTGAAACCACCGGATTCTAATTTTGAAAATCTTGTAGTCTCGCAAAGCCAGGGGCAATGTTCCGATGAAGACTTAGAATTTTGTAAATCTACTGAAAGTCCAAACCTGCTAAAACAAAATGTTCTTAGTTACATTTCAGAATATCTAATTCACCGCTGCTACTCAAACCTTCAATGCTCTTCTTGCATAAGTCAACTCAAAAAATACAATCCAATTGTTGACCCAACAAATCTGCTCTTTTACTTTTAAGCTTTCAAACCAGCAAAGAATTCTTCTATCAGCTGTTCAGCAGCCTCATCGTACCAACTGATAGTTTCTTCAAATTTGTAACGGAGACAAATGAAGTATTTGACACCAGTTTTAAGCTTTTATCGCACATGACAAATATTAAAGGACGTTTGGAGAGATTCATCATTCAAAGAATTGACAAGAAATATTTTAAAGCTAATGAAGATTCTCCATGTGCAACTGCTTACCAAAACATGATATCTTTTTTCATAGAATTCTGCATACATAGTTCCCTTAAAAAACAAGATCTCAACCATGAATACATGAAAACCCAGAAAAGATAAGTTAGGAAACTGTTAAAAATACAATATTAATCACATTTTACCAAATTCAATGTTTCCTCGTATTTTTTAACTTATACCGCTCTGTTCTCGTTAAGCCTCGGCAATTTCATAAAATTTCCAATGAATTTCCTTGGTTAATCAAACAAATTAATTCTTTTAGTATCAAAATATTATAAATAGTCCGCTTTCTTGTACTTAAGTTTCTTTATTTTTCATGGAATTGAATTTTATTAATTTTAAATTAGCATAATTCAACTATGTTTAACAGCCATGACTGATGAAAAATACTTTCCGGATGTTTACAAAATTTAAAAATTTTCCAGTAGCGACATCGTGTGTCGGATAGTATCTTAACCTCTCCTATGGGCGCGTGCTCTCAAAATCTTGTACGAAATTTTAACGCTACGGGAATAGGAAGAGACGCCTCTCATAATCTTTACACTCTCTGTCCGAATCTTCGAAAAAAATTACTTTCGTGGAGAGCGTGGAGCCATCTATTAATGGGAACGGAAGCTAAAATTCAAAATAGCGAAACAATAATGTCGTCAGACAGCCATTATAGAGTATTATATTTAGACAAATTATATTATATTATATTGACAAATTTACAAACGAGCCAATCAACGCGAAGCATGCTTTTATGTCCCGCCTTTTGAGTCCAAATGTAGCTTCAGTATCTTGTTTTGATTTCGACGCTAGCGACATCTGTTGAAAAAAGAGCTACTTCACCTAGAGCCGACACTTGCTTTAATTAACAAATAATAATTTAAATATTAAGTATTTTATTGGTGTTGATAGAAAAAATGATAAAAAGTGTGTGTTTTTTAAAGTAATTAAACTGTTTTCCTTAAAAAAATACTTATAGGCACCTCCCAGCATGAAATCCGTACTTCAAGCGGCTTGGCTAATGACGGTGGCTTTCGGAAATTTAATAGTGGTTATCGTAGCCAAAGCTGGCCACATGAAACAGGTAAGCCCAAACAAACACTCGATCAAATAAAGTCAACAAAATATTGAAATGATTCTTTCAACGTAGTCTTATGAATTTATCATGTTTGCCGGTCTAATGTTCGCCGACATGATCATTTTCGCCATCATGGCGTACTTCTATAAAAGTATCATCAGATCGAAGGATGACAGCGTGAGTGACGCGGACACTCTTCCTGAGAAAAAGGGATCTCTAGCCCTCAACGACGCTGCCTCTAAAAACGGAAAACAAAACGAAGCCTACGTTAACGACGCTAACAGCAAAATGTGAACGCGAACAGAAACTTATTTAACGCTGACAGAAAGTCAACGGTTCACAAGTTAATGTTTCGTAAAGTTTTATAACGATAAATCAATGTAGCGAGGCTACCAATGATTTTACAGATTTTATCAGCTCTAGGAAATATTTTAATAAGATTCTTTGTTCCGTCACTTCGTGGACCAAAATTAAGTAGTTTAGTTTTGTGGGACTGAAATGTTTTTATATAATCTTGTTTCCATAGCTTTTTGCGTGTTACGTAACTACCGAATAGTTATGTTTCATGTTTTTTGACATAGTGAAAAAAAACACCTGGTCCCATTCTGCCCCAATGTATTTTAAAATTGCAATTTATGAGACAAAACTTGGTACCCGATAATATTTACGATTTGAGAATGTCACTAAAATAGTTCAATTTGTTACGAATGATGTTACTTATTTATTTCGCAATAAGTAGCATTTCATTGTTACACGAGGTTGGTTAACAAAATATGTTTTCTCAACTTGCTTTTTTTTCAATTTCCCTCATTGAAATACAAAATGCATTGCCATTGTGGCAATAATGGCAATAATATTGCCCAAACATAAATGTTTATCTGGTACCCGGTTTTATGAAATTCGAATATTTTGCAATATTAAAATTCATTGGGTAAATGAATTTAACTTAAAAAACGTACCTACCGAGCCATGGCTATGTCTAAGTTGACATTTATAGTATCAATAAATTATATAAATCGTTGTCTCGGGTATAACAGCTTCGAATGTCTAAATTTCCGTTAAAACCAACAATTATAAATATTTTTGTAAATATATTTTTATACGTATGTATTTGATGAGTAGTACCAAATGAATTGTGAATTAATTGTAAATAAAGTTCAAATAATTAATATCAGTATCTTCTCCATTGAATTAAATAGTGGACATAACAGTGGAATAGTTGTAACGTCACGTGATTTGCAAATTTGGCTTTCTCAATTTATTTTTTAGTTTATCAACAAATTACGGAGGCTTCATCGTTATTACGATTTTGAAATCGAAATACGTTAGAGGTTGTCCACCATCTAGGAAAATGTACACGGTTAAGTTTTGAGCAGAGTTGGGCACTATCATATCTTTTGATTGTTTTGGTACTTGATATGATAGGGAATCAAATTTCATACTATCAAAATATCATTTTTGATAGTGATCTATCATCGATTTAAACTTCTAAATGATTTATTGAGTTGAAATCTCGGTAATGGCTTTAGTTTTTTGATAGATTTGACGAAAATTTATCCGAAAATTTATAGATTTTCACTTGAAAGGAGTACTTATCCTAGTTTAAAAAAATACGAAAAAAATGATGCGACCTGCGTTTTTGGGATAAATATTGAAATTTTGAAATATATTTCACGCCATCTCTTAGTAAAAATTTTAAAATTTGATAGTTACGATATGAAAAGCTAAAGTTTTTATAGAAAAATTTATTCCTGTACTATAAAAATTTTAAAATTATCTTCTATAAAATTTATTTGACGATTTTTGATAGTTTGATTTGAGAGATTTAATTTACCTTTAAAAAGAGTTGAAGCATGCAGAAAAGGCGAGAAAAGGGCAGATATTAAGGATGATGATGTGAAACATGTGACTGTTTTTTTTAACTTCAAACCGTTTCCTCCCTCCTCAAAGTGGGGGGATGAAGGAAGAGAGGGGAGGGTTACACGGATTTCTTTATGTCTCGCTGCAAACGTGAAAAGGCCGTGAGGTGAGTCAACTGAGGGGGTATTATCACGTGACGGTTAAAGGCCAATGGGACGTTTCGAAAGTTCTATCGAAAGTTTTAGTTTTGGATTTGTTTTTGATTTATAGAATGTTTGCATCGCATTTTTACTTATTACGTGATTTACCTCATAATTATCGTTTTATTAGCTGGAAGAGGCTGGGGCGGTACAATGTCAAACCCCATGTGAAAGCTATTGAGCCTATTGTGCTATATATCTACTAAACAAAGCATTTGTGATTATCATTATTTTGCAAACGAGGAATTAAAATTGATTGTTTTGAAAAAAATTATTTAATTATTTCGCTGTATATTATTTTATTTGATAAAATTTAAAAAATAATAGTATTGATTCGATAGGTTAATAAATATAATTGCATTGGTATGATTGATTTGATAGGCTAGATTATAACATATTTCATTGATGAGTTTGATTTGATAGGATTACAAAAAAAAATATTTTTATTGGGGGTATGATTTATAGCTTTTTATCTGTAAAAAAATTGATATGAGAGAAAAATTTATATGTAGAATGCAAAAAAATATATAATTGATAGTTACCAATAAGTCATTAAGGAAAAAATTGATACTGATACGATCGTAAATTTTCAACTACTAACTTTACGCGAGTAAATTTATATATAGACACAAAATCTCGGAAATTTTATTTATTAATTGAGAGTTTACCGCCATCTATTGAATCTAAATCTCCAAAAAAATCTATTTAAATATTTGAAATAAAAAACAAGTTGGCAAGCCAAAATATACCTCTCCTCGGAAGTATGGTCCCTAGTGGTATTAATTTCTCGATACGACCCCCAAAGATATCTCTGCAATTCAGAGTTATTTACGAAAAACGTATTCTCGGTTCAAACCCTGCCCGGTATAAAATTTTAATTTTAATTTAAATAATTGAGACGAAACAATCGAGTTTAATTTATTCAGAATATTATAAATTAAGTAGTTACAACAGCGAGTTAGATTCACTAAAACAATGCACAATTGAATTTAACCCTTTTTACAGTACATGTTTATCAGTTGAATATAATACTAAGCAAATTTTAATGAAAGAAACATCTACAGATGGTATTTGTATTTTTCTCGCTTACGAAATACTTGCCGCATCTTTAACGCTCATTTTATTTCAACTTCCAGTTGACGTTGTGACACATACCGCATGAAAAAGACCAATGCCGTCCAATTTCCAATATCATATAATGACTCGCACACCCAAGAAATCATTGACTGCGTTAGAAATCGTAGATATCCAAATATCCACACCAAATATATTTACAAGAAGCAAAAACCTTACCATCAACAAAGCACAGAGAGCCACTTGACTAACCGCCAGCTCTTAAAGCAATTAACGTTAAATTATCTCCTTTGAATTAACACAACTATATATAGGTCGTTAATAATACCCGTAAATAAATAACAAAAAAAACTAACAAAGTGGACCACCCACAGGGTCTACCCTTTAACCCTCTAATCTCGGCTGACTGCGCTAAAACAAGATTTAACCTTTAAAAAAAACCAGATTAGGCCTTCATAAATTCATTAATAAAAAAAGACTTTATTACCTATTATGCTTACGATGCCTGTCTTAATTTCAGTGAATCTAAGCAGCTATCGGTGGTTCTGTGGTAGAGCGCTCGACTGCCAAACCGAATGGTCTGGGTTCAAAACCTGGGTGGCGCATTTGTTTTTAATCAATAGAGAAACGCTAAATTAGAATTTCTTCGATGCAATAATTTCAATTTCAATTCTATTTCAATTAAACCAAAATTTCGTACTCTATTAAATACGCTTCCGATAAAGCTGAAGGTCTAATTTTCAATAAGGCGTAACAAGTGTCGGTGGTTCTGTGGTAGAACGTCCGCCTGTCAAGCAGGAGGTCTCGGGTTCAAATCCCGCCCGATGCGATCGCAAATTGATACTAAGACGAATACCGTGTGCAACTGGTGGAAACCCTGCCATTGGACGTTGAGAGGTAGCATTACACTCAGCACTTGGTCCGTCCCAAAGTCATTAAGAAGAAGTTGGAGAGAAAACGCCTATATAAACACAACAGACTCAACATGCCCAACCATCAGAACACAAACACAACAAATTCAACACTCACAACCTACGCATAAACATTACAAATACGTAATACACCAAACCGTCACGACGGTGAGCAAAAAAACACCATCCAAACCAAACCGCAAATGCATCCGTTAACGCTCACCGTCACACCTTTGAGAAACTGCGTACGCAGTGATTACACTTTGCACCGAAAATGCGAACGCGTTCGCAGGCCTGACAGACCCACAGACCCACAGACAGACACGGTGGTTGTATAACCCCTCCTAGGGGACATTTCGTATTTCTTGGTATGCGGTAGAAGTGAGGGGCAGGTCACTTCCATTTTGGGTGCGTCTTAATCATAGTAAAATGATTAAATCAGGGTAATCAAGATTAAAAAATCTTATCACGATTTAAACGAGATTTAATCATTCTAATCATGATCTAATCTTTTTAATTAGATTTAATCATTTTAATTAGATTTAATCATTTTAATTAGATTTAATTATTTAAATCACGATTTAATCAATATAATCGGTCGAATAGAGAATTTATCATTAAAATCAAAACTAAAGTACTATTTAAACATACTAATCACGATATAATTTTTTTAATCAGGATTTAATCATTTTAAACAGATTTAATCATTTTAATCAGATTAAATCATTTAATCATTCTATTCATGATTAAACGTGATTTAATCAACTTAATCGTGATTAAATTGAATTTAATCAAAATAATCACGATTAAATCGGATTTAATATTTTGAGGGGTGCGTCGTTAATCAAGGAAGTGACCTGCCCCTCGGGTAGAAGTGCTTAAATGGATTTCAAATTAATAGCCAGTAATAACGGCGGTTGTTGTCTGGTATTGACGGCTTTTAAAATTCATTTTGCGCGTGAAAATACCTCTACATGTTATGGTCAAAAAAGCACGCAAAGAAGGCTGTGTGCTAAAACGTCATTTCAAAATCCGTCAATTCGATGACTATAAATTTAAGAAGTTTCGCTCGCAGAAAAGTGGCGATATAGTGTGGCGGTGTTTTGAAAAGAATTGTAATGTAACGGTTACCCCCGACTCCAACAAATCTATACTCAAAGGTAAAAACAAGGTGGAACATGACCATGACAGAGTAACGGCCAACAAGCTACAGCGCACAGTGTTTCAAAATCGACTTTTTTGTGCCAAAATTAAATTTAAACAAAATATAATGAATGTGTATATATTATTGATCACTGTTTTTAGCTCAGTCCGAAAATGTAACTTATATTCTGGTAACTGCCACCAGGGGGCCAAACGTTCCCCTTTGGGAATTTTGTGGAATTTCTTTAGTCAATGTGTGTAAAGGCTTCTGCTAAACGTAAATTAAAAATTCGGTGAAAATCGGTTGTACAGAAGTTCTGTAAAATGCGCTCAAAGGTTCAAATTTGATCAAAATATGGCATATTCAAACGGCCTTTTTCCAAAATGTTGCAAGTAGTTGCAGAAAAAATCATCATAATTTGGTAGAATAAGTTCCGCATTATAACTTGCAAAAAGTCCGAGTGCAAATTTGCACGAAGTTTTCAAGATATATACATTTTTATAACTCCGAAAAACATTTTTTGAAAACGCAATTTCGCCAGGTCTCTGTTCATCTTGTTTTCCTTCTTTCCAGTACAAAATATTCTACGCCTGATAAACTTCTATTTCATCCTCCTGTTAGTAGGATTTTGCTGTGCGAATGCTCTCGCAGAAATTGATTTAGATTGTCTCACATGTCTTGTTCCTATGTAATTTCATACAATTTAAAATTTTAGATACAGTCGTTTCATGAAGGCAAAAAATAAATTAAATTAAACAAAACTAAATCATTTTAATTTTTGCTTTTCCTTTGTTTAGCAACTTTAGAACAGGAACCTACAATAAATTGAAAGTACCATTTGCCGATTATTATATAAAGAATCAATATAAATGAACAAACACACATTTATTATCTTGTATTGTGCATTTTGAACAAATTACGTTGAAATAAGTAATGAAATGAATACTTCATTTTTGAAAACAAAAAATACTCGTGTAACAACAAGTAAAATTAATAATAAATAAAAATACACTTTCATTATTTGCACGAGTTAAGTTTTTAAGTGATATAAGTAAAATTAAGTAAATATTATTTAAAAATGTTCCTCATTTTCCAAAATAAGACCAAGACCTTGCATATCCGCATGTAAATCAAATGAATCTTCCAAATCGATGTCGAACTCTTCACCAGCATTAGCGCATGGCGGTTGCAAAAATTCTACTTGATCACTTTCTTTCAACAAAAGAATAACAGCCAAAGGTAGTGGTTTGTTTTTATTTTTTCTCTTTCTTTCAACAAGCGAAAAATCTGAGATTACCGGGTCAGACGAATCTAGAGATCGGTTGAAGATGTCAAGTAGGTTATCTCTTCTGCTAGTTTTTCTAGCATGGAACTCTCTATACTGGCGATACATCTTGTTTTTTGATTCTGCAGCCTGTTCGCTGAGCAATCCCATTGGTAGAGTAGAAGACTTTATTATGTCTTTTCCATGAACCAGAAGCTTATGCACGCTTACAGGCATGTAGTACCAGCCGTAACTTTCAAGGTATGTGTGAAGTAAACCTCTACAATTCTCTCCAAATTTATCTTCGTCTACTGGTAATTCGGATGATATTGCGACGAGAATTACGTGCAGCTGTTCTATTAGCCAGTGCTCCAATCCTAAAATGTCGGCAAATATTCGACGGTTCCTTTCGTTGAACGCTCTTAGTGCTGTGTTGCCATCATTTTAAGACCCACTTCCACCCGGTTTCGGAAAGTCAACCCTAAGTGCCAATTGGGACAACAGTTTATCTTGAATTTCTCTTTTACGCTTCTGAAAGATTTGCTTTTTCTCGTCCCCGTCTACGCGACAACATCTTAAACCGTCGCAGTTTCGATAGCCAAGGTGAAGGCAGAATTCTAGACATCCACGCGTGAAGTGGACTTATTCCGTATTTGAGGTTTTCAGGTTTAGGGGTGAACGTGTAGTTAGAAATGTTGTTGAATTGAGATGGGGTAGCTCGACAAATGGGACACGATTGTTGAGATTTCGTTCCGATGACGATGCTCAATACCTTTCCATCAATGATAGTAAAGGCTAAATCATATTCGACCGATATCTTTTTATCTGTTTTAAAAAAAAAATTCTAGTGGTGAAAGAGCCTATATTTCTTCATCGACTCGGCGCTTTTCTTCTTTAATTACATCCGCCGTCTCCTTGCAGAAACTAAGTCGTAAAGGTCGACAATATCGAACAGAGTGGGGCGATTGGTTATTCCATAAGACGTGACCATTTTCAGACTTAAACTGAAGTGGAATAACGGTGGTGGCGAACAATCCCTGGTCGTCGTTATTTGCGTTCTCATACGAAAACGACTGTTTGTACTGAGATTGCCCTGTACTCCCATCAAATCCCCAAGAAAGTGTAAGAGTGAATTTCTGCTCTTCCATATGTAACATATCGAAATACTGACTTAAAACTTCAGCTTGTAGGTGTACAATGCGCGTAACCGTATGGTTTAAAAGGAATTGCAATGGAATCACCGCTGATGTGTCGGATATTTGAACAAGGACTATGGGTCTGGACTCTTTTTATTTCGAGCACTTCACGGTACGCTGGGTATAAATTGATACCATGGGATTTTGCACCTTCTCTCAAGCGGTTATAAGTCTTCACCGTTAAGCCCTCATCAATTATCAGAGCGAAAGCTTCTTGTGGGGTATATTTCCGAAACATATTAGGTTGTTTAATTTGACTAATAATTTTATATGGTCGTGCAGGACTTTTTAGCACCTCTTTCAATAGAGGGAAATGTCTTTTTCTCCATCTCGCTTAGCGGACAACTGTACAGCCTTCAAAACCTTTGTCAAAGGTTGATCAGACAAGGTATTTGATAATACTAAAATGTCCCTTTTTTGTGTGCGAGGACGCATCAGTGAAAAATCCTTAGTTAGCCTTCCAGTGGAACTAGTGCTGGGTTCGGTACAAATATCTTTGCTAACCGAGGTTTTTTCGAGTGTAATATTGGTGAACGTCTTACTTAACCAATCCGCATTCTTTGTCAGGAAATGGTTTTTGATGCGATGGCTGCTTTTGTACTTGTTTAGAAACTTTGTTTTTAAATTTTTTATTTTCTTAACTTGTAACTTTAATCCTGCTTCATCTAGTGTTAAATGTTCTGGATCCTTGATAAGTTCTAAACAAAGGCGTAATTCTTCTGCGAAATCATTTCCCTTCAGGAAAATCTCGACTAGATCTCTATTCTTAACCACTTGTGATTCGCAAGTAGAAACACAAACCTCATTAGTTCTTAATTCTGACATTCCAGCGTTGAATTTAATTTTAAAAATAATTTTTCAGAGCTTAGGAGGTGTTTAAAAACAAATTTATATTGGACAAACAGTTAAAGAAAGTGGCGATTTCGAAAAGGTTAAATTCAATGGGTACATGACGAACACAAAATTAAGAGTTGAAACAAAACTAGTAACCACTGCACACATCACTTACTTGGTTTGCAATATATACACTGTTTAAAAGCACGATTTGCTTTAAGTATAGTTTCTACTAACTGTGAAACGCAAAGACTCGATTGTGTCAATAAGTTAAAAATAACAGACAGAAATAAACTAAAAAAAATTCCATTGTAATAATATTTTGTTGACATTAGATTTGTTAGTTTAATTTTTGCCTTCATGAAACTACTGTATCTCAAATTTTAAATTGTTGGAAATTACATGCGCAAGCGCACAGCAAAATCTTACTAACAGGAGGATGAAATAGAAGTTGATCCGGCGTAGAATATTTTGTAGTGAAAAGAAGGAAAACAAGATGAACAGAGACCTGGCGAAATTGCGTTTTCAAAAAATGTTTTTCGGAGTTATAAAAATGTATATATCTTGAAAACTTCGCGCAACTTCGCACTCGGACTTTTTGCAAGTTATAATGCGGAACTTATTCTACCAAATTATGATGATTTTTTCTGTAACTACTTGCAACATTTTGGAAAAAGGCCGTTTGAATATGCCATATTTTGATCAAATTTGAACCTTTGAGCGCATTTTACAGAACTTCTGTACAACCGATTTTCACCGAATTTTAAATTTACGTTTAGCAGAAGCCTATACACACATTGACTAAAGAAATTCCACAAAATTCCCAAAGGGGAACGTTTGACCCCCCGGTGGCAGTTACCAGAATATAAGTTATATTTTCGGACTGAGCTAAAAACAGTGATCAATAATATATACACATTCATTATAATTTGTTGAAATTTAATTGTGGCACAAAAAAGTCGATTTTGAAACACTGTGCAGCGCCAGGAACTACGAGGTAACTGCAAAAGAAAAGCCGTTGAGGACCTTTGTCTTCAACCTTTAAAACTTATTAGAAAGGAGGTTCAAATTAGCGACAATAGAACTGATCTAGTCTCTAGCGATATTTCAACTGTGAGAAGGTCCGTGTATAGAGAACGACGAAAGCTTTTACCGAAAATACCTCAATCCATAACTGAAGCTTTGACCGCAATCAAAGAATCTAATTTCAAAACTCATGAACATAAAGAATATTGCCATGTGGATTACGATTCGCAGATAATTTTGTTGGACATGAGTAGCAGCATGAATTTGGTTGAATATGAATAAATTAGTTAATGGGAAATATTTCTAACCAAGAAAAAGGATTCCAAACAGTTAATTCCCACAAAATAAAGCCCAATGGCCGGATTCAGTTGCAGGGAAGACGATGCCAGTGATCGAGGTTCGGGGATTCTGCTGTAGAAGAATAACGTCTTCAACGAAATGAACAAGCCCGACTCAGATATGTGGCAAAGAATTCGACCACACAATTAGTGGTGTTCCCCCTCATAACCTGACATTAAAAGTTGACAGTCCAGTAATGCTATTGAGAAATTTGGAACCACCTAAGCTATGCAACGGAACCCGTATGGTTGTCAAGTCAATGCAAACATATGTCATTGAGACCACAACTTTGACCGGCCCTTTTAAAGGTGAACATGTTTTCATTGCACGCCTTCCGTTGATTTGCCATTATCTTTCAAGCGACTGCAGTTTCCTCTTCGTTTAGCATATGCTATGACAATAAACAATGCTTCTCCCGCGGGCAACTGTATGTTGCTCTCTCGCGGGCCGAGGATCCCCAAACCCTGTTTGCCCTTGCCGATGACAAGAAGCAAACAAAAAATATTGTCTACTCGTAGGTACTAAGGGATTAAAGTGATCATCTGTTCGCTACACAAATCAACTTATTAATCTAAAAACAATTTTCAACAATCGCAACACTTACATCATTGTACATTATCTTTACCATTAAATTACATAGCTTAACGACATCGTTAAAGGGCAACGCAAGTGGTCATGCAGGGGGGGAACTATGTTTTCTTCAACAAGCCGTAAGTAGGTTTTCCAAGGATGATTTTATAGAGCGCGAAAGCCTTATTCTCCTTGGTGTAGCCACGTGGTGCAATTTCGCTCTCATTCGCGAATTTTCGATTTTATTTGCTGAGTTAGCTCGCAATCATGGACTAATTAATTAGTCCATGTCGCAATCAACGAACCCAGGAATTTAGGCCTAGCTTAATTTATTTATTATGGAGAAAAGAACTGGGTTAGTTTCCGAGAGTTGGACTTTGATATTTTCGATTTAACAATGTTTTGGAATAAAATTATTTGTGAATTGAATATTTTTAATAATGGAAGTTGAAACATTAGGCCTTGGACGCGGTAAATCTCTGCCGCTAGCCTCACACTGGATTAAGAAAATTCAACACCACACACACTCCTATATCCCGTCTCCCTTAACAATTTCCCTATCATTATACCCCGATAGAATATTTATCTTTTTTTACTACATTTATTTTGTAGAAGTTTAGGATCCGATTTGTCGGTAAGCACGGAGACTTCGCTTTCCTCGGCCATTTTCGCGACTAAAGAATGCATGGATTTTGCGTAAAAACCGCGAGAGGCGCATTTATACAAAATAAATTCGGCAAATATGGTTCTGCTTTTTTTACAGAGGGAAAGGCTATGGCAGATAGCGCATGCGCAGTCGTTCTTTTTATCTATAAGATAATTTACTAGGGCTTACTATTATCCGTATAAACGTGTCTACGTATAAACGTATTCTTAAGTGAAGTACGTTTATAAAACGGATAGCTATAAACCTTTGGAATTATCCGTTTACACGATTTATTCAAAACGTATAACCGTATAAACGTTTAACCATTTTTCGTTTAATCGTTTAATCGGTTTTCCATTCAATCGATTATTCGTAACGTTATACTCCTGTGTTTCCTGATAGTGTAGTTGTGTAAGACGTAACTTTATCTTGCCTACTTGATACGAGTTAAGGAGTTTCATCTCAAAACTGGACAGTACAATTTTAAAGGCCTGGGTCGTTGGGCGTAAACAAGAGCCAATGTTTAACGTCAACTCTCATATCTAACTCCGATTTGGACAGCGACAATTGGGTGTTGGATCCAAATGTTGGGTACAATGGCTCGACTATTCCATGACAACTCGGTTCCCCAACGAAGTTTTTTTGTTAACCCTAGAGTTGTATTAGCGAGTCGGCTCTTAAAATTGGCTCTTATCGAGGGAATTTGGAGCTTTTTTTACCACCTTTCTAGTTATAGAGATTGAATTTTTAACCATGGCTAAGATATGTAAGAGTAAACTATAAGTACACGATGAAGTATCAGTCGTGTACTTATAGTTTATTCTTATTTATGACCTTTCTACTCTAGACTTTCTTTACCAATAACAAGAAACAAGCATGGCGCAAGATAGTATAGCAATATATTTCTCAAAGATTATCGAGTAAGGAATACAAAATTTTTACGAAAACCAAAACCAATGACATTTCGTGACCTCTTAAACGTATAACAACCTATTCTGGTATAAAAATACCAAAATATTTACATTTTCTGAACTTAAACAACTTCTTTTGGAGAATGTTACCAGCTGTGGAGAATGTGCGCTCTGAGCTTGCTGACGTGGCAGGAATACATAAATATTTGTTCGCAAGTGAGGCTAGTGCGGGGAATTTTTGAGCGCGCGCTTTCCACCACTCTAAGTGGTTCAGATCGAACCTCAGTTGGGGTTCTGATAGGTATTCATCAAACTGGCTATCTTCATCGGCTTGCGATGGTCCGGGGTTATAGTAAAGGTACGCTAGGGCGGAGGTGTATGTGGCCTTTGGCAACTTGACTTCCATTTCCATTACCTCGGAGCTCTTGCGCAACATGCCTCGGACATATTCCCGAACAGCTTGTCTAACCTCAGGTGTTTCATCCGCAAGGTCTTTGTAGCGTGGGTCCAGAAAGGCCGCTATGAGACGTGCGAGAACCTGCTCTTGGTTGTCGCTTGTACTAATGTATGTCAATTTAAGATGAAAGCGCTTCACAAGTTCCTTGATAACTATATCTTTAAATTCGGAAGTTATCGAGGAATCGCCGGTAGATGGTTGCATATGGTTTTTAACTACTTTTGTAATTAGTGGTCGAACCATGGACGTTTGTGAACTCTTATCACCACAAAATACAGTAGTAACCATTTGCAGTGGTTTTAATAGGTCTACTAATTCGGCAATTTGTGTCCACTCTCTCTCTGTTATGTCGGGCTTTTCAGCAACCGCTCTGGTTGTGAGTGTTCTGTCGGTTAGAACAGTGGTAATGGGCAGTCGATTCTCCAACAGACGTTGTAACATTTCAAACGTCGAGTTCCATCGGGTCATTACGCTTTGTATGAGTTTCTTTTTTTGAAATCCTAGCTGCACCTGTTTCGTCTCCAAAGCTAATGTTGCCACATTTGAGTGTCGAAAGTGTCCAACTATTTTAGAGGCTTTTTGGCAGACATCAACGGTGGTCTTGTTCTCAAGAGCCTTATTAGCGGCAAGTTGAATTGAATGTGCCGCGCAAGTGAGCCCACCTTTTTCCTTTATGCCAAGGCTACTCATGTCACGAACGGCGTTGACCACATTTACTGCATTATCAGTCACAACAGTTATGGTCTTGCCTAAGATGTTCCACTCTTTCAAAACGTCTTCCATGGCGTTGCAGAGGTTGGCCGAAGTGTGACGTTCTTCCATAAGCTGAGTAGTCAATGTAAATGACTTTGGTGTCCACTGGTTGTCTATTACTGTCACCGTAAGGTATGATTGTTGGGCTAGTGAGGTCCAGCAATCGGATGTGCATGTAACATTTTCAACCGCGTCCAATTCCTCTTTTATTTGACATTTCACCTTATCGTATAACATGTCCAGCCTTTTTTTTTAGAGCAGACCCCTTACAAATGTTGTAACCGTGCTCCACAGATTCCATGAACTGAATAAAACCCGGACACGATGCAAACGAAAGTGGAAGCTGTGACATACCAATCATCTTTGCAAGGGCTTGATGAATACTTTCGGTACGGTCTTTCGAACAAATACGTCTACGAGTCCCGGTAGAAAGGCGCTTGCGTTTAAGTACTGGCCCAATTGAAAATGATCTGGAAGCACTCGTCGACGGTGTACTGGGTAGATCATCGATTTGGACAATATCTCCGCTCTCGCTATCGCCCTTTCTAGTCCTCCTCGCTGTAAATTAAAAAAATTGCGTTAAATATTCCAAACACTTATTGTACTTTCGACATCATTTACGCAGAGCTCAGTACAAAAGTAGCTTACTTCTGGTTTACTTCAGCTACTGCACCAAGATGGTCACTTGGAGATTTGCCGTGAACCTTCTTTAAATGGTTTCCGATTGCCCCTGTTGAACCTCCTTTACACGTGAACTCATTGTTGGTGTAGTCATCACAAACAAGGCAAAATGCCGTGTCACCCTTTCTCTCCGCGAATTGCCAAACCCAACTTTTCATCTTGCCCATAACATCGATTTAAAAATTAATATATTCCAATAAACTATGCGTTTGGAACAAAAGGAAACGAAAGACCTCTGTTATCTAAAGTCAAAGTCCTATTGTAGATCGTACACCGTTTGCAATGGGTAATAATTATTAAAAAACATGTAGATTTCATTAAAAAATAAGCTTTGGTAACATCCAAGTTTTTGTACCCAACCTTTGCTACACAGCAGGAACACGGATTTTCGTTTTAAGATAAGCGTGTCGATAGGTCCGTGTAAACGTATCAAACTACACGGGTACACGTGAAATATACGTTTATCTGTTAACTTCTAAAAACACGGTGGTTTTGGAAACGGTTTTTAAAACGTTTACACGTATAACCTTAAACGGATATAGAAACACGGATTTGTGCAAAGACCCTATAATTTACCCCCGGCATGGTCACTTGCGTTGCCCTTTAAATGCTCATTACTCAATTAAGTTCAAGTTTTACATAAAATATTTTAAAGAACTAACGGGCGAAGCCGGGTACCAAGGCTATTTATATGCTCTCAGATATGCTCCCTGGTAAAGTCTTACGTTCGTTGAGACAGGATGGTTTTGTGTCAGGCTACTTAAACGCATAGCCCAGCTAGACAAAAAGTATGGGATGGGTAATAAACGAGGTACGACCATGTAAATGCAGGCAACTGTAGTCAAGGAGGCACGTGAGGCTGCTGAAGCTAAGTGGCGTGATGAGATTCATAATAAACGTAGTCGTACTATATACCGGGCAAAGTCCACACCTCAGATGGAATATTTATATGATGGTTTTTGGGCTAGCGGCCTATTATTCGGTACGAGATCAGGAGCATTATTGGAAGGGGCTGGCCAATTTCAACTCCAGGGCTTACCCGCCAATTGCAGATTATGTCAAGCCCCTATCGAAAATATTTCTCACATCCTTATCGTCTGCCCAGTGCTTGCTGTTCATCAAGACATCCAGCTTTGCCGTGACCAAAACCACTCCAAAAATATTGAATCCCTCTTAAAGTTCCATGGGGATTATTAGAACAATTTAAATATGGTTAAACACATCCTAGTTTCTTGGAAGACAGCCTGGTGACTCCAGAACTAAGGGATATTTTTTCTTCAAAAAATTAAAACAAATTAATAAAAATCTAAATCTTTCAAAAACTTTATAATGGTTTTCGTTATATTTTTTAATGACCTTGAAGACATCGTTCAAGGTCATTGGAATATTCATTGTTGAATGACCCCTCCTATACGCTTTATATAACCTTAAAATTTCAAATTCGTTATTCAACAGAGTTGCCACAAAATTTTGAAATTCAAATTCCCTGTTTTCCCGGACCATGTTAAGAGATTTTCCCTGACTTCTTAAGGCCAATTTTGTTTTATATTTTACTTTTATCAGAAGTTAATAAATTTAAATGGACTTTGCCAAACTTTCAAGGAAATAAATGATAATCATAGAATTGGTCATAGATCTAGAGTAAAATGACCTTAAAAAAGTGCCAAGATTAAATTGAATTCCCAGACTTTTCCCTGAATCTTTACAAATTCTTAAAATTCCCTGACATTTCCCTGACTTTTTAGGCCCATTTTTAAATTACCTGACTTTTCCATGATTTCCCTGTTTTTCCTGACGTGTGGCAACCCTGTTCAAGGAGCTATTAGCTCTGTATCGTTTTTTAGTATAATTAATTAATTAATTAATGCATAATTCTGACAAACTACTTTCCCTTGAAATGCTTCTAGTTCTATTATGTTAATTTAAAAAAACGCATCGAACAGACGTACGCCCCGGCCTACCGGCGTGCCACCCGTTTGGGCGTGATTTGGGGGTGACACCCGACCAGGGCCGTAACCAGGGGGGGGGGGGGGGGTCGGGACGTGCCCACCCTGGACCGTATGGTTGTATGTACAATTTTTTATTTTTTTAATTTGTTTCCATTGCGTGCCCACCCTGAAATCAAATCCTGGTTACGGTGCTACACCCGACCGTGAAAAAAATAAAAACTTACACAAAAACTAGAGACTAGTAAGTAGCACACCATGATATCCGCAATCGGGTGTCACCCATTCTAGCTACGCCACTGACAACATTTGAAATCCTCTACAAAGTAATTTAAATCGAACAAGAAATCCCGTTATATTTAAATAAGAACCAAAATATAAAACTATTCTAACTATTTATATACGCGTCCGCTTGAGCTTAATTTCTAATTTTCAAGTATGCTTATTGCTTATTATGTATCGGTGGTTCTGTGGTGCAACACTCTCCTGCCAAGCAAGAGGGCCCGGGTTCAAAACCCACACGACAATTTCGCAAATTGATATAAGACGTATACCGTTTACACTTGTAGGAAACCTTGCCATTAGGCGATATTATAAAGCCAGATATGCTTGCTCAACTTGTTAAAATGGGATGACGAAATAGTACAGTTAAAGCCTACGGATGAATTCATAGGCTCTTTGGTGTGAAAGCTAATTGAACCATAGTGGAAGGAGGCCTTTCCCGTCAAAACAAGTAGACCACGTTACTTTATTATATCGCCTTTTGGATGCTAAGACGTTTAACGTAGCGCTCGGTCGGTCCCAAAAGTCAATAAATAGCAGTTGGAGAGTAGAAACCCCGTACATACACAACACAAGCCCAATACACGCCACACAAACACACATCGCAACACAACTTTAAAAACAATAAACCCTTTTTGAAAATTCGAGAAAATGCGAACGTGGTTTTTATTACACTTTGCGAACAACACACACACAAACAGACACGGTGATTGTAAGACCCCTCCTAGGGAATACACTCTTTTTAGAAACGTTTACCGGGCGCCAGAGTTGCCAGAGTCTATCCCACGGCCAACGGGGAAAAAACCCGCGGAAATCAAATATAACCCGCGGCATTTTAAATTACAAAATAAATGGCGAAACATGTATGAATAAATGAATGAATGTAGTATTTAAAAATTCAAGTGTTTATTACCCTTTAATTTTTTTATTTAAAACAGTACATTTTACTGTTGAATTTGCTTAACGTAGCCTTAGTTGGCTCGTATTCAGAAACTTTAAGTTTGTTTATCAACAAATGGTAATGGACATGAAGTAGATTTTGTAATAACTCCCCACTCATTCTGTTCCGAACATCGTTTTTCAAAAAATTCACTTTTGAAAACACTCTTAATTTCTTGCTTACTTCTCGAAATTCATAACCATAATTGCAGGAGTCAATATGCATTACAACGTTCTAAAAAACTTGGGGTTACGATTTTCGATAGCAAATTATAAATGAAGTGTTGTAAATCTACAAATTGTTTGCAATGTGTTGCCTTTTCTGACTGAAATAGCAAATTTGTTTGATGAAAGTCATGCAGGGCGTATTTCATAATTATTATACTAGCTTTGTTAGACAAATCTTTATACATAGCAGCTAATTGGCTCGCGGTATAACAACGTTCTTTATCGACAGATAACGGAAAGTGTAAAGAGAGTTCGTCCCACGGATCCAAAACACGCGTTATGGCAGGAGTGTCGGCTGTTAAATTAAGAGAGTAAACACGGTAAAAAATTACAACCGAAAATATCAAACCACTTTCTTTTTTTTTAAACCGCGATACCGCGGCTATATTTTACGAAAACCCACGGTAAAATCCGTGGCCCGCGGTCCGAAATTTTTAACCTGCGAATGAAATTACAAACCAGCGGAAAACCGCGGGAAAACCGAGAGTAGGCAACTCTGCTGGGTGCCGCCATTATCGTACAGGCAACCGACGAGAAAGCGCTTTACCTAGGAATACATCCTCCTAGCATGGACTGTAAAATTTACAGTCCGTGCTCCTAGGCTCTTCCGCAGAAATGTCATCCCCCCCAAACCGGTTTTTTCATAACCCTCCCCGTAGACTGTCAGGTAATGGCGGTCGATTGGGGAGACGCGTTTAAGAGTCTATAGTTCCCTCGGAGAGGTAAAAACACGATGTAACAAATGACTTACAACTTTGTTAGTGTTGTCATGGCCATGGTGTTGTAAGTCGGAAAAGTTTCCGGAAAATGATCGAGGCCTTTTTTTCGGAAAATTTTCCTTATTTTTCCGCAAAAAATAAAAAATGTTTTAATTCCATGATTTGCCAATTGAAATAAAGCGGAATTTTCGCCTCATTTTTTAGAATCTAAAAGTAAAACTAAACATCTAGACTAGTTTAAACTGATTAACAATGTAACACTATTAATGTTTTGTAGTATGATTACTGATATTAGACATTTTATATCGATAAAAAGTTAAAAACATTAAAAACCCTTAAAAAGTAATTTATGTTTCAATTTTTCCGCATTTTATTTTTCCGGGAAAATTAACAACACTACTTGAAAATAATTGACTGCGCTTTTTTTGCGCCTTTGATTTATATTATTAATAGCCGAGAAGCCCACCCTACGGGCGGGCCCTCAGCTATATAGTTGTGTGTTTCGAGGCACTCCACCCCAGTAAGGTCCCCCTGCCCCTTTTCTCCTTGCCAGAATTACCGGGGTTCCCTCTCCCCCTGCAATAATAACATAAACACTCGTCTTTCTCTCTCGTCCCAACCCCCCCAGTGAGGTACCCCTTCCCCCCTTTTTCCCATGCGACAATTTCCGTGGTACCCTTTTCCCCATAGTCGAACCACCCCAGTAAGGCACTCCTCCCCCCTTTTCCCCATGCTAGACTTACCCTGGTACCCTTTCCCCCCGCAAATATAACCAAAAACTCGCCTTTCTCTCTCGTCCCAAACACCCCCAGTGAGGCACCCCCTCCCCCCTTTTGCCCATGCGAGAATTTCCGTGGTACCCTTTTCCCCGTAGTCGAACCATATATTTACAATGATATTTCTTACTAGTTTCGAAACTAGTAAGAAATATCATTGTAAATATCATTGATTTTAAAATTAAATATGCAAATATAACGAAGTCTTCTCCTTTATTATTAGATTACCTAAGTAGTTCATTAAATACATATTCAATGCATTTTTTAAATAAAAAAACGACTGAAATAATTTTGGCCAACTTTTAGACCTAAATACCCCACTGTGCGGTGAGCAAAAGGTATTTTAATAATCAGCTAGGCTAATACCCAAGGTACCACCTTAGGCCTAAGTCATCGAGCGACTTTTAAAGCCTTTTAATTCAGGTGGCCGGGTTATAATGCGTAGGAGGGTGGTGGCAAGCCACGCGAGCCAACAGCTCCCTACACTAACTATTGCCGTTAACCTCAACAAGTTTTTATGGAAGGGGAAACCGAAGAGCTCGGGGGAAAACCCCTTAAACCAGTGGGGAGAGAACTTGCCAAACCGTTGATTTTGTGGGAATTTTCATGACTGCGGGTATTTATCCGAGGTTTTTTAATTTGACTATCAATATAAAGCTCAAACATGGATTAAACACTAGTGTTTAATCGATGGCTCAAAATTATCTAGAGTTGTGTATTTTCGTGAATCTTGGGATATTAGAAATAATATCTTGGAGGCGGCTCCTAATACTTCAATCAAACAATGTACGTATATGCCTAACAATCAAAATTTTTATTAATTGTAATTTCAATAAAATTTAATTTTAAAAAGATCATTTTCAAAATTTTTTGAAAATTATGGCATGTTTTCCGCTGGGGGCGGAGCTAAATTAGTGATGCCAACTCGCGAAAATGGAATTTTCGTTTTTGATCCTTGAAAATTCCCCTTTTGGAATAAAATTTCCCTTGTTTTTCAAATTACTAAGAACGATAATATTTGCTTAAAATAATACTTTGGACGTTTAAAAAGATGAAAAAAAAATTATTTATTAATAGGAACAATTTTTCCTTTACAAATATCACAAATTATTATTCTCACAAACTCCCTTTATCTTCAAAATTCAATAAACATACTACCAAAAGTGGATATAAAACAGAAAGTCTGGGAGGACCCGGTGGCCCTGTTCCATCAAAAATGAGGAACCCCCTAGTTTGTGCCTACCCCCTTTGGCGGAGCATTACAATTGGCGCTTTACTCGCATGTACCTGCGTAAATCGGGTGATATATTATAGTACTTCTTCAGTTCCTTATCCACCTGATTATATAGTCTTTGGGCTGGATTTGGTGCGTCTGCTATTTGTGAAAACTCACGTGTTTGGCAAGGCTTAGTTAGATAATTGATAGAATCAAATAAATTAGGATTTAGAATGGAAAATCTCATGAATGTGATAAAAACTTACTTTTCGGCTTTAGAGCTAACTCTTCTGGTGTATATTTCTTACGAGGCATTTTTTAAATTATTTTGGGAACTTAGTTGGCGAACTTGAACCACGCTTGAACTTAACGGAGGCAAATTTTTTGAAATATGAATAATTTAACCAACGTCTTCTGGAGTTCGCGGTTTTACCGCTAGGTTAGCTAGCATCGCTAATCTGTACTATTTCCTCAGACCGTGACGTCAGATGACATAGGCCAAACGTAACAGAGTCGTTTCTGATTGTCTCATTCGTTGTATAGGGGAAACTAGCTCCTCATTTTTGAAGGAAACCACTGAGAAAGCTAACGAACCCTTTTCCTCCCAGACTTTCGGTTTTATATCCACTTTTGATACTACTTGATGTATTATAAAAATGACATGAAGACGTTAAGCCTAAGTCACCTATTTTTAGGAAGTCGAAAAATACTCACGGCGCAGCAGGCCGCGCAGCGCTCTTCGAGTCCGAGAGAGAGATAATTTAGAAATAGATTAGTGAAAGCACCGAAATCATGCAGTAGACGACTATAAAAAATAGCAACATACCTTAGGGCCTACGGTCTTATTTTTTTTATGATTTTTTTATAATAAGTAAATGTAATAAAAGTCCCATACTTCGTTGCCTATGCTTTAAATACTATCTCCCATCGAATTGCCCTATAATTGGCCAAATTTTCAGTCTAATTTCCCTTTTCCCTTTTCACCGTTTTTGGGGGTCTAAATTTCCCTAGAGGTGGGGAAGTTCCCTCAAGTCGGCATCACTGAGCTAAATACGCATAGAAATCTCATAGGTAACTAGAATGCTGCCGTGTAACTGGCAAATGGACGGACCAAACGCCGTGGCAGACGATAGCCAGATCTCAGCCAATCAGAGCTCAAAGAGTGGTTCTGCCAAGAATTTGATGTCACCAGAGAGAATGACCTCACCTAGCTCCCGCTATAGTTACGCGGAACCAAGGAGGATTATTATCCTCCTTGGCGGAACCACTCTATGGCCTC
The DNA here is from genome assembly GCF_980474605.1 of Leiobunum rupestre. NCBI lineage: Eukaryota > Metazoa > Arthropoda > Arachnida > Opiliones > Sclerosomatidae > Leiobunum > Leiobunum rupestre. The sequence continues at coordinate 42,291,154 of NC_143393.1, read as the reverse complement.
TCATTGGCTGAAGGATCAAGGCGAACTGGCGTCAAGCTCGGCCGTAGGCGGCAGCATTCTAGTTACCTATGAGATTTCTATGTAAATACGGATTTGGGAATTCGTGGGAAATTTAATATCCAGCAAAGGGAATTTCGACTCTCGAACATTGGCAACACTGGAATTTGGCGGTTGAAAACTTTTGAATTATTTGCCGCCTTGTCTAACTTAGTAAGAAGCTGCTGAGATTTTTGTATGTTTACGTCTCTGAATTAATGTATGTATTTTGTCTAAATTAAGATAAGAAATTATGTTAATTATTACTTTTTTTGAATATTAGGACAATTGATTTCAAATTTAATAAGGAAAACTTGCACTTACTGTGTCAGATGAACAGCCCTAGGCCAGGCCTAACAATTTGTTGTCCACTACTGATAAACAATTTTAAATGTAAAACGAAATTTACTTTTTTTTAAATTTTAAACCTAAGCTCTACAGTAACTGACGGTTAATTTCTCTATTCATGATTGAGTACTAGCCCTTAATATAAATTTATATAAAATAATTTAAATGGTTCAAGTGTAGATATCAGCATGCACTTAATAGGAATTTAGGAAAGGGTAATTCAATTAGCAATATATAAAACAGCTAAACCAACATTTTAATAATATAACAATTTTAATTTAATATTTGCAAGTTCCTTGCTTGTGAGAGTTATCATTTTCATGCGATTAGTAAAATTTGTTGATTATGTACTTAGCCTGTTGCGCTTGTATTTTTTCTAACAGAACTGGTTTACTCACAAACAAGATGAATCTCAATCACTCAAACTCCTTTGTTTTTAATTCTTCAATGAGTAAAAAATCAAAGAAAACTTCATTTAATACAACTAAAAAAAGAACTGTAGTAAATATTGACTTAAGTCGATCCACTTTAAATCAAAGTAAGTTTTTTAAACACTAATATTAATTCTGATTAATAACTTTTTTTTTATAATTCCTCAGCAGCGAAATTTAGGACGATGTACAAGAAGATTAAACAAGTAAACATAGAGTTTGCTGCAGAAAATGCTAAACTCAAAATTGAAATGAGAAATGTTATTCAGGAAAATAACCTTTTACGTCAAAGACAAGTTTTTGGGGCTGTTCCATCTGATGTTAGTTCCTTCAAGCATGATGATAAAGACTTTTAAAAACTGGCTTAATATTTCTATTGCAGAAGATGAAACCGTTGCTTGATAGAGCAAGTACTAATTTAATGGCTGTAGTAGATGACTTGTGTTCGGCTTTAGCTTTGTGTAATGGAAAACAATCCACATCGCATGTTTCTGAAGAAACGACCCATAGTGTTGCATCTTTAGTGGCGCAAGAGTAAATTGATATTTATTAATTTCCATTTGTATAAAAAAATAACCTTTTTATTTCAGATTGGAGAAAAATTCTGTTCCAAATGTTGAAGAGCCAAAGCGGAAGAAGTTCTATGGAGAGCCAAAACAAAAACAGGATTTCAAATTTGACCTTTTAGAACCAATTGATGAACATAATTTTTCGGAAATTCTCTCGGATATATCAGATTTACCAGAGTTACTGTTTGTTGAACAGGACAATAGTAAACCTTTTAAATTTTCTTTTTATAAATGAATAAAGTTTAATTGATTTTTTTTGTTTTAAGAAAATCTGGTTGAAAATAAAAATAAAAAGCCAGCAAACAAAAGAACCGAAACTGATCTTTCCACTTCCAGCGAATTTGATAACACCTTAAAGTTAAATGATCAAGTGGAAACAAATTGTGCTTCCGTATCAACATCGGATATTCAAGAAACTAGCAAATACACTCAAGTGGGAACGATACTTCCATTCATTGCGCAGAATCAGAAACCACTTCTCGAAATCGTATCGAATTGTTTAGAAGATGACTCAAATGAGGAAAGGAAAACAAAAAAAGGCAGAACTAAAGAACTTGCCTTGAATATGCTGGGAGAAGAAATTCAGTTGTCTCCTGCCTTGAACGTAGACTTTACCATCCCAAACAAAACCAACTGTAGCGCTTGTGACATGGAGCTAACTGAAATAATCGATTTTGCCCCAATAGTAGAAAATAGTCCCTTAATTTTTTCAAATCCGGTACAAATCAAGGCTGAAAATGGAAAAACTGCTCAAATCTTGACTCGAGTGGTGACTAAGAGGAGTTTTAATGAGGCACGGGCTTTGTCTGAAAGTGATAAAGAAACTGATCCTGATTTTGTGCCGGATGTTGGCAAGAAATCTAAACGTAAAACAAAAGCTAATAAGAACTTTACATTCTTTGACACCAAAACTAAAAAAGTCGCTCCCAAATCCAAGTCTACTCGCGGAAGGAAGAAAGCAGAGGCCAAAAACAAAGAAATGGACAAAGAACCACGGACGCATGACATTTTTGATTTGTCAAGTTCTTTCAATAAAACATCATCATTTATCAAACCATATTCGCCTAGACCTAAAAGGGATTCAAGCAACCTTGCAAATACATGTACCAAGAGACTGTCCGAGGCTAAAGTAGTTGAGACTGACTTAGATGAAAGGGAAATTGAGGAGCCTAAAACAAGGAGTAGGAAATCTAGAGTTTCACGACGGAAAACTGAGACTGTAAAACTCAATACCCAGGATAATTCCGACTCAAGTAGTGATCAAGAAAATGAAAAAACACCAGACACTATTGTAAAGAAAACTATTAGTACAACAAAAACTAGCAAAAAATATGTTTCAGACAAGACCAAGAAGTCCTCAAATGTGATTGAGAATCATTCGGACCAGTCTCCTATTGTCACGCCTTTTGTTTCTAAAGAAAATATTGAAAAAGCAAAAAAGAAGCTCAAATTGACCCGAACCAACACCAAATCCAAAGTAAAGTCGTCATATGATGAAAAAGGTGAGGTTGAAAAAGCTACCACCTCAACAGCTTCCAGGGAAAGCATTCAGTATGATCCATCGCTACCAAGTAGTAAGTGTTTTATTAATTTATGCCGCAAATTATGTGTGTTAAGAGTTATTATTCTCCATTTCAGATCTAAGGTCATCAAATGGAGTTGGGCTGGTTGAGACAGATGATGGAATTAGCTCGTCTGGAAGGCCCAGAAGAGGCCAGACTAAATCTTACAAGGCAATTCCATTGAACAAGTAAACTATTCAATGCTCGCAATATTGTGTTAAATGTTAATGATTTTTATTTTTTTTATTAGGAAAATGCGGCGGGAATATTGAAAATGTCTTTTAATGTTTTTATACATTTTGTATGTTTAATATGTGTTTTTAACTGTATATAAAACTTGTGTTTTTGAAAAAAATTTTAGTGCTATAAATAAATATATTTACCTTATGCATTATCTGAGTACTTAGAATAGGATAGAATTATTATTAAGGAAAAAAACCTAACTACTAATTTTTAAACAATTTCCTATCTACGCTAATCAACGCAGGGTAACCAAACTTCCTATATTTAATATTTTTTCCTAAAATTTAACGTCTTTCCTTTTTGCTCCTATAATTTCATTAAATTTCCTATAATACCCTGTTTTAACTCAAACATCTGAGGAAATTAAACAGTTGATATTTTACCCTTAGAAGTCTTCATATTTTCCTAGTTTTTGAAGATTCTTATTTCCAACACTGTTTGCTGATAGTTTTCGACTATTTCTATTGGTTATCAACTTTATTTTGATGGTTATATCCCCTTTAAACAATTTTTACAGCCGTTTTCTCTTGTTGTATAATTAATTTTCTCCTATTTCTTCTTATATTTCCCTTTTTCCTCCCAATTTTCTTCCTATTTGTCCCTTGTATATATTTTTCTATATTTCACTGATAAATTTCCTATAATTCCTTTAAAGGAATTAAAAATATCCTGTGGTCACCCTGTCAATGAAGCTCCATTTAAACACCGCATTCAATGCAGTGGCGTAGCCAGGATTTTGTATCGGGGGGGGGGGGGGCACACAATTGAAAAAAAAAGTACAAAAATAAAAATATTTGTACGTACGACCATACGTTTCGGGGAGGGGTGGAATCTGTCCCTGTGCCCCCCTGGCTACGCCACTGATTAACTGTATAGGCTTCGTGCGTAGTTTAACCCAACCACCTGAATTAAAGGCTTCAAAAGTCGCTTGATGACTTAGGCCTAAGGTGGTGCCTTGGGTATTAGCCTAGCTGATTATTGTTATTATTAAACTTTGGTCAGAAGTATAACCGCCTCATATTAAAAATTATCTCGATATAAAAGCCGTGGTTTCAGTTAAAGAACATTCATATTCAAAAGTCGTCTGCTATTTCTTCACACTACATTTAGTTGACAGAGTTTGAAGTAGATGGCACTATCTTTCCTTCATGATTATGCAACTCATATGGAGTCATGGCTACGTTCAGTAGCTTGCAACAAATTAAACGTTGCAGGATTTCAGAACCGGTTTTCTACTGTAAGCTTTTTTCCATTTCCGGTGGGACGTAGCGTTGCTGAACCGTTGCTGAAACATTTGAACCTGCTCTTCCAGCCGGTTTCTTCGTTGTTAAACGAAATCGTGACGTCACAGCACGCGGGAAGGCTAGCGGCGGACGACACAACAGACGATATTTTATAAAAATTACAACAATCGTAAAAAAGCGGAATCAACGCAAACGTAAAACGGTATAAGACCGTTAAGCTTCACTGAACGTAGCCATGAACTGATTGTATACCGCCATACTGCTAATAATGGCAACATACCAAAAACCTGTCTGTTGCCATATTGCTAATAATGGCAACATACCAAAAACCTGTCTGTTTCCATACTGCTAATATTGGCAACATACCAAAAACCTGTCTGTTGCCATACTGCTAATAATGGCAACATACCAAAAACCTGTCTGTTGCCATACTGCTAATAATGGCAACATACCAAAAACCTGTCTGTTGCCATACTGCTAATAATGGCAACATACCAAAAACCTGTCTGTTGCCATACTGCTATAATGGCAACATACCAAAAACCTGTCTGTTGCCATACTGCTATAATGGCAACATACCAAAAACCCAAGGGGAGCGCATTCGCGTTTTTGCCCGGCGCTCCTTTTGAGAAAACTCGCTAGCTATCTTTCTATCGCGCGAGTGACGTAGCTGGTTGACGGTTTTCCCGTAGACACGAAGAGTAGGGTGTCTTATAAGTACCGTGTAGTTTGTCTGTCATGGGTAAAAAAAATGTGTAAAAATGTGGTGAAATTGCATAATCTTGGGAGACTGTGAAAGAATATAAATACGTTGGAATTATTTTTGGGTTTTTCAATTATTGTGGTCGGACGTGGTCAGAAGAAAGAACTATATTTTTTAATGAAACTTTTATTAAAAATTAAAATAAAAAATATGAACATTTTAATATTGAAAAGGCACATTTTGAAATTCATTGAAAAATTATTATATTGTTCCGTTTAAATCTGTCAACTGAACAAAAAGGCAGCTTATTTTTTAAACTTAACTACTTATTTTTTTAGTTTTCTTATCTTTTTTCCTGCCTTGGGCCTCAGTAATACTTTTTGAATTTAAATATTTAATTCTAGTTCTCATTTTTAAATAACAAAAACAATCTCTCTTGGATATTTTGAAAATAATGGCATTCGTTCATTAGTTAGGTTATTGATAAAATTTAAATCTTAATTTCCTTTCCAACTTTACCTTAAAACTATAACGTTTACAATTTCACTATTAAGTTATAATAATATTAGGCCTAGGCCCTATGCTATAAGCTTATAAAGTTCTGGGTTTAATGTCAGCTAATACTGGAAGTTTTAATAATTTAGAGCAGCTGTTCCCAAAAGGTGTTCCGCGGAACCCTAAGGTTCCATGGAAGGGTCACAGGGGTTCCGAGAATTTGCAATGCGGCCATCTTCATTTGTGTCAAGACTCTTTTAAGATAAACAAAAATGAGTTAGGTTCCGCCAGAATTAGGTGGATAATTTAGGGTTCCATAGCCGAAACAAATTAGGAACCGCTGATTTAGAGAATATAATACTTACAGAAATTTATATAAAGTGCCAAAAACAAGTGTAAAATTGAAGGGAAAACGACCGCACGTATTTATTTTCTATACCGCATTTTTTCTGATTTCTTTTATTAGGAATTCGACTGATTTCTCTAGTCTCTCCTCTCTTCGCGCTCTACTACCCTCCCCGCGGCTTGTTTCTGGTTTCCTGTCAACCAGCGACGTCACTGAAAGTGGGCCGGTAGTTGCCAAGCCCCCCAACGTACCCGCTGAAGCGCTTCTCTACAGACCCCGTCGAAAGAGCTAACCTTATTATACGCAGTATTTTACCAACCTTGCCAAAAACCTGTCTGTTGCCATACTGCTATAATGGCAACACACCAAACGTTTATTTTTAATAAAAACCAACTTTCGCAATTTTAAAAAGTTTTAATTTATTTAATAATTGAAACAAGTGGTATTTATAAAAATGTAACTTGGTTGACCAAACATTTTAATTTTCAAGTGAAAAAGAACTTTAAATATCAAAATAAGTTTTCTTTCTGTATTTTTTCATTTTGCACAACAAACTAAACCATATTCGTATGACTTTCCAAATAAAGCAATGGGAGATTTAATTGGACCCCATTTATTTTGTATAAAATCAGACTTCACAGTCTGAAATGTTTTATACAAAATATCTTGGTGATATCAAAAGTAGCATAAGACCCAAAAGTGTGTCAGAACGGTATTTAATGAGAATTTGTCGCATAGTAAACAAGTCGGCCCAGGCCGTAATATTACTTCCACTAATACAAAAGCTGCTGAGCCCATGTGATTTCCTATTGTTTGATATAAAATTCACCATCCTATGTTAAAGAGTGGGCACCGCCCACCCTCAGCTACCCGGGTGGGCAAACCAATACAAAAGCTGTTGAGGCAATGTGATTTCCTATTGTTTGATAGACAGAAAGTATTAAAGGTGAAATAGGTAAGCAAAACACGATGAAATTAATTCTTTTAAATTAGTGAAAATCGAGGGGTAAGTCACTCTGCAAACTCGGTGTACACAATCGTACTTTTGACAGTTTTAAATGGAACTCGCGAACTCTTGAAAATATCTACCTTTAACAGTGCTAAATGCACGAACTCGGTGTACAGGTTATCTGAGACCGTCTTACCCCTCGGTGGAAATATGATTTATAGAAATTCTTAAAGCAACTGTCGGCTCTATCATTGAACTGAATTGAATTGAATTTTTATTTTTCTATTAAAAAATGTTTTACAGAGATTAGAGGGCTAAGTCAACTTGCGACTTGTAAGCCCTCCTTTAGGGGTTTAGTTATAATGAATATTTAAAATAAAACAACAAGAGTAAAAAAATAAAAAATAAACTATATCATTGCCACCTGTATTATGAAAAGGCCCCTGTTATTAGAGATGGCCATGAATCTATCCGAATCTTCGAAAAAAATGACTTTCGTGAAGAGCGTGGAGCCATCTATTAATGGGAACGGAAGCTAAAATTCAAAATAGCGAAACAATAACGTCGTCAGAGAGCAATTACAGAGTGTTATATTTAAACCACTTTTACTCTACTTAGTGAACTTTAACCTAAATTATATATCCCACATAAAATATATTGTAAACAATTACTATTATTGAGGTTATTGACAAATTTACAAACGAGTAAATCAACGCGAAGCATACTTTTATGTCCCGCCTTTTGGGTCAAAATGTAGCTTCAGCATCTTGTTTTGATTTCGACGCAAGCGACATCTGTTGAAAAAAGAGCTACTTCACCTAGAGCCGACACTTGCTTTAAACTGGGACTCAAATGTGTTTATTTTAGGAAATTTATATCAAACATTTGGGTAGTTTAGGCACCAAAAATCATGTTAATTCGCAAATTCATAAAAAAAATACCCATGAATGTAATTTTGCAGAACAAAAATTAATAGAATATCTCATTCTAGAATTTTACGGAATGACGATAATAAAATGAAATTAATGTTGGGAATTATAAATTTTTTAAATATATAATAAAACTTTGAAGAAACGAATAAACAATTGTTTTAATTTTTGTAATGTTAGTAACTAAACCTAAATAAGAAAAGTGAAACAGAATTTTAAAGTAAATCAATTACAAATATCACGCACAAAATAGAAAAAGGGGGGATATTGCACCCCCTGTTTACCTGACAGAGCTGAAACTTGCACACAGTTTAGAGGTATAGAAGTAATATAGGCGTAGTCATTTTTGAAATACAGATGCGGAAGGGTATCGTTCGGCGCGAAAAATGAAACTTGACCCTTGGAGGAGAGAAGGTGTCCAACCTATGGAAGCTATATGATGACGAGATTCACGCGTCAGAAAGGTCGCCTTTCATTGGCTCCACGTGTTTGCGGGGGTCAGAGGTTTTTTTGTCCACTTTTAGTTTGGTTTTGGAGGAAAACATGCGGGAATAAAACTCTGCCCTTGACATTGGCTATAAGCGGGGGCAAATGTGGTTTGGACTGGGTCACAAAGAGGAAACACTTTAATTAGCACCATACTGGCGACGGATTTGTTTTATAGGAAATAGGAAATCCGTTGAAGACGCGTCAGTGCGATGATTTCATCGCAATTTTTAGGGCGTATTACAATTTTCGTGGAGTACGATATCGTACCATTCAGTGACGCTCCCTTAAGGAGTTGGTCGGAGGGGGCGGAAATTAATGGCACTGCATGCGCGTCAAAGAGTTTTATTGTGCGCGTCAAAGAGTTCTATCGAATGAGACCAACTTGTTTTTTTCTCGATCCCTCTCCCTTTAAGGGGGTTGGTCGGAGAGGGCGGAAATTAACGGCACTGCGTGCGCGTCAAAGAGTTCTATCGAATAAGAGCAACTTGTTTATTTTCGGTCACTCTCCATTTAAGGGGGTTGGTTTGAGGGGGCGGATATTAACGGCACGCACGAGGGGGCGGAAAAAAGAGTTCAATCGAATGAGACCAACCCGCCCACCCCCACGAGACCCGGGTTTTATTCAAACTAACTGCTCGATGAAATATTCAAACAAAAAATGCGCTAAAACTTTCGGACAAGAGTGACATCTCTGGACCAACTATACAAACTATAAAAGAGAACGGCGTTGCTCACTTGAATCGAGTTGATTCGTCCATGCTTGAATAAGGCGTCGGTTTTGGAGTCTACGCGGTCAGAAATCTCGGTTTGAATCCTGGTGTCGACAAAATTATAAATTAATTTTCGCAGCTCCATCTACCGTGTCGTCGCTTTCCACGACAAACAAACAACAACAAAGACTTAACGACATTCCGTCCATAGCAATAGTGTCACTTCGAATATATATTCGATGTGAAACTAAAAACCACTTGGTTCGTTGGTCGTTCGAAGTTTTGGTTAGTACAATGTTAATTATCGTTAATTATTAAATTGCTATATAGCCGTGGATAATATCCACGGATAAACAGTTAACCGTAATTTTTATGGTTAATCAAAACTTTAGCGGTTAATTTATCTGTTTCGCCGAGCTCTAATCTAACACCATGATAAAAATGATTAAAAAACATTTCCTTAAAAAATTTGAAAATTCATAATTAAACATACCTTCAATAAGTTCCCAAAACGTTTTAGGTGGAATTTCAATAAACTTTACCATGTGTTTTAAGCCTTGACGCCGTAAATAACGGGCAAAAATTGGTCACGACTCGCGGGGCGACCGAGTTAAATGTCGGGAGAGGAGGGCGACGCTATGAACGAAAGGAGCGCGAAGTGAACGCGTTTTTTCAGCCCGAATTCCCTTGTGGACGAGAGTTGCCTCTAAATAACGATGGTGGCGTTGGGGTAGCGGCGACACTAGCCTAACAACAACGCCTATCTTCATTGCAGTCCAGGGGTAGATGGTCTTAGGTATAAGGAAGGCGAAGGCGGGGCGGCGAAGAGAAAGTGACCAGCGGAACAGAGGGAAACCGAGACTGCCTTTCGCTTCGTTACTGAGGTGGTTCGACTATAGACAGAGCGGCCCGCGGGACAGAGGGAAGTCGGGGCTCAAGGACGAGCGTAGTTTTCTGTTCGTCATGAGGGGGGAGCAAATCTGCCATTGGATACAGGGGTACAGGAGGGTTTGGGACGAGATAGAAAAGCGAGTTTTTTTTGTGATTTTCGCGGGGGGAAATGTGTACCCCCGTTATTCTCGCATGGGAAAAAAGGGGATTGGTGCTTTACTCTTGGAGTAGCTAAACATGGAGAGGAAATTAGAGCGCGTCATCTATACGGCTGTACGGTACCCAGAAGCCCTTGCGGTTTTGGTAGGGGCGCGTACGTGTCGCCTTGGAGTAGCTCGGATGAGTATCAGCTGTTAAGCCTGTGATAATAGAATTTTTTTCGCGATTGTTTTTTAAAATGTCGTTTAAAAGATTTAGCTTTGGAGATCATACGTATAGTATTTTATCTAAACAAATAAAAGGAGCATTAAAGCCTTCAAAGGGTACTTTTTTTCGTGAAAATATGGATTACCTGAGAAAAATAGCTTGAATCACTTTTACAGTTTTGAAAACCACAGTATTTTTCATTGCAAAGACAACTAACTTTTGTTATAATAGCAGCAATTAATTAAAACTATAATAATTCATAAAATTTGATTCAAGCAGCAAACTTTTATTGTTGTCAAGTTTGAATACGAGCAGACGATAAGTATACGTTTTTTCGAATATAGGTGTCGCCGAAACGTAGGACCCTACCAAAACTGCTAGGAATTATGGTAGTCCTTTGGTAGTAATGATGGGGGAAGACACTCAACGTTAGAGATACGGAATTTTCCCCTCCATGTTTATCTACTCCAAGTTTTACTGGGGGGGGGGTTTGGGACGAGTGTTTTTGAGTAACTTTTGTGGGGAAAAGCGTACCACGGTAATTATCGCATGGGACGAGAGAGAAAGGTAAGTTTTAAGTTATTTTCGCAGGGGGAAAATGGAAACAAGGGGGAGGGGTGCCTTAGTGGGGAAAAGGGTACCACGGTAATTCTCGCATGGGAAAAAGTGGAAGGGGTGCCTTACCGGGGGGTTGGGTTGGGACGAGAGAGAACGGCAAGTTTTAAGTTATTTTTGAAGGGGGAAAATGGAAAAAAGGGGAAGGGGTGTCTTAGTGGGGAAAAGGGTACCACGGCAATTTTCGCATGTGTGACGACCATTTTTGAGGGATGAAGCTAGAAGTAGTAGGATTATCGTAATATTCGTGTTTTAGGCATACTTAGTTGTAATATCCAACTTAAATCTGAAATATAATAATAATTTCTTAAATCGTAAATATAATAATAATTTCTTAAATCGTAAATATAATAATAATTTCTTAAATCGTAAATATAATAATAATTTCTTAAATCTTAAGTATAATAATAATTTCTTAAATCGTAAATATAATAATAATTTTTAAAATGAAAAATATATTCTTCACGAGTCCCGTAGCTTGGAAACCATCAACATTCTTGCTCTTTCAAACCGTTCCCAAAAGAGGCAATACTGCCCATAAAGTGCGGGAATGCGCGAACCCAGAGGCTTGTAGTTAACCGCGAAACACCTGGACCAAAAGGGGCTGGACTTCAGCTCAACGATAACTTAAGTATTGATTGTTTTTGTTGTTTTGTTGTTTTTGTTAATGTTGTTAATATCCCTATTGTAGTATTGTATTTAGTTTTAATTTTGTATTTCCGTTTAACTATTAAGTATCTATTAAACCGAATTTCCAGTTTAGTAACCATGGCAGTCTGAGTTACTTACCTTAATGTTAGAAAACTAAAAGCTACCCCTAGACAACCCCTGCTCGTTAACTCCAATAGTGAACGTTACACGAGTATTAACCAATTATCCCATTGTAGCCCGAATTAATAATGAGTGAAAGAAAGTGGCTACACATGGGAAAAATGGAATGGGGTGCCTTACTGGGGGGTTGGGTTGGGACGAGAGAGAAAGGCGAGTTTTAAGTTATTTTCGCAGGGGGAAAAGGGGAAGGGTTGCCTTAGTGTGAATCATCTCGTGGGAAAAAGGGGGAGGGGGTACTGGGGTGGATTGACTATGGGGAAAAGGTACCACGGAAATTATCTCATGGGAAAAGTCGGAGGGGATACAGGGGTGGATTGCCTATGAGGAAAAGGTACCACGGTAATTCTCGCATGGGAAAAGTGGGAGGAGGTACTGGGGTGGATTGACTATGGGGAAAAGGTACCACGGTAATTATCGCATGGGAAAAGGGGGAGGGGGTACTGGGGTGTTTTGTCAAGTGTTTAGGTCACTCGCTATTGAGAGGAGAAATTGCGAAGGTTGTTTTTAAACCCAAAGCGCGAATTCTAAGTAAATGTTTTTATACATTTATGATGTTCAATAGCCCCTTCAATAAAACATCTTCAGGGAAATCGCCAAGAACTAATGCTTCAAAGAGCCAGGACCAGTAAGTTACTGTTTATATAGTGCTTGTTGAAATAATGGAAAATTTTTATATGTACGGTATGCAACAAGTGTTTTCTTTTAACCAGGTAGATTTTTGGACATATTAAGGCTTAGCAAAAACACGACGTTCTGTTTACAGGTAAAAAATTTCCATTATTAAAACAAGCACCAAATAATTAGTATCTTTCAGGTCCTGGCTCTCGGACATATTACTTCTGGGCGATTTCCATGAAGATGTTTTATTGAAGCGCCTATTTTGTTGACAAAACATTAATAGATATAAAATTCCATAAGAGATGTAAAACGTGAGTACAAGAACGTGTACTAATTTATATTACTTCAATATTAATACTATTAAATTTTGAAATAATTAATGAACTTCATAAACTATATGAAAGTGCCCTAGAGAACAACGGGATAAATTTACATCTTTGTATGTAACCTAAATATGAAAACTCAAGTTTACCATTGAATGTGTTACGATCTTCCCATGTAAGGAACGGCCCTTGAAAGGAACTCCCTTGTTAGGAACGTCCCTTGTTAGGATCTTCCCATGTAAGGAGCCCCCCTTGTTAAGAACTCCCTTGTTAGGAACGTCCTTTGTTAGGAACACCCCTTGTTAGGAACACCCCTTGTTAGGAACGCCCCTTATTAGGAACGCCCCTTATTAGGAACGCCCCTTATTAATAACGCCCCTTGTTAAGAACGTCCCTTGTTAGGATCTTCAATTGTTAGGATCTTCCCATGTAAGGAACCGTAGGAACGCCCCCTGAAAAGAACTCCCTTGTTAGGATCTTCCCATGTAAGGAACGCCCCTTGTTAGGAACGTCCCTTCTAAATGTAAAAAGCGGATGTATAGGTAACCGTGTGTCTTTCACTGTGGCCAAGAAGGGACAGAAATATGAGAGGATACTTAGTGAGATCCAAGAGGGAACATTCTGGATCCATTTATGTTTTGTAATATCAATATGTTTTACAAAAAATTAATAAAAATTTCAATAAATTAGAACATTAATGTGTAAAAATGTTCCTATTGCTATTAAAGTTTTCCTTTTCAGCCTATATATATAGCGGCCTTTATTATTTATTATTCTACTTACTACCTGTTTCAGGGCTATATCTGCCATGAGGCAAAGTGACTTGGGCTAATTAAAGGGGCTCCAAAGTTCGGTGGAGACATTTTGGCCTTAATAAGCTTGGTTTAAAATGTACATGTAAAAAGATCGCTATATATAGGCAGAAAAGGAAAATTGTAATACCAATAGGAACATTTTTATACATTAATTTTGTACATTGATTGAATCTTTTATTAATTTTTTGTAAAACGTATTGATGCTACAAAAATAAATGGATCCAGAATGTTCCATCTTGTACCTTACTAAGTATTCCCTCAAATTTAGGTCCCTTCTTTTCCGCAGTGAACGACACAAGGTTACCTATATATCCGCATTTTCCTATAATGAAAATATAAGAAAACGATGCGAAAATTATATTAAAATGCAATTATCATAATTTATCAAATCAAATTTACGAATAACGATAAGGGAAAACTAATAGCAGTTACCTATCTAGGTTTCAATGGCAAACCAAAGGGGGCGTAGCGATAGTTTTTGGTCGCGAATTTTATTTTTGATACTTGTGACCAAAATTTATACTCCGCATGAAGCCTATGTCAACGCTCTATAGCACAAACTGTAAAAGTGTTTTCCATTTTACGGTTCTCGAGCGCTCGAGATCACCTAGATCAACTTTTTATGTTCCATTTGCGTGCTCGGATTTGTTCCAATCGATTTTCGCGTGTTCCATTATTTTACCTCTATCGAGCGCTCAGAGATCACTCAAACCCTTCGAGGGCTCTCTCTGAGCAAGATTTTTAACGTGTTCCTTTACAGCTCGAGAATAAAGCTCTCTAATTTTCTAGACATCTTCCATTTCTTTGTCGGTCTTGCGTCGGATTTAGAAGTATCCTCTAGTAGTCAAATAGGTAACGTTAAAATCATGTTAAAACTCAAAAAGGCCAAACGGTCCGCTAATTCGTTTATGAAAAGTGGAGCAGATAAAACTAGTTGATTTCTCGTTCGCTCAAGGATTTTTAATAATATTAATCAGCTCAAGGCACCATGCACCCAAGTCCCAAGTCATCTATCGACTTTTAATGCCTTTAAACAGCTGGCCGTGTAACTGTAACAATGCGAAGGAGGATGGTGGCGAGCCCTTCATGCCACGCGAGCCAACAGCTCCCTACACTCTTACTATTACTAGGTGGTTTTTTTCGCCTGTTCTGGGTTTTTTGAGAAGGTTAAAAAGTGTAGCCATATGACGTCATTTTACTTCAATTCGGTCTTGACGAAAAAAACGAGTTGGAGTAGGAAGGGAGTAGTTAAAGGTTAAAGGTTATTTACAAAAAGTTTCCCGTCATATTTTCGTGCAACGAAATTTAAGCAGACGACAAAACTAGATTACTCCCTCTACACCTCCTTTCGAGGAGGAGTAAAAAGTGTAACCCTAATACTCCGGAACAAGCGAACAAAATTCGGGACAGGGTAAATCTTAACCCGAGAACAGGCGAATAAAATGTCTTAGGGTAAAAAGTTTACACTTTTTGTCCCCGGACAAGCGAAAAAAAACCACCTACTGTTAACCTCGACAAGTTGATATTGAAGGAGTAACCGAAGAACCGAGGGAAAACCCCTTTAACCAGTGGGAAGAGAACTTTCAAACTCTACGTAGAAGGAGTATCACAGAGTTATCACACAGTGCCCAAAACTGTGTTCAAACCCGGCTCCTCTTGCTGCGAGACGAAAGTGCTAACCACCTCACATTTTTCGCTTAACGCTTTTGTGCTTCCTAATCGTAGGTAGTAGATCAGTTCAGATCAGCTGATTCAGCTCAGCCCACTTCAGATTTTACCATAGAGATAGAAAATAAGTAGACCGTGAGTGCCGCCCTCTTCGCCAATATATGAGCTCATGAGAGAGATCATGAGATGGGCAGATTACGTAGCGCCATCGACACGCTGTAAAAAGAACTAAATTAAGCCTTTATTTGTAAATTGAAATCTCCGCCTAATACTAGTTACTCTGCCAATCGAAAGGTGGCGCCAAACGACGCCAAGCCAATCTTACCTATCTCATCAGTTCTCATACTGGGGCCGGGAGGAGGATAAAATTTCCCGGTCAAAAACAATGTAAATTTACGCCGTAATCTTCTCTAGTCTTTACTTATTTTCTATCTCTATGGATCTCTAGGACCTAGCCAATTTTTTAGCCACCGGTCATTTCCATTCTGCTTGAAAATCTCGAAAATTTAATTATTGAATTATGAGAAAACTGAGATATTGAGAGAATTTTGATATATTTCTGAAATTTATTTTATACTTCTAGTTTTTGTTCAATCTACTATTCTGTTTTAGCTAGCACCAATTTTTACTAAGCCTTGGTTCATTAGTTTTTAACTCGAGTGCTCAAACTGAGTAGTGGCTTACCAAGGGCAAAATTGTGCTTATGCTGGACAAGGTAAATGGATACAAAATACGTTTACTTACACAAAATTTAATTTAGCAGTCATTACCCTCTCCCCTCTACAGTTAAAATAATAAAGTACTTAATATACCTTTATTTGCCCTTGGATGAATATCCTTCTACTTTTATATTTTATAATATATATTTCCTGTAATGCTAGGAATATTTTTGAGAAGGAAAGATTGGCTTAAATTTAATAAATGATATAAATTTTTGTTTTTAGTCATAGAGAATGAGGTTTGAGGAAAATATTTTTAATAGTTAATTTTTAAGGTTTTGTGGAATGATATTTTCGGCAATCTTTGGCTATGGCTGAACAGCTGGTCAAAGAATGGCTAGCTGATTATAAGGTGTGAAATTATATTTTCTATTAAAGGTTTAAAAGAATATTTTTTAATGCTATAACGTTTTTATTTTCTAGACCCTAAGCGATAATGAAGTTCATAGTTTTGCAAACATAATTTCGAATAATTCTGAGCTAATTCAATCCATATTTACTGCTCTTGAAGAGAAAAAATATCATAATGATGTAAATATGAACTATGTTTGAGACAATTTTACATATTCGTAGTTATTGACACCAAAATTTTGCTTAGCTATTGCAGCCAATATGTGAGCAGCTATTCACCTTCTTTAGGTCATCAGAAGAAACTTTACAGATATTTTGTTTGCAATTTGTGCCAACATTAATTGGAATCTATTTGACAGAGGCTGCAAGAGGAAAACAGAAGGTTTTTATTAGGAAATTAAACAAAATCTTATTAAATGTTAAACTTATACCCTAATTTCTTAAAATGTAGAATTTTAGGTGTGTTGAAATAATCCTATTGGGAATATACAACTTGGTTGGTATTTTGAACTTTTTTTTCCACAGTAATAATAGGTATTAAATACAAATTAAATAATTAGGAAGTTCTTGATTCGGAAGGTAAAGCAGTAGTGTGGTCATTTAGAATTCCGTCCACCTCTAAACCTTCGATATACCATGAGGTATGTAAAAATATATTAATTAAACGAGTTGGTCAATTTCAACCCTTCTTATATGTTTACAGCCTTTTGGTGCTTCAAACTTAACTTTAACAGAGACGGCATTAAGTCGGTTAGAATATGGTGACAACAGAGTCATAAACATTGGACCTTATTCTGAGATTGAAAGAATAAATGCTAGTAATAGGCTACATCTAATGAAAGTATTGATGCAAGTATACAATAGACATATCAGTCTAATGTCCAGAGTATCCCATCAATCTTTGTGCAAGACATGTTCCCGGTTAGTTGCTGCTTACGTTTTATATCTCTTGTCAGCAATAGGCCTTTCCATAAAATAAGTTACGCTTGCTGAACTTGTTTTTATGTAGCTCATTGGTCACGAAATACGTATAAGTTCAGTTCAGTGTATACTTAAAAACATGGTGCCTTGTCGAATTTACCCTTATGTCCTGGGTTGTGTTCAGTTACTCTGAAAAATGTCAGCGGTTTTTAGACTTCCAGTTTTGACGTCATGTTGCCTGTTCGTTGAGCAACGTATTCATCGGTTTTTTAGCAGGTTTTTCCGGTCACGTGATGTTGCAGCACTGAGTAAGGCTAGCTGCAGATGATATTTTACAAAATTTACAACAAGTGTAAAAAGGGTTCAACAAGATCCTACGTCATGTTAGCAATGGTGTCGACGAAAATAATTTATCAGATACTTTGTTGAGTTGTTGAACGCAGCCTAGGGCTTTTTGTAATGAAACGTCATTGATACGTCTCTCATGACGCAGCAGTAACATCAAAACAAAAAAGCCAATATTTCTTTATAGAAAGGCCTATTGACAATAGTATATAATATAATTCAACTGTTTATTGCAGAATAGTGAAACAAGGTACTGGAAGACAACGGACGTCAGTGGCTTTGGAAGTTAGCAGTTGCGGACTACCCGTATCTCAAACCACTCCTAGAATACCAATGTCATCCGATTTTTTATTAGAAATAATACACGCTGTTTATTATTCTATGTACAGTTCCCTTTATTTTTCTCTCTTTCTAACTAGTATCTAATATCCATTTCCTTTAACTACAGGTTTAATGGTCTAAACTTCCCGGGTAGTCAAACATTAGACGACATTCACTTTCGTGCCACAATAGAATTAATGCCTGAAGTACTTATGGTAAGTTCTACCTCTGTCCACTTAGTTTAGTCTTTTCATTGAGTTAGTCTTTTCTAATAATATTTTTTAAATGTAGGTGAGTAACGCAATAAGGAATTCATTGAAAACAAATCCGTCTGGTCAACCGACGGATGGACCCATGGGAATCAGTGTTGCTCTCTCCCCAACAACTTCTTCCACCGTTGTTTCCAAAGCCATCATCACGAATGCTTCCTTTCGCACAAAGAAATTACCAGGCAAGATTTTTATTATTGTTAGAATTAAGGTAACTAAAGATGGTTCGAAAATGAAGCTCTTCAGGTAATAACGAGGCGAGATTTAAAGCCATTAAATGGCATTGTAATTAGCAAGACTGAAATCCTATCATTTTAAAAACTAAGTATTAAAAGAAACTTTCTTTCTTTTGGTCAGATGACATTCCTATCCAAGGCTCAGATGGATCCGGAGGCGAAAAGCATTTAGAATCGATAAGTGAGGAAGTGGATGATGAAACAAACCCTAGAACAAATTCAGTTAAAGTCAAGAGTGGTTCCAATAAACTTCCAGTTGTTCTTCAATTACGAAAGAACAAAGATAAAAAGAAAAACGAACAGTTGACCAATGACGTGGCTGGCACTCCTACATCAGGGAAATCAAAAAGGGACGAAATAGGTGGTTTAAAATCAAGCCTAAAGAATTCGACTAATAGTAAATTAAAGAACGGTATACCAGAGAATGACCCCGCGGTAGATGCCATGACATCATCTACTATATCTCGTTTATCAGACCCTGAAGCGGGTCGCGGCGGAAGTTCCTTTGAAATGAATCACTTACACAACGATCAGCCATTGACGATCATCGCGAAGAAGTCCAGTTCGGCTTTCAACGTCAGCAGTTTGGTGAGTAATCATGTGGGATCCGAAGAGTCTATGGTTAATAATAGTAAAAAGGAGAGTGAGAATGGTTTAAGCAAATACCCATCAGCGCAGACGGTTGTATGAAAAGATTTTACTGTTAAATATATATAGGAAACATGTTTTTTTTATTAAACAATAAATAGCTTAAACGTTTATTTCAATAATGGGTATTTTACTATTTTTCTAAATTGAACGTTGTTAGTAAAATTATCAGTCAAATATATTTATGGATGAAGTTAAGACATCCACTGCCATTGGCAAATTTTTATGACACGCTGCTAAGCGTTTCAGTTAGCTTGTTTGTTGAAACTCCTTAAATTTATATAAATATATATTTGTAAATATATGATAACTTAAGTTTAGCGAAACAATATTTTCTCAAAACTATAAATTAACCACCAAATTATTATTGAACTTAATAAACATTAGCAAGGCGTCAGCCTCCAGGATGAATAAAGAAGGGTAATGTAAAAGCATGGTTATACAACTGTTCAGGAGGTTGAGATAAATAAAACCATCAGCATCCGCCAGTAACTGATAGATGTTAATATAGGCCTAGGGTGGAGATGATTTTTTACGAGCTTCTATCTTGGATTAATTATTTGTTACAAATAATTAATCCAAGCTTTTATTATCTGCGATAGAGGGCGCTGTTCACTAATCAACATAAAAATACACTTCCTTTACCCAGGTCAGGGGGATTGAGAGTGTGACTTATGGTTGGTACTGGTATAGCGTTGCAACCTCCTAAAAAGTTGAATAACCCTGGTTCAAAAGTTCGGCTTAGAAGTACCAACTGCTGTCGCTAGATTTCATGTGTTAATAGTTGCGGGAATTTGAAACCCTTCTAACCTTGCCTACTGTTTTAGCTCTCCAAACGCTGTGGTGTAACCAATGATGTAGTTTCTGTATATAGTAGCACGTAAGGTGCGAAAAAATGGCCCTTTCACATCAGTGAAATTTAGCTATGAAGCAACCATCTATGTTAAGGGATAAGTCAAAATAAAAATAATTCTTCTTAAGAACCAGGTAATTCTCAAGATATCTACAACTCTATATTCTAAATAGTAGAAAAGTAGTTATCTATGAGAATTCTTATTATTTTTATTCATCCCTATTACTTCTAGAATTGAAATTATGTTGGTAGGGTATGGTCCGGATATGCAGCGGTGCCAAGAGCCCGAACGTAATTGACCCTTTAGTTATTTATACTTTATATAATTTGATCTATGGCCCTATGGGTAATCTGAGACTTTATTCAAACCTAACAAAAGTAGTTCAAACACAGTTTACATGGGTTCGTCAAGTTGACAAGATTTTTGCAAACTTTTTAAAACTCAAAGGTAAAATAAATGACGTTATTGTTCTTACGTTTGCTTTCAAGGTAGTTTACAAGAATAATTCAAGATGAGTGTCCTAAAACATTATGATATAAAACTAATAATAATGACTGCTCACAAACATTTGGGGTAAAATTAACACAATTTATTAAATAGAGGATTTAATTGTTTATTAAAATAGTTTTGTTTTATTAAATGGAGTCGTTTAAAAGGCTTACTATTTCAGATTATGAACTAGTATGTTAGATTGAAAAATTGATAGGATTTGAAAGTGATCTTTGTCGTTTACTTGACACACCCAAGTCTTTGAGCAAAGTCTCAGCTATTTTGCTTCAACCATAGAAATCTCATAGGTAACTAGAATGCTGCCGTGTAACTGGCAAATGGGCCAAACGCCGTGGCAGACGATAGCCAGATCTCAGCCAATCAGAGCTCAAAGAGTGGTTCTGCCAAGAATTTAATGTCACCAGAGAGAATGACGTCACCTATCTCCCGCTATAGTAGCGGATCCAAGGAGGATTATTATCCTCCTTGGCGGAACCACTCTACGGCCTCTCATTGGCTGAAGGTTCAAGGCGAACTGGCGTCAAGCTCGGCCGTAGGCGGCAGCATTCTAGTTACCTATAAGATTTCTATGGCTTCAACAGTGCTGCCATTAACAAGGCTTACCAAATTTAATGCACTGTTTTCAGTGTATTTTCATGGAGTCATATTGTAGAAAATATTTAACGCATCACCTTTGTGATTTATCCACATAGTGCGAATGAGGCGTACAAAAAAAAGCTGGTCTTCATTATGCTCTCTTTCGCGTGTGAAGCAGCTATTGTGACGTAAACACGACACGGCTAATACGCTGATGCTCCCTCTCTTCGACGTAATACCACTTCGACTCAGGCACTGCTTATTTACTTTTGTACGTACTAAAGAAGGGGGACCGTTTCGTACTGTTGGCTTTTATCCCCATTAGAATTATAGCTTCCCAAGCGCCACCTTGATTGTGAAAAAGTACTTATTATTATTTTAAGTTCAAATATAATTTAATTATAACTAATTGCTGTTTTAAAAACCTATTTTTCGTACTTTAAAAATTATCTTTTAACTATCAATAATTAAAATTAGAATTCAGGTGGCACTACTCCTAAAGCGCGAAAAATGTTAAACACGGCTTAGCCGTGTGTTTACTAAACATGAAAAATGGCTAATCCTAGGCTAAATTAAGAAATATATGATGAAAGCCTAAGCCACATGCGTGGCCCCTAATTTTCAAAGACTTGATTATTTATTAAACAATATGAAGATGTAACATAATAATTTACCTCTACACTGCAATTATCTTCAGAAACTAAAATAAATATCCGCTAATTAACGATTCACGACTTCAGATTCCACAAAAAATCATCTAAAAATAGTTTCAACGAATTATCGATAGATGGCGTGTCGAACGCCATAATTCCGATGGGCCGCGGGCTGGCAGTTCCTAACGGTCCCCCACGTATGGCTTTTGAATTCTAACCTGTGTAAATTAGCCGTGACTCAGCTGACGCGATTAAATTGTTTTTCAGCTTAACTCCTTAACTTTTATCCATGATATAATTGGGAACATTTCAGATAGAGATGGGGCCAAGCGCGTTTGAAACCCTCTTTTTGGGGGCGTGGGCTTAGCCGCGTGGCAGACACTGATGAAGCTACTCTTGGATTTATTTCTCTAAGATAAAATCCTTCGCTTTCGATTTGATTGACAATTTTCCTTCAAACGTATTTGGGTTACTGAGAATCACTAGTTGGCTCCTTTATAGATCCAAGAACTTTTTCTTAGGCTATCTGTCGGGGACTTGTTTAATATTATTTTCTCACGGTACTTGAGAGAACTTACCAACTATTTTGTTATTTATAATTAATTAAATTAATGATACAAGTTTCTTAAAAATTTGAGTTTTTACGACTGATACTAGATGGTGTGATGCAATTGGGGAATTTTCCTTTGATGGAAGAGCTTAGCAATATATCATGGCTAGAGGGACTAGAATATAGAAGCGTACATTCTCAGTAACCGAAATAAGTTCTTTATATCATGAATTTAGCCTTAAACTCTATTAGGTCACATTATTATAAATTGTATAAATTTGAAATTATATTGACTGACTTTTTAATATGGGTATTATTTTAATACCGCCTCAATTACAAAGTGGTTAAGATAAATTTGACCTATTTCGAATAATACAGAACTGCCATTCTCTCCAGTTAGCAGCTGGATGGATAGTCCTCATTTTAACAAGAGATTTTTATTATTTCCGCCCCCCCCACCTATTTAAATTATTTTAAACATAAATAGGTTAATAATTAGAGTAGTTATATTTCTCAAGTAAAGTATCTGGAAGCTTTTGAAACTTCTACTGTAAGAATTGTTTAAAATAATGCGTGTGTAGATAATGTAAAAAAATAAATTTCAAAAACAAATAGATTTGGAATCACCTTACAGCCTTTTAAACTTTAAATTGTTGTACTACACTCAAAACTATAATTATGGGCGCTCTTATCATTTGTTTCCTATTATTTAAATTCCGATTACTCTAATTATCTTAATTAAATTACAATTGGTTTTTTTATAACATTAAATTTATCCTGGTTTTTTTCTTGTGTCATGAAAATACTTTGGTGTCTACACACTTCAATTAAAAGCCATTAGTTTTGTTAAAATTTAAAGAAATATTTAGTAATTCAACAGTATTATTACATTCAACCTTTTTAATAGTTTGTTAAATAAAAATTCCTATGTTATTATAGAAAAATCTGTATTTTTAACTAAAAAAATAATATATATATACAGTGCCAAGTTATTGGTTGATAATATAAGCTGTCCGTAAATCTGTATTTTGTGTAATACCAATTCAATGTACATTTTTCTGTACAAAAAAGTAATACATTTAAATGTGCATCTACAAAAAAAAAGATTTCTAAGATATAATCGCCTTCTTGGATAACGTAAGAAAACGTGGCATAATTAATACAAAATAAGTAAGCCGTTGTCAGCCCCAAAGTGACTCGAATTATTATAATACCAGATTTAATTTTCATAGAAAATTAGGAGCTTAGTAAGGACTGTGGTACTTTTGGGGGGGTTTATTGAAGGGTTAAGAAACATTTCTACCCTTTAATGGCGTGATTTAAAGGACCAGCGCCATGGTATTTCAAAAATTACCTCGTTTTCGTTTTAAAAGTCGATCAAGCCTCTAATTTATATAAATAACACTTACATTTATCCAACCAATGCGTATAAACGCTTCGAAATTGCTATTTCCGTGCCGCCGTCAATCTTTCCCGCTAAAAATTAGCGCCACACAACGGAAGACGCAAAAAATAAACTATAGATTAATACTGAGGCACGTGCTTTATGTCGGTTGCCATGGAGCCGAACGATAATCGAAGGACGCTAGTCTTGGTTTATAAAAATTTCGGGAGATGGCGCACCCGTCGCTCTAACCCAAATAAATCGAAACTTGAAAATTTAATTTAAAAATAACCTTTTAATATTTTTCAACGCGGTTAACGCTATCCACAAAAACGTTTCATGGTCCTTCGAACAAATATACAATCTTAAGTTCGGCGGTGGTCCTTTAAGCGAAAAAATGTTAAAATATTGCCAAATATCACACGACGGTGCCATAGAACTTGCGATTTGTAGCAACTAAACTTTGGGTTTCATTAAAAAGTAATCGGCTTTTAAGTAGAAAAAATAAGTATATTTGATTTCAAATTAATATAAATTACTTGTAATATAAAATATTTTTCGGTTTTTGGTATGGGGAAACGCAAGTATAGTTTTAAAAGAAAAACAAATTTCGCACCAGTTTAGGGCCTAACATTGCACCTTTTCCACACTTATATAAAAATTAAGTGCTAAGAAAATATAATACCAAATAATGTGATCGCATTTTTAGCGAGTTTGTGTAGATGAACTTCCCGCAAATTTAAAAATAAAACTTAAGAAATTTAACTGTTATCTAAGACTACTTTAAAATCAGTGTGGACTATAAATTAAATTAAATTATCATAAGCTTAAGTCAGCGTTTTTTGATAGTCCGAAAAAAATACGATTTCTAAAACGCGTTTAACTTATATTTATTGAATTTTACGCGTAAGCCCCATGGTTTAGGTGAACATCCCGAAAAGCTTAAATAAAAAACCAAAAATATGGTAAATGATAATTCTACTTTTTAAAGACTGGTTTACACTAGGGTAAATATGCCCAGACTCTAAGCGAAAAATCCGCGTTAGGCCTAATACAATATTTTTGCGTCGACGCGAAAAATCCGCGTTAGGCCTAATACAACATTTTTGCGTCCACGCGAAAAATCCTCTTTAAGCTTGGTTTCTACTAGCGCGCGTGATAATGTATTTCGTTACGAAGGTAGAAACGTTTCAACGTCCCAAAGTTAAGCCGGCGGCGTCATTTCAAAAAAAAAGTTCGCCCACGAGCGAGCGAAACGTGTCACGTCGCTCGAATCTCGTCTCATGTGAGCAGCCGCCCTTAGCCTTGATTTACACTAGCACGCGTCACTCAACTTAGGGACGTACAAAAAATGCATTATGACGGGCGCTAGTGGAAACCAAGCATTAGGCCTGATACAATAAATTTGCTTCGACGATGGCCGTCCTGGCATTTTGTTCCTAGTGAAAACCGCTCTTAACACTAAAAAGAAAAACCAAACGATTTTGGCGACCAACAATTTAATAAAAAAAATTAATAAATAGTGCATTATATGGAAAAAAACTCAGTTTACACTGTTTTGAACTAGTCAAATCAGATCCATGTTTGTATATGTATATAAAACAATGTATAGAGAAAAAAATGAAATATTATGCAATAAAAGTTATTATTGAGATTAATTGGGACTTTTTCCACTCTTTAATTCGTCAGTGAAAAAAGATTTGTAAATTCTTTCATTATTGTTGAATACTTTTATCGATAACGTATTTATTTCTACGTAGGAAGAATTATTATGTCAAGATTTTTTGTGGTGTGCTCTAGATCGCTCTGATCAACGTTCTATGTTCCATTTGCGTACTCGGATTTGTTTCGATCAAGTTTCGCGTGTTCCATTTCTCGCTCTCGGGTGCTCGTGTACAAATTTCATTGGACGAACCTTTAAGATGAACTTTTTAAGGGCGGGGAAGACAATTTCGGAATTTTCCCCTTCCGAAGGCAGCAGGCGCTAAAGCGTCTAACCAATGAAAATTGTACACAAGAAAATTCACGACTTTTGACGGGTTGCGTTCTCCTTGTGTGGGGTGCTGTGTTTGTTGCTCCTAGGTGGCAGCACCTTCCTGGGACTTAAAGCAAAGGCGAGTTGACCGCGATCTATTGGCTTCCCGAAACCACGTGTTAAATAAGTTAATAATCACGTGATTCCGAAAAGCTAACCAACGTGAGAAGTTCCCAATTGGCCACACCTTTTAGGCTAGATTTTGATGCTTACTCAACTTGTTTTGATTTATACGCTAACGACATCTAGTGCGGGACAGGAGCAGCCACTTGCTTTAATATTTGAGTGGAAATCTTGGGTGGCGCTGCAAGCAAGCGCGCGATCTAGATTTGGGTCTAGTAGTTTATTGGCAATGAGCCAGAGCTGAGGAATTACCCCGGAGAAGCTGAGAATGATGGTCCAGTATCGCGCAGTGGACATTTCATCAGTCACCTTGCATGGCTGGCCAACCGACTACTTCTACAGGGTATGTTTCGATTACGAGGCCAGGAGGCAAACCGTAATAAGATGGCCAGGCTCACCCCGCAACTTCATCCCGGCAATCGTCTACTTACTCAGTAATATCATAAGTAACGTAATACCTCTAAGTTTGACACTTGTAGCCTTGCTCATGTAAAACGACCAGCAACTTTGTAACCCGGAAATTTAACCGTCTTTGTGATTTGAATTTTTCTATTGGTCATCCAAAAGAGTCGGAGTTCAAATTCAGCCAATCATATAGAACTCCGTAAAAAATTTCGTCTGTTGCGTAACCATTGTGTGCTTGCTCGTAGCGTCGTAAGCATACGTCATAACTAAGCCCCGCCTTGAAACGGCCGCCATGACATTAATTTCACGTCACAGATCACGAGGCAAAACGACACCCGATACCGCGTAATAATCACGTGACCACCATGGGCGTCTTAATGTCATGGCCGACTTATACGCGTTACCATGGCAACGAACACAAGCAAGCTACGAATAGTGCGGCTAAATACGCATTAAGCCTAATAATGCTGGTATTTAAAGCAAGTGTCGGCTCTAGGTGAAGTAGCTCTTTTTTCAACAGATGTCGCTTGCGTCGAAATCAAAACAAGATGCTGAAGCTACATTTTGACTCAAAAGGCGGGACTTAAAAGTATGCTTCGCGTTGATTGGCTCGTTTGTAAATTTGTCAATAACTTCAATAATAGAAATTGTTTACAATGTATTTATATTGGATATATAATTTAGGTTAAAGTTCACCAAGTAGAGTAAAAGTGGTTTAAATATAACACTCTATAATGGCTCTCTGACGACGTTATTGTTTCGCTATTTTGAATTTTAGCTTCCGTTCCCATTAATAGATGGCTCCACGCTCTCCACGAAAGTCATTTTTTTCGAAGATTCGGATAGATTCATGGCCATCTCTAATAACAGGGGCCTTTTCATAATACAGGTGGCAATGATAGAGCCGACAGTTGCTTTAAAATCACGCGTTGGGGTAGATTAGTTCATGGCGCCGCTACCGAGTGGCGCTATTTATAATTTTTTTTGGCTTCACTGTGGAGATAGGATTTAGTAAAAAGATTTCCTTATGACATACTTAGAGGTATTATGTTACTTACGGTAACATACGATTCATCCACGCGATGTTGTACGAATTCGGCCTAAGGGTTATAGAATGCATAGGTACACGCTTATTTGAGTTTGCCCATTGCTCAAAAGTCGTAAAAGTTGCTAGAGAAGTTAAAAAAATGCTAATATTCTTAATGAAATTACTTTCGCTCGGAAACCATTTCCCATTAGCGGCTGTTTATTAGATTGATAAGAGGTTCGAGCTGTGAAAAACAAATTCATGGTCTTCTAAAAGCTATAATTTATTCTAATAGGAATGACCTTAATGCTCTTATGAGTCGTCAATTTAAATTGAATTTCATTGCAGTATCTCTTATTTAAAAACCTTTAAATGATACGACAAACTAATCGAATTTTTAGTTGTAAATTATGAACCCGTTGCGGTGTTATAGATTAGAATTATTACCATGTTGTTGCTACGCTTAGATTTCCAAGGTAACTAAGCGCGGAAATGAGTTCAAACTTTTTTTTAAAGAGGAACGGCCAAGCTTTTCCAAATATCGCCTTATTTGCATATCAAAAGATCAACAAGACGTTCAATATACTTACACGTACCTTATTTTGTCTTGAAAAAATTGTTTTTGGCCCAAAAAGTTGAAACGCAAAATAACGCCAAGCGTTTGGGTTTGAATTTTCGCCGCCATCTTAAGGTGTATCGCCAGCGCCAGCACGACCTTAGTGAGCGATTTGCGAACTAGCCTAACTATTGAAATCGCGCAATTTAGGCTTAGGTCTTGTATAACTGGAACGCGTTGCGCGTGCGATATATAAAAAAATCTTTCGCGTCTTCTTTATTCAAGCAAGGAGTGTCTCACAGATTTCACACGAGGTGTCGCAGCGGACGCGTGCTTTTCAATTTCCCGAAATTTCTTTTTTTATATTAAAAATTAACCGCTTAAAATTTTTTGATGCGGTTTTCGCCATAATTTTTAGTTTTTAACGGACTATAGGGCTATCCAACTGGTTAAAGATTGACCGTTCCCCTTTAAATAGTTGTTTACATAAAATATAACAATAAAAAAATTTTAAGTATAAAATTTTTTTCTTTGCGTCAGGAGCCTTAGATTTTTAGTACTTTATTTCGAATTCCAAAATCTTGATCGACTCGAGCGCGGGCTCTCTATCTTCAATAGCTATACACTCTTTTACGAAGTCGGCCATTTCATTACAGGCCTAATTTAAAATATTACAGGCAAGGGCGCCTGCACGTGCTCATCAGCTCCAGACGTCACGTGCACTTGACCGCGTGAAGCGGCCTTGCATGCGCTATTTTAAATCAGACCTGTAATAAAATGGCAGCTCTCACAAATAAGGATATAAAAGAGTGTATATAGCTAGTAATGTAAAAAAAAACATTTACACGTGACCAACCGTATTTTATAGAAACGCTTGTCTGTCTCCATCACGTTGTATCCTTGAAAGGCGTATTACAAGGTCGGTACGTTTACAAAATACATTTCCAAACCAAAAAATACTTCGTCTTTCTAAAACTATATACAACAGGAAAATATGGCTTATAAATAATATAGCGCAGTGTCGTCAGGCAGAGTAAAATACGTGAGCCTTGATGCGGTGTTAGGTTTTCGCGAATAAATGGAATATAACCTCTAATATTTCACCTAAAGTTTAAAATTTCGTTTCACATAAGTGTGTCGACGAGGGAAATTTTTTCAGACCAGCCACCGATTAGATGGCGCCACTAACAAGGAGAGTACCCGAGGTGTTTATTTCCGATTTTGTTCAAAGTCGGGCGTAATGTAGACCTATATGACACATGAAATTTCCCAAAAGGAGACGTTGCACTACCCATTCGATTTGTCATGTTTTGACCACTTAAAACAAAAATAATATTTTTAACTAATTTTACCAAAAAATTGTTTCAATTTTACCCCAAAAATGTTCCAATTTACCCAAACTTAATGAAATTTACCTAATTGTGGTTCAAAGTACACATTTTGTTATTTTAAAATTAAAAAACAAATTCGTAGCTAGGACCCTGTGAAACCGAGAAAATCCCATGCTTTTTTAAATGAAGATTTGTTTGTTTTAAGTGATCAAAAACATTTTCGGTTGCCATGGGAAATGGAATGGGTAGTGCAACGTCTCCTTTTGGTAAATTTCAGAGCTCATATAGGTCTACATTACGCCCGACTTGGAACAAAATCGGCAATAAACACATCGTAAGTGCTAGGGGGTTTAATCTATTTTCAATAATGGGAAAGCAGGTGAAAGGTTATTTATCTTTCCCTTTCCTTTCTGTTGGGCAATGAAAAAGCGTGACCTTTCACCCACTTTCCCATTGGTGGAAATAGCTTAGCTCCCCTGGTACATAGTGGCGCCATCTAATCATTGGCTGCTCTTTCACGTGTTACATTTCTGCCGTAAAAAGCACAAACGCATTAATCGCCAATCATATATTACCTATGTTCAATTTTAACCCGAGGGGTAAGACACTCAAGAACTCAGTTGTATATTTGCTATTGGAACTCTTATGAACTTCCCTGAACTCTAGAGAACTCCCACGAACTCCCGAGAACTCTCAAGAACTCTTCTGGAACTCTCCTCGAACCCTCTTCGAACTCTACTCGAACTCTCGAGAACTCTCCCGAACTCACCAATGATCTCTCTGGAACTCACCCTTGAACTCCCTTGAACTCTCGAGAACTCTCAAGATTCCCCGCGAACTCTTCTGGAACTCTCCTCGAACCCTCTTCGAACTCTACTCAAACTCTCGAGAAAACTCACCAATGAACTCTCTGGAACTCACCCTTGAACTCTCAAGAACTCTCGAGAACTCCCGAGAATTCTCCCGAGAACTCTCCCGAGTCCGAACTCCCGGTGTACAAAAAAATCATAAGTGTCTCACCCCTCGTTTTAACCATATTGTCGCGGACAGACCAGGCTCGGAAAAAGCGTAGGACGGATTCACTTCGCGGGCTCGGGGTTCCGCAACCTCTGCTGTTGCGCCCCTCGCCCTGGGTATAAAAGGCCTCGCTTCGCCGGCCCAAATTCATTCCCTCCGCCCCGCTCTGCAGAGGTAGCCTTTGGCGAGATCTTAAGACTGAAAAGTCCAGCTCGCTAAAGGTTCAGTAGCCTGGGAGTTAAAGCTGAAAAGCTCACCTCAGGTTGCTAAGTTTTCTTACCGTGATCTTAAAGCTGAAAAGCTCCGCGCCGTGAGACTTCTATTTCTTTAGGGCTGGTCTGCGAACTTTACGCCGTAAGAGTCCGCCTGTACGCCCGCTCGTTCTGTCCGCGTTTACGTCGCGTTGTAAATGATTTATATAAATATGTTTTGTAAAATAAGTGTTTCCAAATAAATGTTTTAAGCGTATTTAAATCGACTGCTCATTTACTCACGCGACAATATTATGCAATGCTTTGGTGCTTTGTATGGCAGATGTTTACTGAGAGTCATTTCTAGAATGACTACCATGATGACGACGTAAGTTTTGTTGGACTTCAGACTGTGGGGGCCCATAGGCCTGTGCCTAGTAGACCTAGTTATTAATCCGGCACTGGTTGTGTTATCATTCCCTTTATATTATTTGTCTATTTTCAAAAATGTTCTATTCACGTAGCTCACCAAATCAGCGTTTCAATGAAACATCTTCCCAGAAATTTCCAAGAAGTAATATTTCCAAAAGCCAGGACCCGCAAGTTACTGTTTATATAGTTCTTGTGGAAATAATGGAAACTTTTCACCTGTAAACAGAACGTCGTGTTTTGGCTTTTGCTAAGCCTTAATATATTAAAAAACATCTACCTGATTAAAAGGAAACACTTGTTGCATACCGCACAGGTGAAAACATTCCGTTATTTCGGTTCCACTATATAAACAGTGACTTTCAGATTTTGGCTCTCGGAAATATTACTTCTTGGCAATTTTCTTGGAGATGTTATATTGAAGCGTCTACTAAAAGGTATTTTTCTTATCGTGCCTACTTATAACAATGATAATATAGACAGTTCGTACCCAAGATTCGAAATAAGTGTTTCGCGCGTAGTCAATAGCGTTTACCCACTTCCTGATGTAACTCCGAAACAATTAGCTCCACAGTTACCAAGGGAACCAACTGTAAATAACACCACGGCCAACTTTGATGCCGCGCCCACAGTTAGAACCTGGATGCCCTATTTATGCAGTCGGCGCCCACAGTTAGATCCTTGCTGCCCTATTTAGGCAGTCGGCGCCCACAGTTAGATCCTTGCTGCCCTATTTGGGCAGTCGGCGCCCACAGTTAGAACATGATTGCCCTATTTAGGCAGTCGGCGCCCACAGTTAGAACCTTGCTGCCGTATTTAGGCAGTCGACACCCACCGTTAGAACCCCTCTGCCCTATTTAGGCATTCGGCGCCCACAGTTAGAACCTGGCTGCCATATTTAGGCAGTCGGCGCCCACAGTTAGAACCTTGCTGCCCTATTTAGGCAGTCGGCGCCCACAATTAGAACCTGGCTGCCCTATTTAGGCAATCAGCGCCCACAGTTAGAACCTTAATGCCCTATTTAGGTAGTCGGTGCCCACAGTTAGAACCTTGCTGCCATATTTAGGCAGTCAGCGCCCACAGTTAGAACCTTGCTGCCCAATTTAGGTAGTCGGCGCCCAAAGTTAGAAACTGGCTCCCCTATTTAGGCAGTCGGCGCCCACAATTAGAACATGATTGCCCTATTTAGGCAGTCGGCGCCCACAGTTAGAACATTGCTGCCCTATTTAGGCAGACGGCGCCCACAGTTAGAACCTGGCTGCCCTATTTAGGCAGTCGGCGCCCACAATTAGAACCTTGCTGCCCTATCTAGGCAGTCGGCGTCCACAGTTAGATCCTGGCTGCCCTATTTAGGCAGTCGGCGCCCAAAGTTAGAACCTTGCTGCCCTATTTAGGCAGTCGGCGCCCACAGTTAGAACCTTGCTGCCCTATTTAGGCAGTCGGCGCCCACAATTAGAACCTGGCTGCCCTATTTAGGCAGTCGGCGCCCACAGTTAGAACCTTGCTGCCCTATTTAGGCACTCAGCGCCCACAGTTAGAACCTTGCTGCCCTATTTCGGTAGTCGGTGCCCAGAATTAGAATACCGTTCATTTAGTTTTGGATTGGGGTTCTAAAGAGGTGTGCAAATACCATTTTTTGAGGATCGAATCGAATATCAAATATTTGTTTCGAGGCACGTCAAATGCTAAACCGAATATTTAAAACGTCCAATAATTTGGTCGAATATTTTTAGGTCAAAAATCCAAAAAGGTTACCTGATCAAATACCAAACAGAATTTAGAATATCAAATAATTCAACGTATTGGGTTTTCAAATAACCAAATAGTTTACATATTTGTAAAAAAATAATAAAAAAAAAATAGAAATCAACGGACGTTTTACTTGCAAAAAGAAAAATAAGAAAATAATTTAATTTAGGCCTTTGGCTAAAAATATGGCCTTCTACGGTTACTTTGCAGTCACATTGTAGCCCCACTACGGTTACTTTGCAGTCACATTGTAGCCCCACTACGGTTACTTTGCAGTCACATTGTAGCCCCACTACGGTTACTTTGCAGTCACATTGTAGCCCCACTACGGTTACTTTGCAGTCACATTGTAGCCCCACTACGGTTACTTTGCAGTCACATTGTAGCCCCACTAAGGTTACTTTGCAGTCACATTGTAGCCCCACTACGGTTACTTTGCAGTCACATTGTAGCTCCATTACGGTTTCGTGGTAGTCACATTGTAGCCCCACTACGGTTACTTTGCAGTCACATTGTAGCTCCATTACGGTTTCGTGGTAGTCATATTGTAGCCCCACTACGGTTACTTTGCAGTCACATTGTAGCTCCATTACGGTTTCGTGGTAGTCACATTGTAGCCCCACTACGGTTACTTTGCAGTCACATTGTAGCTCCATTACGGTTTCGTGGTAGTCACATTGTAGCCCCACTACGGTTACTTTGCAGTCAAATACCAAACAGAATTTAGAATATCAAATAATTCAACGTATTGGGTTTTCAAATAACCAAATAGTTTACATATTTGTAAAAAAATAATAAAAAAAAAATAGAAATCAACGGACGTTTTACTTGCAAAAAGAAAAATAAGAAAATAATTTAATTTAGGCCTTTGGCTAAAAATATGGCCTTCTACGGTTACTTTGCAGTCACATTGTAGCCCCACTACGGTTACTTTGCAGTCACATTGTAGCCCCACTACGGTTACTTTGCAGTCACATTGTAGCCCCACTACGGTTACTTTGCAGTCACATTGTAGCCCCACTACGGTTACTTTGCAGTCACATTGTAGCCCCACTACGGTTACTTTGCAGTCACATTGTAGCCCCACTAAGGTTACTTTGCAGTCACATTGTAGCCCCACTACGGTTACTTTGCAGTCACATTGTAGCTCCATTACGGTTTCGTGGTAGTCACATTGTAGCCCCACTACGGTTACTTTGCAGTCACATTGTAGCTCCATTACGGTTTCGTGGTAGTCATATTGTAGCCCCACTACGGTTACTTTGCAGTCACATTGTAGCTCCATTACGGTTTCGTGGTAGTCACATTGTAGCCCCACTACGGTTACTTTGCAGTCACATTGTAGCTCCATTACGGTTTCGTGGTAGTCACATTGTAGCCCCACTACGGTTACTTTGCAGTCACATTGTAGCTCCACGACGGTTACTTTGTAGTCACATTGTAGCTCCATTACGGTTTCGTGGTAGTCACATTGTAGCCCCACTACGGTTACTTTGCAGTCACATTGTAGCTCCACGACGGCTACTTTGTAGTCACATTGTAGCTCCATTACGGTTTCGTGGTAGTCACATTGTAGCCCCACTACGGTTACTTTGCAGTCACATTGTAGCTCCACTACGGTTACATTGCAGTCACATTGTAGCCCCACTACGTTTACTTTGCAGTCACATTGTAGCCCCACTACTTTTACTTTGCAGTCACATTGTAGCCCCACTACGATTACTTTGCAGTCACATTGTAGCCCCACTACTTTTACTTTGCAGTCACATTGCAGCCCCACTACGGTTACTTTGCAGTCACATTGCAGCCCCACTACGGTTACTTTGCAGTCACATTTCAGCCCCACTACGGTTACTTTGCAGTCTTATTGTAGCCCCACTACGGTTACTTTGCAGTCACATTGTAGCCCCACTACGGTTACTTTGCAGTCACATTGTAGCCCCACTACGGTTACTTTGCAGTTACATTGTAGCACCACTACGGTTACTTTGCAGTCACATTGTAGCTCCATTACGGTTTCTTGGTAGCCACATTGTAGCCCCACAACGGTGACTTTGCAGTCACATTGTAGCCCCACTACGGTTACTTTGCAGTCGCATTGTAGCCCCACTACGGTTACTTTGCAGTCGCATTGTAGCCCCACTACGATTACTTTGCAGTCACATTGTAGCCCCACTACTTTTACTTTGCAGTCACATTGCAGCCCCACTACGGTTACTTTGCAGTCACATTGCAGCCCCACTACGGTTACTTTGCAGTCACATTTCAGCCCCACTACGGTTACTTTGCAGTCTTATTGTAGCCCCACTACGGTTACTTTGCAGTCACATTGTAGCCCCACTACGGTTACTTTGCAGTCACATTGTAGCCCCACTACGGTTACTTTGCAGTCACATTGTAGCTCCATTACGGTTTCGTGGTAGTCACATTGTAGCCCCACTACGGTTACTTTGCAGTCACATTGTAGCTCCACGACGGTTACTTTGTAGTCACATTGTAGCCCCACTACGGTTACTTTGCAGTCTTATTGTAGCCCCACTACGGTTACTTTGCAGTCACATTGTAGCCCCACTACGGTTACTTTGCAGTCACATTGTAGCCCCACTACGGTTACTTTGCAGTTACATTGTAGCACCACTACGGTTACTTTGCAGTCACATTGTAGCTCCATTACGGTTTCTTGGTAGTCACATTGTAGCCCCACAACGGTGACTTTGCAGTCACATTGTAGCCCCACTACGGTTACTTTGCAGTCGCATTGTAGCCCCACTACGGTTACTTTGCAGTCGCATTGTAGCCCCACTACGATTACTTTGCAGTCACATTGTAGCCCCACTACTTTTACTTTGCAGTCACATTGCAGCCCCACTACGGTTACTTTGCAGTCACATTGCAGCCCCACTACGGTTACTTTGCAGTCACATTTCAGCCCCACTACGGTTACTTTGCAGTCTTATTGTAGCCCCACTACGGTTACTTTGCAGTCACATTGTAGCCCCACTACGGTTACTTTGCAGTCACATTGTAGCCCCACTACGGTTACTTTGCAGTTACATTGTAGCACCACTACGGTTACTTTGCAGTCACATTGTAGCTCCATTACGGTTTCTTGGTAGTCACATTGTAGCCCCAATACGGTGACTTTGCAGTCACATTGTAGCCCCACTACGGTTACTTTGCAGTCGCATTGTAGCCCCACTACGGTTACTTTGCAGTCACATTGTAGCCCCACTACGATTACTTTGCAGTCACATTGTAGCCCCACTACTTTTACTTTGCAGTCACATTGCAGCCCCACTACGGTTACTTTGCAGTCACATTGCAGCCCCACTACGGTTACTTTGCAGTCACATTTCAGCCCCACTACGGTTACTTTGCAGTCTTATTGTAGCCCCACTACGGTTACTTTGCAGTCACATTGTAGCCCCACTACGGTTACTTTGCAGTCACATTGTAGCTCCATTACGGTTT
The DNA here is from genome assembly GCF_980474605.1 of Leiobunum rupestre. Lineage (NCBI taxonomy): Eukaryota > Metazoa > Arthropoda > Arachnida > Opiliones > Sclerosomatidae > Leiobunum > Leiobunum rupestre. The sequence continues at coordinate 42,255,302 of NC_143393.1, read as the reverse complement.
CGTGGTAGTCACATTGTAGCCCCACTACGGTTACTTTGCAGTCAAATACCAAACAGAATTTAGAATATCAAATAATTCAACGTATTGGGTTTTCAAATAACCAAATAGTTTACATATTTGTAAAAAAATAATAAAAAAAAAATAGAAATCAACGGACGTTTTACTTGCAAAAAGAAAAATAAGAAAATAATTTAATTTAGGCCTTTGGCTAAAAATATGGCCTTCTACGGTTACTTTGCAGTCACATTGTAGCCCCACTACGGTTACTTTGCAGTCACATTGTAGCCCCACTACGGTTACTTTGCAGTCACATTGTAGCCCCACTACGGTTACTTTGCAGTCACATTGTAGCCCCACTACGGTTACTTTGCAGTCACATTGTAGCCCCACTACGGTTACTTTGCAGTCACATTGTAGCCCCACTAAGGTTACTTTGCAGTCACATTGTAGCCCCACTACGGTTACTTTGCAGTCACATTGTAGCTCCATTACGGTTTCGTGGTAGTCACATTGTAGCCCCACTACGGTTACTTTGCAGTCACATTGTAGCTCCATTACGGTTTCGTGGTAGTCATATTGTAGCCCCACTACGGTTACTTTGCAGTCACATTGTAGCTCCATTACGGTTTCGTGGTAGTCACATTGTAGCCCCACTACGGTTACTTTGCAGTCACATTGTAGCTCCATTACGGTTTCGTGGTAGTCACATTGTAGCCCCACTACGGTTACTTTGCAGTCACATTGTAGCTCCACGACGGTTACTTTGTAGTCACATTGTAGCTCCATTACGGTTTCGTGGTAGTCACATTGTAGCCCCACTACGGTTACTTTGCAGTCACATTGTAGCTCCACGACGGCTACTTTGTAGTCACATTGTAGCTCCATTACGGTTTCGTGGTAGTCACATTGTAGCCCCACTACGGTTACTTTGCAGTCACATTGTAGCTCCACTACGGTTACATTGCAGTCACATTGTAGCCCCACTACGTTTACTTTGCAGTCACATTGTAGCCCCACTACTTTTACTTTGCAGTCACATTGTAGCCCCACTACGATTACTTTGCAGTCACATTGTAGCCCCACTACTTTTACTTTGCAGTCACATTGCAGCCCCACTACGGTTACTTTGCAGTCACATTGCAGCCCCACTACGGTTACTTTGCAGTCACATTTCAGCCCCACTACGGTTACTTTGCAGTCTTATTGTAGCCCCACTACGGTTACTTTGCAGTCACATTGTAGCCCCACTACGGTTACTTTGCAGTCACATTGTAGCCCCACTACGGTTACTTTGCAGTTACATTGTAGCACCACTACGGTTACTTTGCAGTCACATTGTAGCTCCATTACGGTTTCTTGGTAGCCACATTGTAGCCCCACAACGGTGACTTTGCAGTCACATTGTAGCCCCACTACGGTTACTTTGCAGTCGCATTGTAGCCCCACTACGGTTACTTTGCAGTCGCATTGTAGCCCCACTACGATTACTTTGCAGTCACATTGTAGCCCCACTACTTTTACTTTGCAGTCACATTGCAGCCCCACTACGGTTACTTTGCAGTCACATTGCAGCCCCACTACGGTTACTTTGCAGTCACATTTCAGCCCCACTACGGTTACTTTGCAGTCTTATTGTAGCCCCACTACGGTTACTTTGCAGTCACATTGTAGCCCCACTACGGTTACTTTGCAGTCACATTGTAGCCCCACTACGGTTACTTTGCAGTCACATTGTAGCTCCATTACGGTTTCGTGGTAGTCACATTGTAGCCCCACTACGGTTACTTTGCAGTCACATTGTAGCTCCACGACGGTTACTTTGTAGTCACATTGTAGCCCCACTACGGTTACTTTGCAGTCTTATTGTAGCCCCACTACGGTTACTTTGCAGTCACATTGTAGCCCCACTACGGTTACTTTGCAGTCACATTGTAGCCCCACTACGGTTACTTTGCAGTTACATTGTAGCACCACTACGGTTACTTTGCAGTCACATTGTAGCTCCATTACGGTTTCTTGGTAGTCACATTGTAGCCCCACAACGGTGACTTTGCAGTCACATTGTAGCCCCACTACGGTTACTTTGCAGTCGCATTGTAGCCCCACTACGGTTACTTTGCAGTCGCATTGTAGCCCCACTACGATTACTTTGCAGTCACATTGTAGCCCCACTACTTTTACTTTGCAGTCACATTGCAGCCCCACTACGGTTACTTTGCAGTCACATTGCAGCCCCACTACGGTTACTTTGCAGTCACATTTCAGCCCCACTACGGTTACTTTGCAGTCTTATTGTAGCCCCACTACGGTTACTTTGCAGTCACATTGTAGCCCCACTACGGTTACTTTGCAGTCACATTGTAGCCCCACTACGGTTACTTTGCAGTTACATTGTAGCACCACTACGGTTACTTTGCAGTCACATTGTAGCTCCATTACGGTTTCTTGGTAGTCACATTGTAGCCCCAATACGGTGACTTTGCAGTCACATTGTAGCCCCACTACGGTTACTTTGCAGTCGCATTGTAGCCCCACTACGGTTACTTTGCAGTCACATTGTAGCCCCACTACGATTACTTTGCAGTCACATTGTAGCCCCACTACTTTTACTTTGCAGTCACATTGCAGCCCCACTACGGTTACTTTGCAGTCACATTGCAGCCCCACTACGGTTACTTTGCAGTCACATTTCAGCCCCACTACGGTTACTTTGCAGTCTTATTGTAGCCCCACTACGGTTACTTTGCAGTCACATTGTAGCCCCACTACGGTTACTTTGCAGTCACATTGTAGCCCTACTACTTTTACTTTGCAGTCATATTGTAGCCCTATTACTTTTACTTTGCAGTCATATTGTAGCTCCATTACGGTATCGTGGTAGTCACATTGTATCCCCACTACGGTTACATTGCAGTCACATTGTAGCCAAACTATGGTTACTTTGCAGTCACATTGTAGCCCCACTACGGTTACTTTGCAGTCACATTGTAGCCCCACTACGGTTACTTAGCAGTCACATTGTAGCCCCACCACGGTTACTTTGCAGTCACATTTCAGCCCCACTACTTTTACTTTGCAGTCACATTGTAGCCCCACTACGGTTACTTTGCAGTCACATTGTAGCCCCACTACGGTTACTTTGCAGTCACATTGTAGCCCCACTACTTTTACTTTGCAGTCACATTGTAGCCTTACTACTTTTACTTTGCAGTCACATTGTAGCCCCACTTCGGTTATTTTGTAGTAACATTGTAGCTCCATTACGGTTTCTTGGTAGTCACATTATAGCCCCACTACGGTTACTTTGCAGTCACATTGTAGCCCCACTACGGTTACTTTGCAGTCGCATTGTAGCCCCACTACGGTTACTTTGCAGTCACATTGTAGCCCCACTACGGTTACTTTGCAGTCACATTGTAGCTCCACTACGGTTACATTGCAGTCACATTGTAGCCCCACTACGTTTACTTTGCAGTCACATTGTAGCCCCACTACTTTTACTTTGCAGTCACATTGTAGCCCCACTACGATTACTTTGCAGTCACATTGTAGCCCCACTACTTTTACTTTGCAGTCACATTGCAGCCCCACTACGGTTACTTTGCAGTCACATTGCAGCCCCACTACGGTTACTTTGCAGTCACATTTCAGCCCCACTACGGTTACTTTGCAGTCTTATTGTAGCCCCACTACGGTTACTTTGCAGTCACATTGTAGCCCCACTACGGTTACTTTGCAGTCACATTGTAGCCCCACTACGGTTACTTTGCAGTTACATTGTAGCACCACTACGGTTACTTTGCAGTCACATTGTAGCTCCATTACGGTTTCTTGGTAGTCACATTGTAGCCCCACTACGGTGACTTTGCAGTCACATTGTAGCCCCACTACGGTTACTTTGCAGTCACATTGTAGCCCCACTACGATTACTTTGCAGTCACATTGTAGCCCCACTACTTTTACTTTGCAGTCACATTGCAGCCCCACTACGGTTACTTTGCAATCACATTGCAGCCCCACTACGGTTACTTTGCAGTCACATTTCAGCCCCACTACGGTTACTTTGCAGTCTTATTGTAGCCCCACTACGGTTACTTTGCAGTCACATTGTAGCCCCACTACGGTTACTTTGCAGTCACATTGTAGCCCTACTACTTTTACTTTGCAGTCATATTGTAGCCCTATTACTTTTACTTTGCAGTCATATTGTAGCTCCATTACGGTATCGTGGTAGTCACATTGTATCCCCACTACGGTTACATTGCAGTCACATTGTAGCCAAACTATGGTTACTTTGCAGTCACATTGTAGCCCCACTACGGTTACTTAGCAGTCACATTGTAGCCCCACCACGGTTACTTTGCAGTCACATTTCAGCCCCACTACTTTTACTTTGCAGTCACATTGTAGCCCCACTACGGTTACTTTGCAGTCACATTGTAGCCCCACTACGGTTACTTTGCAGTCACATTGTAGCCCCACTACTTTTACTTTGCAGTCACATTGTAGCCTTACTACTTTTACTTTGCAGTCACATTGTAGCCCCACTTCGGTTATTTTGTAGTAACATTGTAGCTCCATTACGGTTTCTTGGTAGTCACATTGTAGCCCCACTACGGTTACTTTGCAGTCACATTGTAGCCCCACTACGGTTACTTTGCAGTCACATTGTAGCCCCACTACGGTTACTTTGCAGTCACATTGTAGCCCCACTACGGTTACTTTGCAGTCACATTGTAGCCCCACTTCGGTTACTTTGTAGTCACATTGTAGCTCCATTACGGTTTCTTGGTAGTCACATTGCAGCCCCACTACGGTTACTTTGCAGTCACCTTGTAGCTCCACTACGGTTACTTTGTAGTCACATTGTAGCTCCATTACGGTTTCGTGGTAGTCACATTGTAGCTCCACTGCGGTTACTTTGCAGTCACATTGCACCCCCACTACGGTTACTTTGCAGTCACATTGTAGCCCCACTTCGGTTACTTTGTAGTAAATTTGTAGACCCACTACGCTTACTTTGCAGTCACATTATAGCCCCACTACGGTTACTTGGAAGTCACATTGTAGCCCCACTACGGTTACTTTGCAGTCACATTGTAGCCCCACTACGGTTACTTTGCAGTCACATTGTAGCCCCACTACGGTTACTTTGCAGTCAATTTGTAGCCCCACTACGGTTACTTTGCAGTCACATTGTAGCCCCACTACGGTTACTTTGCAGTCACATTGTAGCCCCACTTCGGTTATTTTGCAGTCACATTGTAGCCCCACTACGGTTACTTTGCAGTCACATTGTAGCCCCACTATGGTTACTTTGCAGTCACATTGTAGCTCCACGACGGCTACTTTGTAGTCACATTGTAGCTCCATTACAGTTTCGTGGTAGTCACATTGTAGCCCCACTACGGTTACTTTGCAGTCACATTGTAGCCCCACTATGGTTACTTTGCAGTCACATTGTAGCTCCACGACGGCTACTTTGTAGTCACATTGTAGCTCCATTACAGTTTCGTGGTAGTCACATTGTAGCCCCACTACGGTTACTTTCCAGTCACATTGTAGCCCCACTACGGTTACTTTGCAGTCACATTGTAGCCCCACTTCGGTTCCTTTGTAGTAACATTGTAGACCCACTACGGTTACTTTGCAGTCACATTGTAGACCCACTACGGTTACTTTGCAGTCACATTGTAGCCCCACTACGGTTACTTTGCAGTCACATTGTAGCCCCACTACGGTTACTTTGCAGTCACATTGTAGCCCCACTACGGTTACTTTGCAGTCACATTGTAGCCCCTTTTCGGTTACTTTGTAGTCACATTGTAGCTCCATTACGGTTTCTTGGTAGTCACATTGTAGCCCCACTTCGGTTACTTTGCAGTCACCTTGTAGCTCCACTACGGTTACTTTGTAGTAACATTGTAGCTCCATTTCGGTTTCTTGGTTGTCACATTGTAGCCCCACTACGGTTACTTTGCAGTCACCTAGTAGCTCCACTACGGTTACTTTCTAGTCACATTGTAGCTCCATTACGGTTTCATGGTAGTCACATTGTAGCCCCACTACGGTTACTTTGCAGTCACATTGTAGCCCCACTTCGGTTACTTTGTAGTAACATTGTAGACTCACTACGGTTACTTTGCAGTCACATTGTAGCCTCACTACGGTTACTTTGCAGTCACATTGTAGCCCCACTTCGGTTACTTTGAAGTCACATTGTAGCCCCACTACGGTTACTTTGCAGTCACATTGTAGCCCCACTACGTTTACTTTGAATTCACATTGTAGCCCCACTACTTTTACTTTGCAGTCACATTGTAGACCCACTACGATTACTTTGCAATCACATTGTAGCCCCACTACTTTTACTTTGCAGTCACATTGCAACCCCACTACGGTTACTTTGCAGTCACATTGTAGCCCTACTACTTTTACTTTGCAGTCACATTGTAGACCCACTACGGTTACTTTGCAGTCACATTGTAGCCCCACTACGGTTACTTTGCAGTCACATTGTAGCCCCACTACGGTTACTTTGCCTTCACATTGTAGCCCCACTACGGTTACTTTGCAGTCACATTGTAGCCCCACTACGGTTACTTTGCAGTCACATTGTAGCTCCACTACGGTTACATTGCAGTCACATTGTAGCCCCACTACGTTTACTTTGCAGTCACATTGCAGCCCCACTACGGTTACTTTGCAGTCACATTGCAGCCCCACTACGGTTACTTTGCAGTCACATTGTAGCCCCACTACAGTTACTTTGCAGTCACATTGCAGCCCCATTACGGATTCTTGGTAGTCACATTGCAGCCCCACTACCGTTACTTTGCAGTCACATTGCAGCCCCACTACGGTTACTTTGCAGTCAGATTTCAGCCCCACTACGGTTACTTTGCAGTCTTATTGTAGCCCCACTACGGTTACTTTGCAGTCACATTGTAGCCCCACTACGGTTACTTTGCAGTCTTATTGAAGCCCCACTACGGTTACTTTGCAGTCACATTGTAGCCCCACTACGGTTACTTTGCAGTAACATTGTAGATCCATTACGGTTTCTTGGTTGTCACATTGTAGCCCCACTACGGTTACTTTGCAGTCACCTTGTAGCTCCACTACGGTTACTTTCTAGTCACATTGCAGCCCCACTACGGTTACTTTGCAGTCACATTTCAGCCCCACTACGGTTACTTTGCAGTCTTATTGTAGCCCCACTACGGTTACTTTGCAGTCACATTGTAGCCCCACTACTTTTACTTTGCAGTCACATTGCAGCCCCACTACGGTTACTTTGCAGTCACATTGCAGCCCCACTACGGTTACTTTGCAGTCACATTTCAGCCCCACTACAGTTACTTTGCAGTCTTATTGTAGCCCCACTACGGTTACTTTGCAGTCACATTGTAGCCCCACTACGGTTACTTTGCAGTCTTATTGTAGCCCCACTACGGTTACTTTGCAGTCACATTGTAGCCCCACTACGGTATACTTTGCAGTCACATTGTAGCCCAACTACGGTTACTGTGCAGTCACATTGTAGCTCCATTACGGTTTCGTGGTAGTCACATTGTAGCCCCACTACGGTTACTTGGCAGTCACATTGTATCTCCATTACGGTTTCGTGTTAGTCACATTGTAGCCCCACTACGGTTACTTTGCAGTCACATTGTATCTCCATTACGGTTTCATGGTAGTCACATTGTAGCCCCACTACGGTTACTTTGCAGTCACATTGTAGCTCCACGACAGCTACTTTGTAGTCACATTGTAGCTCCATTACGGTTACTTTGCAGTCTTATTGTAGCCCCACTACGGTTACTTTGCAGTCTTATTGTAGCCCCACTACGGTTACTTTGCAGTCACATTGTAGCCCCACTACGGTTACTTTGCAGTCACATTGCAGCCCCACTACGGTTACTTTGCAGTCACATTTCAGCCCCACTACGGTTACTTTGCAGTCTTATTGTAGCCCCACTACGGTTACTTTGCAGTCACATTGTAGCCCCACTACGGTTACTTTGCAGTCACATTGTAGCCCCACTACGGTTACTTTGCAGTTACATTGTAGCACCACTACGGTTACTTTGCAGTCACATTGTAGCTCCATTACGGTTTCTTGGTAGTCACATTGTAGCCCCACTACGGTGACTTTGCAGTCACATTGTAGCCCCACTACGGTTACTTTGCAGTCACATTGTAGCCCCACTACGATTACTTTGCAGTCACATTGTAGCCCCACTACTTTTACTTTGCAGTCACATTGCAGCCCCACTACGGTTACTTTGCAATCACATTGCAGCCCCACTACGGTTACTTTGCAGTCACATTTCAGCCCCACTACGGTTACTTTGCAGTCTTATTGTAGCCCCACTACGGTTACTTTGCAGTCACATTGTAGCCCCACTACGGTTACTTTGCAGTCACATTGTAGCCCTACTACTTTTACTTTGCAGTCATATTGTAGCCCTATTACTTTTACTTTGCAGTCATATTGTAGCTCCATTACGGTATCGTGGTAGTCACATTGTATCCCCACTACGGTTACATTGCAGTCACATTGTAGCCAAACTATGGTTACTTTGCAGTCACATTGTAGCCCCACTACGGTTACTTAGCAGTCACATTGTAGCCCCACCACGGTTACTTTGCAGTCACATTTCAGCCCCACTACTTTTACTTTGCAGTCACATTGTAGCCCCACTACGGTTACTTTGCAGTCACATTGTAGCCCCACTACGGTTACTTTGCAGTCACATTGTAGCCCCACTACGGTTACTTTGCAGTCACATTGTAGCCCCACTACTTTTACTTTGCAGTCACATTGTAGCCTTACTACTTTTACTTTGCAGTCACATTGTAGCCCCACTTCGGTTATTTTGTAGTAACATTGTAGCTCCATTACGGTTTCTTGGTAGTCACATTGTAGCCCCACTACGGTTACTTTGCAGTCACATTGTAGCCCCACTACGGTTACTTTGCAGTCACATTGTAGCCCCACTACGGTTACTTTGCAGTCACATTGTAGCCCCACTACGGTTACTTTGCAGTCACATTGTAGCCCCACTTCGGTTACTTTGTAGTCACATTGTAGCTCCATTACGGTTTCTTGGTAGTCACATTGCAGCCCCACTACGGTTACTTTGCAGTCACCTTGTAGCTCCACTACGGTTACTTTGTAGTCACATTGTAGCTCCATTACGGTTTCGTGGTAGTCACATTGTAGCTCCACTGCGGTTACTTTGCAGTCACATTGCACCCCCACTACGGTTACTTTGCAGTCACATTGTAGCCCCACTTCGGTTACTTTGTAGTAAATTTGTAGACCCACTACGCTTACTTTGCAGTCACATTATAGCCCCACTACGGTTACTTGGAAGTCACATTGTAGCCCCACTACGGTTACTTTGCAGTCACATTGTAGCCCCACTACGGTTACTTTGCAGTCACATTGTAGCCCCACTACGGTTACTTTGCAGTCAATTTGTAGCCCCACTACGGTTACTTTGCAGTCACATTGTAGCCCCACTACGGTTACTTTGCAGTCACATTGTAGCCCCACTTCGGTTATTTTGCAGTCACATTGTAGCCCCACTACGGTTACTTTGCAGTCACATTGTAGCCCCACTATGGTTACTTTGCAGTCACATTGTAGCTCCACGACGGCTACTTTGTAGTCACATTGTAGCTCCATTACAGTTTCGTGGTAGTCACATTGTAGCCCCACTACGGTTACTTTGCAGTCACATTGTAGCCCCACTATGGTTACTTTGCAGTCACATTGTAGCTCCACGACGGCTACTTTGTAGTCACATTGTAGCTCCATTACAGTTTCGTGGTAGTCACATTGTAGCCCCACTACGGTTACTTTCCAGTCACATTGTAGCCCCACTACGGTTACTTTGCAGTCACATTGTAGCCCCACTTCGGTTCCTTTGTAGTAACATTGTAGACCCACTACGGTTACTTTGCAGTCACATTGTAGACCCACTACGGTTACTTTGCAGTCACATTGTAGCCCCACTACGGTTACTTTGCAGTCACATTGTAGCCCCACTACGGTTACTTTGCAGTCACATTGTAGCCCCACTACGGTTACTTTGCAGTCACATTGTAGCCCCTTTTCGGTTACTTTGTAGTCACATTGTAGCTCCATTACGGTTTCTTGGTAGTCACATTGTAGCCCCACTTCGGTTACTTTGCAGTCACCTTGTAGCTCCACTACGGTTACTTTGTAGTAACATTGTAGCTCCATTTCGGTTTCTTGGTTGTCACATTGTAGCCCCACTACGGTTACTTTGCAGTCACCTAGTAGCTCCACTACGGTTACTTTCTAGTCACATTGTAGCTCCATTACGGTTTCATGGTAGTCACATTGTAGCCCCACTACGGTTACTTTGCAGTCACATTGTAGCCCCACTTCGGTTACTTTGTAGTAACATTGTAGACTCACTACGGTTACTTTGCAGTCACATTGTAGCCTCACTACGGTTACTTTGCAGTCACATTGTAGCCCCACTTCGGTTACTTTGAAGTCACATTGTAGCCCCACTACGGTTACTTTGCAGTCACATTGTAGCCCCACTACGTTTACTTTGAATTCACATTGTAGCCCCACTACTTTTACTTTGCAGTCACATTGTAGACCCACTACGATTACTTTGCAATCACATTGTAGCCCCACTACTTTTACTTTGCAGTCACATTGCAACCCCACTACGGTTACTTTGCAGTCACATTGTAGCCCTACTACTTTTACTTTGCAGTCACATTGTAGACCCACTACGGTTACTTTGCAGTCACATTGTAGCCCCACTACGGTTACTTTGCAGTCACATTGTAGCCCCACTACGGTTACTTTGCCTTCACATTGTAGCCCCACTACGGTTACTTTGCAGTCACATTGTAGCCCCACTACGGTTACTTTGCAGTCACATTGTAGCTCCACTACGGTTACATTGCAGTCACATTGTAGCCCCACTACGTTTACTTTGCAGTCACATTGCAGCCCCACTACGGTTACTTTGCAGTCACATTGCAGCCCCACTACGGTTACTTTGCAGTCACATTGTAGCCCCACTACAGTTACTTTGCAGTCACATTGCAGCCCCATTACGGATTCTTGGTAGTCACATTGCAGCCCCACTACCGTTACTTTGCAGTCACATTGCAGCCCCACTACGGTTACTTTGCAGTCAGATTTCAGCCCCACTACGGTTACTTTGCAGTCTTATTGTAGCCCCACTACGGTTACTTTGCAGTCACATTGTAGCCCCACTACGGTTACTTTGCAGTCTTATTGAAGCCCCACTACGGTTACTTTGCAGTCACATTGTAGCCCCACTACGGTTACTTTGCAGTAACATTGTAGATCCATTACGGTTTCTTGGTTGTCACATTGTAGCCCCACTACGGTTACTTTGCAGTCACCTTGTAGCTCCACTACGGTTACTTTCTAGTCACATTGCAGCCCCACTACGGTTACTTTGCAGTCACATTTCAGCCCCACTACGGTTACTTTGCAGTCTTATTGTAGCCCCACTACGGTTACTTTGCAGTCACATTGTAGCCCCACTACTTTTACTTTGCAGTCACATTGCAGCCCCACTACGGTTACTTTGCAGTCACATTGCAGCCCCACTACGGTTACTTTGCAGTCACATTTCAGCCCCACTACAGTTACTTTGCAGTCTTATTGTAGCCCCACTACGGTTACTTTGCAGTCACATTGTAGCCCCACTACGGTTACTTTGCAGTCTTATTGTAGCCCCACTACGGTTACTTTGCAGTCACATTGTAGCCCCACTACGGTATACTTTGCAGTCACATTGTAGCCCAACTACGGTTACTGTGCAGTCACATTGTAGCTCCATTACGGTTTCGTGGTAGTCACATTGTAGCCCCACTACGGTTACTTGGCAGTCACATTGTATCTCCATTACGGTTTCTTGTTAGTCACATTGTAGCCCCACTACGGTTACTTTGCAGTCACATTGTATCTCCATTACGGTTTCATGGTAGTCACATTGTAGCCCCACTACGGTTACTTTGCAGTCACATTGTAGCTCCACGACAGCTACTTTGTAGTCACATTGTAGCTCCATTACGGTTACTTTGCAGTCTTATTGTAGCCCCACTACGGTTACTTTGCAGTCTTATTGTAGCCCCACTACGGTTACTTTGCAGTCACATTGTAGCCCCACTACGGTTACTTTGCAGTCTTATTGTAGCCCCAATACGGTTACTTTGCACTCACATTGTAGCCCCACTACGGTTACTTTGCAGTAACATTGTAGCTCCATTACGGTTTCTTGGTTGTCACATTGTAGCCCCACTACGGTTACTTTGCAGTCACATTGTAGCCCCACTACGGTTACTTTGCAGTAACATTGTAGCTCCATTACGGTTTCTTGGTTGTCACATTGTAGCCCCACTACGGTTACTTTGCAGTCACATTGTAGCCCCACTACGGTTACTTTGCAGTCTTATTGTAGCCCCACTACGGTTACTTTGCAGTCACATTGTAGCCCCACTACGGTTACTTTGCAGTCTTATTGTAGCCCCACTACGGTTACTTTGCAGTCACATTGTAGCCCCACTATGGTTACTTTGCAGTCACATTGTAGCCCCACTACGGTTACTTTGCAGTCTTATTGAAGCCCCACTACGGTTACTTTGCAGTCACATTGTAGCCCCACTACGGTTACTTTGCAGTAACATTGTAGCTCCATTACGGTTTTTTGGTTGTCACATTGTAGCCCCACTACGGTTACTTTGCAGTCACATTGTAGCCCCACTACGATTACTTTGCAGTCACATTGTAGCCCCACTACTTTTACTTTGCAGTCACATTGCAGCCCCACTACGGTTACTTTGCAGTCACATTGCAGCCCCACTACGGTTACTTTGCAGTCACATTTCAGCCCCACTACGGTTACTTTGCAGTCTTATTGTAGCCCCACTACGGTTACTTTGCAGTCACATTGTAGCCCCACTACGGTTACTTTGCAGTCACATTGTAGCCCTACTACTTTTACTTTGCAGTCATATTGTAGCCCTATTAATTTTACTTTGCAGTCATATTGTAGCTCCATTACGGTATCGTGGTAGTCACATTGTATCCCCACTACGGTTACATTGCAGTCACATTGTAGCCAAACTATGGTTACTTTGCAGTCACATTGTAGCCCCACTACGGTTACTTTGCAGTCACATTGTAGCCCCACTACGGTTACTTAGCAGTCACATTGTAGCCCCACCACGGTTACTTTGCAGTCACATTTCAGCCCCACTACTTTTACTTTGCAGTCACATTGTAGCCCCACTACGGTTACTTTGCAGTCACATTGTAGCCCCACTACGGTTACTTTGCAGTCACATTGTAGCCCCACTATTTTACTTTGCAGTCACATTGTAGCCTTACTACTTTTACTTTGCAGTCACATTGTAGACCCACTTCGGTTATTTTGTAGTAACATTGTAGCTCCATTACGGTTTCTTGGTAGTCACATTGTAGCCCCACTACGGTTACTTTGCAGTCACATTGTAGCCCCACTACGGTTACTTTGCAGTCGCATTGTAGCCCCACTACGGTTACTTTGCAGTCACATTGTAGCCCCACTACGGTTACTTTGCAGTCACATTGTAGCCCCACTTCGGTTACTTTGTAGTCACATTGTAGCTCCATTACGGTTTCTTGGTAGTCACATTGTCGCCCCACTACGGTTACTTTGCAGTCACCTTGTAGCTCCACTACGGTTACTTTGTAGTCACATTGTAGCTCCATTACGGTTTCGTGGTAGTCACATTGTAGCCCCACTGCGGTTACTTTGCAGTCACATTGCACCCCCACTACGGTTACTTTGCAGTCACATTGTAGCCCCACTTCGGTTACTTTGTAGTAAATTTGTAGACCCACTACGCTTACTTTGCAGTCACATTATAGCCCCACTACGGTTACTTGGAAGTCACATTGTAGCCCCACTACGTTTACTTTGCAGTCACATTGTAGCCCCACTACGGTTACTTTGCAGTCACATTGTAGCCCCACTACGGTTACTTTGCAGTCAATTTGTAGCCCCACTACGGTTACTTTGCAGTCACATTGTAGCCCCACTACGGTTACTTTGCAGTCACATTGTAGCCCCACTTCGGTTATTTTGCAGTCACATTGTAGCCCCACTACGGTTACTTTGCAGTCACATTGTAGCCCCACTATGGTTACTTTGCAGTCACATTGTAGCTCCACGACGGCTACTTTGTAGTCACATTGTAGCTCCATTACGGTTTCGTGGTAGTCACATTGTAGCCCCACTACGGTTACTTTGCAGTCAAATTGTAGCCCCACTACGGTTACTTTGGAGTTACATTGTAGCACCACTACGGTTACTTTGCAGTCACATTGTAGCCCTACTACTTTTACTTTGCAGTCACATTGTAGCCCCACTTCGGTTATTTTGTAGTAACATTGTAGCTCCATTACGGTTTCTTGGTAGTCACATTGTAGCCCCACTACGGTTACTTTGCAGTCACATTGTAGCCCCACTACGGTTACTTTGCAGTCGCATTGTAGCCCCACTACGGTTACTTTGCAGTCACATTGTAACCCCACTACGGTTACTTTGCAGTCACATTGTAGCCCCACTTCGGTTACTTTGTAGGCACATTGTAGCTCCATTACGGTTTCTTGGTAGTCACATTGTAGCCCCACTACGGTTACTTTGCAGTCACCTTGTAGCTCCACTACGGTTACTTTGTAGTCACATTGTAGCTCCATTACGGTTTCGTGGTAGTCACATTGTAGCCCCACTGCGGTTACTTTGCAGTCACATTGCACCCCCACTACGGTTACTTTGCAGTGACATTGTAGCCCCACTTCGGTTACTTTGTAGTAAATTTGTAGACCCACTACGCTTACTTTGCAGTCACATTGTAGCCCCACTACGGTTACTTGGCAGTCACATTGTAGCCCCACTACGGTTACTTTGCAGTCACATTGTAGCCCCACTACGGTTACTTTGCAGTCACATTGTAGCCCCACTTCGGTTATTTTGCAGTCACATTGTAGCCCCACTACGGTTACTTTGCAGTCACATTGTAGACCCACTATGGTTACTTTGCAGTCACATTGTAGCTCAACGACGGCTACTTTGTAGTCACATTGTAGCTCCATTACAGTTTCGTGGTAGTCACATTGTAGCCCCACTACGGTTACTTTCCAGTCACATTGTAGCCCCACTACGGTTACTTTGCAGTCACATTGTAGCCCCACTTCGGTTCCTTTGTAGTAACATTGTAGACCCACTACGGTTACTTTGCAGTCACATTGTAGACCCACTACGGTTACTTTGCAGTCACATTGTAGCCCCACTACGGTTACTTTGCAGTCACATTGTAGCCCCACTACGGTTACTTTGCAGTCACATTGTAGCCCCACTACGGTTACTTTGCAGTCACATTGTAGCCCCTTTTCGGTTACTTTGTAGTCACATTGTAGCTCCATTACGGTTTCTTGGAAGTCACATTGTAGCCCCACTTCGGTTACTTTGCAGTCACCTTGTAGCTCCACTACGGTTACTTTGCAGTAACATTGTAGCTCCATTTCGGTTTCTTGGTTGTCACATTGTAGCCCCACTACGGTTACTTTGCAGTCACCTAGTAGCTCCACTACGGTTACTTTCTAGTCACATTGTAGCTCCATTACGGTTTCATGGTAGTCACATTGTAGCCCCACTACGGTTACTTTGCAGTCACATTGTAGCCCCACTTCGGTTACTTTGTAGTAACATTGTAGACTCACTACGGTTACTTTGCAGTCACATTGTAGCCTCACTACGGTTACTTTGCAGTCACATTGTAGCCCCACTTCGGTTACTTTGCAGTCACATTGTAGCCCCACTACGGTTACTTTGCAGTCACATTGTAGCCCCACTACGTTTACTTTGAATTCACATTGTAGCCCCACTACTTTTACTTTGCAGTCACATTGTAGACCCACTACGATTACTTTGCAATCACATTGTAGCCCACTACTTTTACTTTGCAGTCACATTGCAACCCCACTACGGTTACTTTGCAGTCACATTGTAGCCCTACTACTTTTACTTTGCAGTCACATTGCAACCCCACTACGGTTACTTTGCAGTCACATTGTAGCCCCACTACGGTTACTTTGCCTTCACATTGTAGCCCCACTACGGTTACTTTGCAGTCACATTGTAGCCCCACTACGGTTACTTTGCAGTCACATTGTAGCTCCACTACGGTTACATTGCAGTCACATTGTAGCCCCACTACGTTTACTTTGCAGTCACATTGCAGCCCCACTACGGTTACTTTGCAGTCACATTGCAGCCCCACTACGGTTACTTTGCAGTCACATTGTAGCCCCACTACAGTTACATTGCAGTCACATTGTAGCCCCACTTCGGTTACTTTGTAGTAACATTGTAGCTCCATTACGGATTCTTGGTAGTCACATTGCAGCCCCACTACGGTTACTTTGCAGTCACATTGCAGCCCCACTACGGTTACTTTGCAGTCACATTTCAGCCCCACTACGGTTACTTTGCAGTCTTATTGTAGCCCCACTACGGTTACTTTGCAGTCACATTGTAGCCCCACTACGGTTACTTTGCAGTCTTATTGAAGCCCCACTACGGTTACTTTGCAGTCACATTGTAGCCCCACTACGGTTACTTTGCAGTAACATTGTAGCTCCATTACGGTTTCTTGGTTGTCACATTGTAGCCCCACTACGGTTACTTTGCAGTCACCTTGTAGCTCCACTACGGTTACTTTCTAGTCACATTGCAGCCCCACTACGGTTACTTTGCAGTCACATTTCAGCCCCACTACGGTTACTTTGCAGTCTTATTGTAGCCCCACTACGGTTACTTTGCAGTCACATTGTAGCCCAACTACGGTTACTGTGCAGTCACATTGTAGCTCCATTACGGTTTCGTGGTAGTCACATTGTAGCCCCACTACGGTTACTTGGCAGTCACATTGTATCTCCATTACGGTTTCGTGGTAGTCACATTGTAGCTCCACTACGGATACTTTGTAGTAACATTGTAGCTCCATTTCGGTTTCTTGGTTGTCACATTGTAGCCCCACTACGGTTACTTTGCAGTCACCTAGTAGCTCCACTACGGTTACTTTCTAGTCACATTGTAGCTCCATTACGGTTTCATGGTAGTCACATTGTAGCCCCAATACGGTTACTTTGCAGTCACATTGTAGCCCCACTTCGGTTACTTTGTAGTAACATTGTAGACTCACTACGGTTACTTTGCAGTCACATTGTAGCCTCACTATAGTTACTTTGCAGTCACATTGTAGCCCCACTTCGGTTACTTTGCAGTCACATTGTAGCCCCACTACGGTTACTTTGCAGTCACATTGTAGCCCCACTACGTTTACTTTGAATTCACATTGTAGCCCCACTACTTTTACTTTGCAGTCACATTGTAGACCCACTACGATTACTTTGCAATCACATTGTAGCCCCACTACTTTTACTTTGCAGTCACATTGCAACCCCACTACGGTTACTTTGCAGTCACATTGTAGCCCTACTACTTTTACTTTGCAGTCACATTGTAGACCCACTACGGTTACTTTGCAGTCACATTGTAGCCCCACTACGGTTACTTTGCAGTCACATTGTAGCCCCACTACGGTTACTTTGCCTTCACATTGTAGCCCCACTACGGTTACTTTGCAGTCACATTGTAGCCCCACTACGGTTACTTTGCAGTCACATTGTAGCTCCACTACGGTTACATTGCAGTCACATTGTAGCCCCACTACGTTTACTTTGCAGTCACATTGCAGCCCCACTACGGTTACTTTGCAGTCACATTGCAGCCCCACTACGGTTACTTTGCAGTCACATTGTAGCCCCACTACAGTTACATTGCAGTCACATTGTAGCCCCACTTCGGTTACTTTGTAGTCACATTGTAGCCCCACTACGGTTACTTTGCAGTCTTATTGTAGCCCCAATACGGTTACTTTGCACTCACATTGTAGCCCCACTACGGTTACTTTGCAGTAACATTGTAGCTCCATTACGGTTTCTTGGTTGTCACATTGTAGCCCCACTACGGTTACTTTGCAGTCACATTGTAGCCCCACTACGGTTACTTTGCAGTAACATTGTAGCTCCATTACGGTTTCTTGGTTGTCACATTGTAGCCCCACTACGGTTACTTTGCAGTCACATTGTAGCCCCACTACGGTTACTTTGCAGTCTTATTGTAGCCCCACTACGGTTACTTTGCAGTCACATTGTAGCCCCACTACGGTTACTTTGCAGTCTTATTGTAGCCCCACTACGGTTACTTTGCAGTCACATTGTAGCCCCACTATGGTTACTTTGCAGTCACATTGTAGCCCCACTACGGTTACTTTGCAGTCTTATTGTAGCCCCACTACGGTTACTTTGCAGTCACATTGTAGCCCCACTACGGTTACTTTGCAGTAACATTGTAGCTCCATTACGGTTTCTTGGTTGTCACATTGTAGCCCCACTACGGTTACTTTGCAGTCACATTGTAGCCCCACTACGATTACTTTGCAGTCACATTGTAGCCCCACTACTTTTACTTTGCAGTCACATTGCAGCCCCACTACGGTTACTTTGCAGTCACATTGCAGCCCCACTACGGTTACTTTGCAGTCACATTTCAGCCCCACTACGGTTACTTTGCAGTCTTATTGTAGCCCTACTACGGTTACTTTGCAGTCACATTGTAGCCCCACTACGGTTACTTTGCAGTCACATTGTAGCCCTACTACTTTTACTTTGCAGTCATATTGTAGCCCTATTACTTTTACTTTGCAGTCATATTGTAGCTCCATTACGGTATCGTGGTAGTCACATTGTATCCCCACTACGGTTACATTGCAGTCACATTGTAGCCAAACTATGGTTACTTTGCAGTCACATTGTAGCCCCACTACGGTTACTTTGCAGTCACATTGTAGCCCCACTACGGTTACTTAGCAGTCACATTGTAGCCCCACCACGGTTACTTTGCAGTCACATTTCAGCCCCACTACTTTTACTTTGCAGTCACATTGTAGCCCCACTACGGTTACTTTGCAGTCACATTGTAGCCCCACTACGGTTACTTTGCAGTCACATTGTAGCCCCACTACGGTTACTTTGCAGTCACATTGTAGCCCCACTATTTTACTTTGCAGTCACATTGTAGCCTTAGTACTTTTACTTTGCAGTCACATTGTAGCCCCACTTCGGTTATTTTGTAGTAACATTGTAGCTCCATTACGGTTTCTTGGTAGTCACATTGTAGCCCCACTACGGTTACTTTGCAGTCACATTGTAGCCCCACTACGGTTACTTTGCAGTCGCATTGTAGCCCCACTACGGTTACTTTGCAGTCACATTGTAGCCCCACTACGGTTACTTTGCAGTCACATTGTAGCCCCACTTCGGTTACTTTGTAGTCACATTGTAGCTCCATTACGGTTTCTTGGTAGTCACATTGTCGCCCCACTACGGTTACTTTGCAGTCACCTTGTAGCTCCACTACGGTTACTTTGTAGTCACATTGTAGCTCCATTACGGTTTCGTGGTAGTCACATTGTAGCCCCACTGCGGTTACTTTGCAGTCACATTGCACCCCCACTACGGTTACTTTGCAGTCACATTGTAGCCCCACTTCGGTTACTTTGTAGTAAATTTGTAGACCCACTACGCTTACTTTGCAGTCACATTATAGCCCCACTACGGTTACTTGGAAGTCACATTGTAGCCCCACTACGTTTACTTTGCAGTCACATTGTAGCCCCACTACGGTTACTTTGCAGTCACATTGTAGCCCCACTACGGTTACTTTGCAGTCAATTTGTAGCCCCACTACGGTTACTTTGCAGTCACATTGTAGCCCCACTACGGTTACTTTGCAGTCACATTGTAGCCCCACTTCGGTTATTTTGCAGTCACATTGTAGCCCCACTACGGTTACTTTGCAGTCACATTGTAGCCCCACTATGGTTACTTTGCAGTCACATTGTAGCTCCACGACGGCTACTTTGTAGTCACATTGTAGCTCCATTACGGTTTCGTGGTAGTCACATTGTAGCCCCACTACGGTTACTTTGCAGTCAAATTGTAGCCCCACTACGGTTACTTTGGAGTTACATTGTAGCACCACTACGGTTACTTTGCAGTCACATTGTAGCCCTACTACTTTTACTTTGCAGTCACATTGTAGCCCCACTTCGGTTATTTTGTAGTAACATTGTAGCTCCATTACGGTTTCTTGGTAGTCACATTGTAGCCCCACTACGGTTACTTTGCAGTCACATTGTAGCCCCACTACGGTTACTTTGCAGTCGCATTGTAGCCCCACTACGGTTACTTTGCAGTCACATTGTAACCCCACTACGGTTACTTTGCAGTCACATTGTAGCCCCACTTCGGTTACTTTGTAGGCACATTGTAGCTCCATTACGGTTTCTTGGTAGTCACATTGTAGCCCCACTACGGTTACTTTGCAGTCACCTTGTAGCTCCACTACGGTTACTTTGTAGTCTTATTGTAGCTCCATTACGGTTTCGTGGTAGTCACATTGTAGCCCCACTGCGGTTACTTTGCAGTAACATTGCACCCCCACTACGGTTACTTTGCAGTGACATTGTAGCCCCACTTCGGTTACTTTGTAGTAAATTTGTAGACCCACTACGCTTACTTTGCAGTCACATTGTAGCCCCACTACGGTTACTTGGCAGTCACATTGTAGCCCCACTACGGTTTCTTTGCAGTCACATTGTAGCCCCACTACGGTTACTTTGCAGTCACATTGTAGCCCCACTTCGGTTATTTTGCAGTCACATTGTAGCCCCACTACGGTTACTTTGCAGTCACATTGTAGACCCACTATGGTTACTTTGCAGTCACATTGTAGCTCAACGACGGCTACTTTGTAGTCACATTGTAGCTCCATTACAGTTTCGTGGTAGTCACATTGTAGCCCCACTACGGTTACTTTCCAGTCACATTGTAGCCCCACTACGGTTACTTTGCAGTCACATTGTAGCCCCACTTCGGTTCCTTTGTAGTAACATTGTAGACCCACTACGGTTACTTTGCAGTCACATTGTAGACCCACTACGGTTACTTTGCAGTCACATTGTAGCCCCACTACGGTTACTTTGCAGTCACATTGTAGCCCCACTACGGTTACTTTGCAGTCACATTGTAGCCCCACTACGGTTACTTTGCAGTCACATTGTAGCCCCTTTTCGGTTACTTTGTAGTCACATTGTAGCCCCACTGCGGTTACTTTGCAGTCACATTGCACCCTCACTACGGTTACTTTGCAGTCACATTGTAGCCCCACTTCGGTTACTTTGTAGTAAATTTGTAGACCCACTACGCTTACTTTGCAGTCACATTATAGCCCCACTACGGTTACTTGGAAGTCACATTGTAGCCCCACTACGTTTACTTTGCAGTCACATTGTAGCCCCACTACGGTTACTTTGCAGTCACATTGTAGCCCCACTACGGTTACTTTGCAGTCAATTTGTAGCCCCACTACGGTTACTTTGCAGTCACATTGTAGCCCCACTACGGTTACTTTGCAGTCACATTGTAGCCCCACTTCGGTTATTTTGCAGTCACATTGTAGCCCCACTACGGTTACTTTGCAGTCACATTGTAGCCCCACTATGGTTACTTTGCAGTCACATTGTAGCTCCACGACGGCTACTTTGTAGTCACATTGTAGCTCCATTACGGTTTCGTGGTAGTCACATTGTAGCCCCACTACGGTTACTTTGCAGTCAAATTGTAGCCCCACTACGGTTACTTTGGAGTTACATTGTAGCACCACTACGGTTACTTTGCAGTCACATTGTAGCCCTACTACTTTTACTTTGCAGTCACATTGTAGCCCCACTTCGGTTATTTTGTAGTAACATTGTAGCTCCATTACGGTTTCTTGGTAGTCACATTGTAGCCCCACTACGGTTACTTTGCAGTCACATTGTAGCCCCACTACGGTTACTTTGCAGTCGCATTGTAGCCCCACTACGGTTACTTTGCAGTCACATTGTAACCCCACTACGGTTACTTTGCAGTCACATTGTAGCCCCACTTCGGTTACTTTGTAGGCACATTGTAGCTCCATTACGGTTTCTTGGTAGTCACATTGTAGCCCCACTACGGTTACTTTGCAGTCACCTTGTAGCTCCACTACGGTTACTTTGTAGTCTTATTGTAGCTCCATTACGGTTTCGTGGTAGTCACATTGTAGCCCCACTGCGGTTACTTTGCAGTAACATTGCACCCCCACTACGGTTACTTTGCAGTGACATTGTAGCCCCACTTCGGTTACTTTGTAGTAAATTTGTAGACCCACTACGCTTACTTTGCAGTCACATTGTAGCCCCACTACGGTTACTTGGCAGTCACATTGTAGCCCCACTACGGTTTCTTTGCAGTCACATTGTAGCCCCACTACGGTTACTTTGCAGTCACATTGTAGCCCCACTTCGGTTATTTTGCAGTCACATTGTAGCCCCACTACGGTTACTTTGCAGTCACATTGTAGACCCACTATGGTTACTTTGCAGTCACATTGTAGCTCAACGACGGCTACTTTGTAGTCACATTGTAGCTCCATTACAGTTTCGTGGTAGTCACATTGTAGCCCCACTACGGTTACTTTCCAGTCACATTGTAGCCCCACTACGGTTACTTTGCAGTCACATTGTAGCCCCACTTCGGTTCCTTTGTAGTAACATTGTAGACCCACTACGGTTACTTTGCAGTCACATTGTAGACCCACTACGGTTACTTTGCAGTCACATTGTAGCCCCACTACGGTTACTTTGCAGTCACATTGTAGCCCCACTACGGTTACTTTGCAGTCACATTGTAGCCCCACTACGGTTACTTTGCAGTCACATTGTAGCCCCTTTTCGGTTACTTTGTAGTCACATTGTAGCTCCATTACGGTTTCTTGGAAGTCACATTGTAGCCCCACTTCGGTTACTTTGCAGTCACCTTGTAGCTCCACTACGGTTACTTTGCAGTAACATTGTAGCTCCATTTCGGTTTCTTGGTTGTCACATTGTAGCCCCACTACGGTTACTTTGCAGTCACCTAGTAGCTCCACTACGGTTACTTTCTAGTCACATTGTAGCTCCATTACGGTTTCATGGTAGTCACATTGTAGCCCCACTACGGTTACTTTGCAGTCACATTGTAGCCCCACTTCGGTTACTTTGTAGTAACATTGTAGACTCACTACGGTTACTTTGCAGTCACATTGTAGCCTCACTACGGTTACTTTGCAGTCACATTGTAGCCCCACTTCGGTTACTTTGCAGTCACATTGTAGCCCCACTACGGTTACTTTGCAGTCACATTGTAGCCCCACTACGTTTACTTTGAATTCACATTGTAGCCCCACTACTTTTACTTTGCAGTCACATTGTAGACCCACTACGATTACTTTGCAATCACATTGTAGCCCACTACTTTTACTTTGCAGTCACATTGCAACCCCACTACGGTTACTTTGCAGTCACATTGTAGCCCTACTACTTTTACTTTGCAGTCACATTGCAACCCCACTACGGTTACTTTGCAGTCACATTGTAGCCCCACTACGGTTACTTTGCCTTCACATTGTAGCCCCACTACGGTTACTTTGCAGTCACATTGTAGCCCCACTACGGTTACTTTGCAGTCACATTGTAGCTCCACTACGGTTACATTGCAGTCACATTGTAGCCCCACTACGTTTACTTTGTAGTCACATTGCAGCCCCACTACGGTTACTTTGCAGTCACATTGCAGCCCCACTACGGTTACTTTGCAGTCACATTGTAGCCCCACTACAGTTACATTGCAGTCACATTGTAGCCCCACTTCGGTTACTTTGTAGTAACATTGTAGCTCCATTACGGATTCTTGGTAGTCACATTGCAGCCCCACTACGGTTACTTTGCAGTCACATTGCAGCCCCACTACGGTTACTTTGCAGTCACATTTCAGCCCCACTACGGTTACTTTGCAGTCTTATTGTAGCCCCACTACGGTTACTTTGCAGTCACATTGTAGCCCCACTACGGTTACTTTGCAGTCTTATTGAAGCCCCACTACGGTTACTTTGCAGTCACATTGTAGCCCCACTACGGTTACTTTGCAGTAACATTGTAGCTCCATTACGGTTTCTTGGTTGTCACATTGTAGCCCCACTACGGTTACTTTGCAGTCACCTTGTAGCTCCACTACGGTTACTTTCTAGTCACATTGCAGCCCCACTACGGTTACTTTGCAGTCACATTTCAGCCCCACTACGGTTACTTTGCAGTCTTATTGTAGCCCCACTACGGTTACTTTGCAGTCACATTGTAGCCCAACTACGGTTACTGTGCAGTCACATTGTAGCTCCATTACGGTTTCGTGGTAGTCACATTGTAGCCCCACTACGGTTACTTGGCAGTCACATTGTATCTCCATTACGGTTTCGTGGTAGTCACATTGTAGCTCCACTACGGTTACTTTGTAGTAACATTGTAGCCCCATTTCGGTTTCTTGGTTGTCACATTGTAGCCCCACTACGGTTACTTTGCAGTCACCTAGTAGCTCCACTACGGTTACTTTCTAGTCACATTGTAGCTCCATTACGGTTTCATGGTAGTCACATTGTAGCCCCAATACGGTTACTTTGCAGTCACATTGTAGCCCCACTTCGGTTACTTTGTAGTAACATTGTAGACTCACTACGGTTACTTTGCAGTCACATTGTAGCCTCACTACGGTTACTTTGCAGTCACATTGTAGCCCCACTTCGGTTACTTTGCAGTCACATTGTAGCCCCACTACGGTTACTTTGCAGTCACATTGTAGCCCCACTACGTTTACTTTGAATTCACATTGTAGCCCCACTACTTTTACTTTGCAGTCACATTGTAGACCCACTACGATTACTTTGCAAACACATTGTAGCCCCACTACTTTTACTTTGCAGTCACATTGCAACCCCACTACGGTTACTTTGCAGTCACATTGTAGCCCTACTACTTTTACTTTGCAGTCACATTGTAGACCCACTACGGTTACTTTGCAGTCACATTGTAGCCCCACTACGGTTACTTTGCAGTCACATTGTAGCCCCACTACGGTTACTTTGCCTTCACATTGTAGCCCCACTACGGTTACTTTGCAGTCACATTGTAGCCCCACTACGGTTACTTTGCAGTCACATTGTAGCTCCACTACGGTTACATTGCAGTCACATTGTAGCCCCACTACGTTTACTTTGCAGTCACATTGCAGCCCCACTACGGTTACTTTGCAGTCACATTGCAGCCCCACTACGGTTACTTTGCAGTCACATTGTAGCCCCACTACAGTTACATTGCAGTCACATTGTAGCCCCACTTCGGTTACTTTGTAGTAACATTGTAGCTCCATTACGGATTCTTGGTAGTCACATTGCAGCCCCACTACGGTTACTTTGCAGTCACATTGCAGCCCCACTACGGTTACTTTGCAGTCACATTTCAGCCCCACTACGGTTACTTTGCAGTCTTATTGTAGCCCCACTACGGTTACTTTGCAGTCACATTGTAGCCCCACTACGGTTACTTTGCAGTCTTATTGAAGCCCCACTACGGTTACTTTGCAGTCACATTGTAGCCCCACTACGGTTACTTTGCAGTAACATTGTAGCTCCATTACGGTTTCTTGGTTGTCACATTGTAGCCCCACTACGGTTACTTTGCAGTCACCTTGTAGCTCCACTACGGTTACTTTCTAGTCACATTGCAGCCCCACTACGGTTACTTTGCAGTCACATTTCAGCCCCACTACGGTTACTTTGCAGTCTTATTGTAGCCCCACTACGGTTACTTTGCAGTCACATTGTAGCCCCACTACTTTTACTTTGCAGTCACATTGCAGCCCCACTACGGTTACTTTGCAGTCACATTGCAGCCCCACTACGGTTACTTTGCAGTCACATTTCAGCCCCACTACAGTTACTTTGCAGTCTTATTGTAGCCCCACTACGGTTACTTTGCAGTCACATTGTAGCCCCACTACGGTTACTTTGCAGTCTTATTGTAGCCCCACTACGGTTACTTTGCAGTCACATTGTAGCCCCACTACGGTATACTTTGCAGTCACATTGTAGCCCATCTACGGTTACTGTGCAGTCACATTGTAGCTCCATTACGGTTTCGTGGTAGTCACATTGTAGCCCCACTACGGTTACTTGGCAGTCACATTGTAGCCCCACTACGGTTACTTTGCAGTAACATTGTAGCTCCATTACGGTTTCTTGGTTGTCACATTGTAGCCCCACTACGGTTACTTTGCAGTCACCTTGTAGCTCCACTACGGTTACTTTCTAGTCACATTGCAGCCCCACTACGGTTACTTTGCAGTCACATTTCAGCCCCACTACGGTTACTTTGCAGTCTTATTGTAGCCCCACTACGGTTACTTTGCAGTCACATTGTAGCCCCACTACTTTTACTTTGCAGTCACATTGCAGCCCCACTACGGTTACTTTGCAGTCACATTGCAGCCCCACTACGGTTACTTTGCAGTCACATTTCAGCCCCACTACAGTTACTTTGCAGTCTTATTGTAGCCCCACTACGGTTACTTTGCAGTCACATTGTAGCCCCACTACGGTTACTTTGCAGTCTTATTGTAGCCACACTACGGTTACTTTGCAGTCACATTGTAGCCCCACTACGGTATACTTTGCAGTCACATTGTAGCCCAACTACGGTTACTGTGCAGTCACATTGTAGCTCCATTACGGTTTCGTGGTAGTCACATTGTAGCCCCACTACGGTTACTTGGCAGTCACATTGTATCTCCATTACGGTTTCGTGGTAGTCACATTGTAGCCCCACTACGGTTACTTTGCAGTCACATTGTATCTCCATTACGGTTTCGTGGTAGTCACATTGTAGCCCCACTACGGTTACTTTGCATTCACATTGTAGCTCCACGACGGCTACTTTGTAGTCACATTGTAGCTCCATTACGGTTTCGTGGTAGTCACATTGTAGCCCCACTACAGTTACTTTGCAGTCACATTGTATCTCCATTACGGTTTCGTGGTAGTCACATTGCAGCCCTACTACGGTTACTTTGCAGTCACATTGTAGCCCCACTACGGTTACTTTGCAGTCACATTGTAGCCCCACTACGGTTACTTTGCAGTCACATTGTAGCCCCACTATTTTACTTTGCAGTCACATTGTAGCCTTAGTACTTTTACTTTGCAGTCACATTGTAGCCCCACTTCGGTTATTTTGTAGTAACATTGTAGCTCCATTACGGTTTCTTGGTAGTCACATTGTAGCCCCACTACGGTTACTTTGCAGTCACATTGTAGCCCCACTACGGTTACTTTGCAGTCGCATTGTAGCCCCACTACGGTTACTTTGCAGTCACATTGTAGCCCCACTACGGTTACTTTGCAGTCACATTGTAGCCCCACTTCGGTTACTTTGTAGTCACATTGTAGCTCCATTACGGTTTCTTGGTAGTCACATTGTCGCCCCACTACGGTTACTTTGCAGTCACCTTGTAGCTCCACTACGGTTACTTTGTAGTCACATTGTAGCTCCATTACGGTTTCGTGGTAGTCACATTGTAGCCCCACTGCGGTTACTTTGCAGTCACATTGCACCCCCACTACGGTTACTTTGCAGTCACATTGTAGCCCCACTTCGGTTACTTTGTAGTAAATTTGTAGACCCACTACGCTTACTTTGCAGTCACATTATAGCCCCACTACGGTTACTTGGAAGTCACATTGTAGCCCCACTACGTTTACTTTGCAGTCACATTGTAGCCCCACTACGGTTACTTTGCAGTCACATTGTAGCCCCACTACGGTTACTTTGCAGTCAATTTGTAGCCCCACTACGGTTACTTTGCAGTCACATTGTAGCCCCACTACGGTTACTTTGCAGTCACATTGTAGCCCCACTTCGGTTATTTTTCAGTCACATTGTAGCCCCACTACGGTTACTTTGCAGTCACATTGTAGCCCCACTATGGTTACTTTGCAGTCACATTGTAGCTCCACGACGGCTACTTTGTAGTCACATTGTAGCTCCATTACGGTTTCGTGGTAGTCACATTGTAGCCCCACTACGGTTACTTTGCAGTCAAATTGTAGCCCCACTACGGTTACTTTGGAGTTACATTGTAGCACCACTACGGTTACTTTGCAGTCACATTGTAGCCCTACTACTTTTACTTTGCAGTCACATTGTAGCCCCACTTCGGTTATTTTGTAGTAACATTGTAGCTCCATTACGGTTTCTTGGTAGTCACATTGTAGCCCCACTACGGTTACTTTGCAGTCACATTGTAGCCCCACTACGGTTACTTTGCAGTCGCATTGTAGCCCCACTACGGTTACTTTGCAGTCACATTGTAACCCCACTACGGTTACTTTGCAGTCACATTGTAGCCCCACTTCGGTTACTTTGTAGGCACATTGTAGCTCCATTACGGTTTCTTGGTAGTCACATTGTAGCCCCACTACGGTTACTTTGCAGTCACCTTGTAGCTCCACTACGGTTACTTTGTAGTCTTATTGTAGCTCCATTACGGTTTCGTGGTAGTCACATTGTAGCCCCACTGCGGTTACTTTGCAGTAACATTGCACCCCCACTACGGTTACTTTGCAGTGACATTGTAGCCCCACTTCGGTTACTTTGTAGTAAATTTGTAGACCCACTACGCTTACTTTGCAGTCACATTGTAGCCCCACTACGGTTACTTGGCAGTCACATTGTAGCCCCACTACGGTTTCTTTGCAGTCACATTGTAGCCCCACTACGGTTACTTTGCAGTCACATTGTAGCCCCACTTCGGTTATTTTGCAGTCACATTGTAGCCCCACTACGGTTACTTTGCAGTCACATTGTAGACCCACTATGGTTACTTTGCAGTCACATTGTAGCTCAACGACGGCTACTTTGTAGTCACATTGTAGCTCCATTACAGTTTCGTGGTAGTCACATTGTAGCCCCACTACGGTTACTTTCCAGTCACATTGTAGCCCCACAACGGTTACTTTGCAGTCACATTGTAGCCCCACTTCGGTTCCTTTGTAGTAACATTGTAGACCCACTACGGTTACTTTGCAGTCACATTGTAGACCCACTACGGTTACTTTGCAGTCACATTGTAGCCCCACTACGGTTACTTTGCAGTCACATTGTAGCCCCACTACGGTTACTTTGCAGTCACATTGTAGCCCCACTACGGTTACTTTGCAGTCACATTGTAGCCCCTTTTCGGTTACTTTGTAGTCACATTGTAGCTCCATTACGGTTTCTTGGAAGTCACATTGTAGCCCCACTTCGGTTACTTTGCAGTCACCTTGTAGCTCCACTACGGTTACTTTGCAGTAACATTGTAGCTCCATTTCGGTTTCTTGGTTGTCACATTGTAGCCCCACTACGGTTACTTTGCAGTCACCTAGTAGCTCCACTACGGTTACTTTCTAGTCACATTGTAGCTCCATTACGGTTTCATGGTAGTCACATTGTAGCCCCACTACGGTTACTTTGCAGTCACATTGTAGCCCCACTTCGGTTACTTTGTAGTAACATTGTAGACTCACTACGGTTACTTTGCAGTCACATTGTAGCCTCACTACGGTTACTTTGCAGTCACATTGTAGCCCCACTTCGGTTACTTTGCAGTCACATTGTAGCCCCACTACGGTTACTTTGCAGTCACATTGTAGCCCCACTACGTTTACTTTGAATTCACATTGTAGCCCCACTACTTTTACTTTGCAGTCACATTGTAGACCCACTACGATTACTTTGCAATCACATTGTAGCCCACTACTTTTACTTTGCAGTCACATTGCAACCCCACTACGGTTACTTTGCAGTCACATTGTAGCCCTACTACTTTTACTTTGCAGTCACATTGCAACCCCACTACGGTTACTTTGCAGTCACATTGTAGCCCCACTACGGTTACTTTGCCTTCACATTGTAGCCCCACTACGGTTACTTTGCAGTCACATTGTAGCCCCACTACGGTTACTTTGCAGTCACATTGTAGCTCCACTACGGTTACATTGCAGTCACATTGTAGCCCCACTACGTTTACTTTGCAGTCACATTGCAGCCCCACTACGGTTACTTTGCAGTCACATTGCAGCCCCACTACGGTTACTTTGCAGTCACATTGTAGCCCCACTACAGTTACATTGCAGTCACATTGTAGCCCCACTTCGGTTACTTTGTAGTAACATTGTAGCTCCATTACGGATTCTTGGTAGTCACATTGCAGCCCCACTACGGTTACTTTGCAGTCACATTGCAGCCCCACTACGGTTACTTTGCAGTCACATTTCAGCCCCACTACGGTTACTTTGCAGTCTTATTGTAGCCCCACTACGGTTACTTTGCAGTCACATTGTAGCCCCACTACAGTTACTTTGCAGTCTTATTGAAGCCCCACTACGGTTACTTTGCAGTCACATTGTAGCCCCACTACGGTTACTTTGCAGTAACATTGTAGCTCCATTACGGTTTCTTGGTTGTCACATTGTAGCCCCACTACGGTTACTTTGCAGTCACCTTGTAGCTCCACTACGGTTACTTTCTAGTCACATTGCAGCCCCACTACGGTTACTTTGCAGTCACATTTCAGCCCCACTACGGTTACTTTGCAGTCTTATTGTAGCCCCACTACGGTTACTTTGCAGTCACATTGTAGCCCAACTACGGTTACTGTGCAGTCACATTGTAGCTCCATTACGGTTTCGTGGTAGTCACATTGTAGCCCCACTACGGTTACTTGGCAGTCACATTGTATCTCCATTACGGTTTCGTGGTAGTCACATTGTAGCTCCACTACGGTTACTTTGTAGTAACATTGTAGCCCCATTTCGGTTTCTTGGTTGTCACATTGTAGCCCCACTACGGTTACTTTGCAGTCACCTAGTAGCTCCACTACGGTTACTTTCTAGTCACATTGTAGCTCCATTACGGTTTCATGGTAGTCACATTGTAGCCCCAATACGGTTACTTTGCAGTCACATTGTAGCCCCACTTCGGTTACTTTGTAGTAACATTGTAGACTCACTACGGTTACTTTGCAGTCACATTGTAGCCTCACTACGGTTACTTTGCAGTCACATTGTAGCCCCACTTCGGTTACTTTGCAGTCACATTGTAGCCCCACTACGGTTACTTTGCAGTCACATTGTAGCCCCACTACGTTTACTTTGAATTCACATTGTAGCCCCACTACTTTTACTTTGCAGTCACATTGTAGACCCACTACGATTACTTTGCAAACACATTGTAGCCCCACTACTTTTACTTTGCAGTCACATTGCAACCCCACTACGGTTACTTTGCAGTCACATTGTAGCCCTACTACTTTTACTTTGCAGTCACATTGTAGACCCACTACGGTTACTTTGCAGTCACATTGTAGCCCCACTACGGTTACTTTGCAGTCACATTGTAGCCCCACTACGGTTACTTTGCCTTCACATTGTAGCCCCACTACGGTTACTTTGCAGTCACATTGTAGCCCCACTACGGTTACTTTGCAGTCACATTGTAGCTCCACTACGGTTACATTGCAGTCACATTGTAGCCCCACTACGTTTACTTTGCAGTCACATTGCAGCCCCACTACGGTTACTTTGCAGTCACATTGCAGCCCCACTACGGTTACTTTGCAGTCACATTGTAGCCCCACTACAGTTACATTGCAGTCACATTGTAGCCCCACTTCGGTTACTTTGTAGTAACATTGTAGCTCCATTACGGATTCTTGGTAGTCACATTGCAGCCCCACTACGGTTACTTTGCAGTCACATTGCAGCCCCACTACGGTTACTTTGCAGTCACATTTCAGCCCCACTACGGTTACTTTGCAGTCTTATTGTAGCCCCACTACGGTTACTTTGCAGTCACATTGTAGCCCCACTACGGTTACTTTGCAGTCTTATTGAAGCCCCACTACGGTTACTTTGCAGTCACATTGTAGCCCCACTAAGGTTACTTTGCAGTAACATTGTAGCTCCATTACGGTTTCTTGGTTGTCACATTGTAGCCCCACTACGGTTACTTTGCAGTCACCTTGTAGCTCCACTACGGTTACTTTCTAGTCACATTGCAGCCCCACTACGGTTACTTTGCAGTCACATTTCAGCCCCACTACGGTTACTTTGCAGTCTTATTGTAGCCCCACTACGGTTACTTTGCAGTCACATTGTAGCCCCACTACTTTTACTTTGCAGTCACATTGCAGCCCCACTACGGTTACTTTGCAGTCACATTGCAGCCCCACTACGGTTACTTTGCAGTCACATTTCAGCCCCACTACAGTTACTTTGCAGTCTTATTGTAGCCCCACTACGGTTACTTTGCAGTCACATTGTAGCCCCACTACGGTTACTTTGCAGTCTTATTGTAGCCCCACTACGGTTACTTTGCAGTCACATTGTAGCCCCACTACGGTATACTTTGCAGTCACATTGTAGCCCATCTACGGTTACTGTGCAGTCACATTGTAGCTCCATTACGGTTTCGTGGTAGTCACATTGTAGCCCCACTACGGTTACTTGGCAGTCACATTGTAGCCCCACTACGGTTACTTTGCAGTAACATTGTAGCTCCATTACGGTTTCTTGGTTGTCACATTGTAGCCCCACTACGGTTACTTTGCAGTCACCTTGTAGCTCCACTACGGTTACTTTCTAGTCACATTGCAGCCCCACTACGGTTACTTTGCAGTCACATTTCAGCCCCACTACGGTTACTTTGCAGTCTTATTGTAGCCCCACTACGGTTACTTTGCAGTCACATTGTAGCCCCACTACTTTTACTTTGCAGTCACATTGCAGCCCCACTACGGTTACTTTGCAGTCACATTGCAGCCCCACTACGGTTACTTTGCAGTCACATTTCAGCCCCACTACAGTTACTTTGCAGTCTTATTGTAGCCCCACTACGGTTACTTTGCAGTCACATTGTAGCCCCACTACGGTTACTTTGCAGTCTTATTGTAGCCACACTACGGTTACTTTGCAGTCACATTGTAGCCCCACTACGGTATACTTTGCAGTCACATTGTAGCCCAACTACGGTTACTGTGCAGTCACATTGTAGCTCCATTACGGTTTCGTGGTAGTCACATTGTAGCCCCACTACGGTTACTTGGCAGTCACATTGTATCTCCATTACGGTTTCGTGGTAGTCACATTGTAGCCCCACTACGGTTACTTTGCAGTCACATTGTATCTCCATTACGGTTTCGTGGTAGTCACATTGTAGCCCCACTACGGTTACTTTGCATTCACATTGTAGCTCCACGACGGCTACTTTGTAGTCACATTGTAGCTCCATTACGGTTTCGTGGTAGTCACATTGTAGCCCCACTACAGTTACTTTGCAGTCACATTGTATCTCCATTACGGTTTCGTGGTAGTCACATTGCAGCCCTACTACGGTTACTTTGCAGTCACATTGCAGCCCCACTACGGTTACTTTTCAGTCACATTGTAGCCCCACTACGGTTACTTTGCAGTCACATTGTATCCCCACTACTTTTACTTTGCAGTCACATTGTAGCTTGACTTCGGTTACTTTGTAGTAACATTGTAGCTCCATTGCGGTTTCTTGGTAGTCACATTGTAGCCCCACTACGGTTACTTTGCAGTCACATTGTAGCCCCACTTCGGTTACTTTGCAGTCACATTGTAGCCCCACTACGGTTACTTTGCAGTCACATTGTAGCCCCACTACGGTTACTTTGCAGTCACATTGTAGCTCCATTACGGTTTCTTGGTATTCACATTGTAGCTCCACTATGGTTATTTGGGAGTCATATTTTAGCCCCACTACGGTTTCGTGGTAGTCACATTGTAGCCCCACTACGGTTATTTGGCAGTTACATTTTAACCCCACTACGGTTACTTGGTAGTCACATTGTAGCTCCACTACGGTTACTTTGTAGTCACATTGTAGCTCCATTACGGTTTCTTGGTTTTCACATTGTAGCCCCACTACGGTTATTTGGCAGTCATATTTTAGCCCCACTACGGTTTCGTGGTAGTCACATTGTAGCCCCACTACGGTTACTTTGCAGTCACATTGTAGCTCCACGACGGCTACTTTGTAGTCACATTGTAGCTCCATTACGGTTTCGTGGTAGTCACATTGTAGCCCCACTACGGTTACTTGGCAGTCACATTGTATCTCCATTACGGTTTCGTGGTAGTCACATTGTAGCCCCACTACGGTTACTTTGCAGTCACATTGTATCTCCATTACGGTTTCGTGGTAGTCACATTGTAGCCCCACTACGGTTACTTTGCAGTCACATTGTAGCTCCACTACGGCTTTTTTGTAGTCACATTGTAGCTCCATTACGGTTTTGTGGTAGTCACATTGTAGCCCCACTACGGTTACTTTGCAGTCACATTGTAGCTCCACTACGGTTACATTGCAGTCACATTGTAGCCCCACTACGTTTACTTTGCTGTCACATTGTAGCCCCACTACTTTTACTTTGCAGTCACATTGTAGCCCCACTACGATTACTTTGCAATGACATTGTAGCCCCACTACTTTTACTTTGCAGTCACATTGCAGCCCTACTACGTTTACTTTGCAGTCACATTGCAGCCCCACTACGGTTACTTTTCAGTCACATTGTAGCCCCACTACGGTTACTTTGCAGTCACATTGTATCCCCACTACTTTTACTTTGCAGTCACATTGTAGCTTCACTTCGGTTACTTTGTAGTAACATTGTAGCTCCATTGCGGTTTCTTGGTAGTCACATTGTAGCCCCACTACGGTTACTTTGCAGTCACATTGTAGCTCCACTACGGTTACATTGCAGTCACATTGTAGCCCCACTACGTTTACTTTGCAGTCACATTGTAGCCCCACTACGTTTACTTTGAATTCACATTGTAGCCCCACTACTTTTACTTTGCAGTCACATTGTAGACCCACTACGATTACTTTGCAATCACATTGTAGCCCACTACTTTTACTTTGCAGTCACATTGCAACCCCACTACGGTTACTTTGCAGTCACATTGTAGCCCTACTACTTTTACTTTGCAGTCACATTGCAACCCCACTACGGTTACTTTGCAGTCACATTGTAGCCCCACTACGGTTACTTTGCCTTCACATTGTAGCCCCACTACGGTTACTTTGCAGTCACATTGTAGCCCCACTACGGTTACTTTGCAGTCACATTGTAGCTCCACTACGGTTACATTGCAGTCACATTGTAGCCCCACTACGTTTACTTTGCAGTCACATTGCAGCCCCACTACGGTTACTTTGCAGTCACATTGCAGCCCCACTACGGTTACTTTGCAGTCACATTGTAGCCCCACTACAGTTACATTGCAGTCACATTGTAGCCCCACTTCGGTTACTTTGTAGTAACATTGTAGCTCCATTACGGATTCTTGGTAGTCACATTGCAGCCCCACTACGGTTACTTTGCAGTCACATTGCAGCCCCACTACGGTTACTTTGCAGTCACATTTCAGCCCCACTACGGTTACTTTGCAGTCTTATTGTAGCCCCACTACGGTTACTTTGCAGTCACATTGTAGCCCCACTACGGTTACTTTGCAGTCTTATTGAAGCCCCACTACGGTTACTTTGCAGTCACATTGTAGCCCCACTACGGTTACTTTGCAGTTACATTGTAGCTCCATTACGGTTTCTTGGTTGTCACATTGTAGCCCCACTACGGTTACTTTGCAGTCACCTTGTAGCTCCACTACGGTTACTTTCTAGTCACATTGCAGCCCCACTACGGTTACTTTGCAGTCACATTTCAGCCCCACTACGGTTACTTTGCAGTCTTATTGTAGCCCCACTACGGTTACTTTGCAGTCACATTGTAGCCCAACTACGGTTACTGTGCAGTCTTATTGTAGCTCCATTACGGTTTCGTGGTAGTCACATTGTAGCCCCACTACGGTTACTTGGCAGTCACATTGTATCTCCATTACGGTTTCGTGGTAGTCACATTGTAGCTCCACTACGGTTACTTTGTAGTAACATTATAGCTCCATTTCGGTTTCTTGGTTGTCACATTGTAGCCCCACTACGGTTACTTTGCAGTCACCTAGTAGCTCCACTACGGTTACTTTCTAGTCACATTGTAGCTCCATTACGGTTTCATGGTAGTCACATTGTAGCCCCACTACGGTTACTTTGCAGTCACATTGTAGCCCCACTTCGGTTACTTTGTAGTAACATTGTAGACTCACTACGGTTACTTTGCAGTCACATTGTAGCCTCACTACGGTTACTTTGCAGTCACATTGTAGCCCCACTTCGGTTACTTTGCAGTCACATTGTAGCCCCACTACGGTTACTTTGCAGTCACATTGTAGCCCCACTACGTTTACTTTGAATTCACATTGTAGCCCCACTACTTTTACTTTGCAGTCACATTGTAGACCCACTACGATTACTTTGCAATCACATTGTAGCCCCACTACTTTTACTTTGCAGTCACATTGCAACCCCACTACGGTTACTTTGCAGTCACATTGTAGACCCACTACGGTTACTTTGCAGTCACATTGTAGCCCCACTACGGTTACTTTGCAGTCACATTGTAGCCCCACTACGGTTACTTTGCCTTCACATTGTAGCCCCACTACGGTTACTTTGCAGTCACATTATAGCCCCACTACGGTTACTTTGCAGTCACATTGTAGCTCCACTACGGTTACATTGCAGTCACATTGTAGCCCCACTACGTTTACTTTGCAGTCACATTGCAGCCCCACTACGGTTACTTTGCAGTCACATTGCAGCCCCACTACGGTTACTTTGCAGTCACATTGTAGCCCCACTACAGTTACTTTGCAGTCACATTGTAGCCCCACTACGGTTACTTTGCAGTCACATTGTAGCCCCACTTCGGTTACTTTGTAGTCACATTGTAGCTCCATTACGGTTTCTTGGTAGTCACATTGTCGCCCCACTACGGTTACTTTGCAGTCACCTTGTAGCTCCACTACGGTTACTTTGTAGTCACATTGTAGCTCCATTACGGTTTCGTGGTAGTCACATTGTAGCCCCACTGCGGTTACTTTGCAGTCACATTGCACCCCCACTACGGTTACTTTGCAGTCACATTGTAGCCCCACTTCGGTTACTTTGTAGTAAATTTGTAGACCCACTACGCTTACTTTGCAGTCACATTATAGCCCCACTACGGTTACTTGGAAGTCACATTGTAGCCCCACTACGTTTACTTTGCAGTCACATTGTAGCCCCACTACGGTTACTTTGCAGTCACATTGTAGCCCCACTACGGTTACTTTGCAGTCAATTTGTAGCCCCACTACGGTTACTTTGCAGTCACATTGTAGCCCCACTACGGTTACTTTGCAGTCACATTGTAGCCCCACTTCGGTTATTTTGCAGTCACATTGTAGCCCCACTACGGTTACTTTGCAGTCACATTGTAGCCCCACTATGGTTACTTTGCAGTCACATTGTAGCTCCACGACGGCTACTTTGTAGTCACATTGTAGCTCCATTACGGTTTCGTGGTAGTCACATTGTAGCCCCACTACGGTTACTTTGCAGTCAAATTGTAGCCCCACTACGGTTACTTTGGAGTTACATTGTAGCACCACTACGGTTACTTTGCAGTCACATTGTAGCCCTACTACTTTTACTTTGCAGTCACATTGTAGCCCCACTTCGGTTATTTTGTAGTAACATTGTAGCTCCATTACGGTTTCTTGGTAGTCACATTGTAGCCCCACTACGGTTACTTTGCAGTCACATTGTAGCCCCACTACGGTTACTTTGCAGTCGCATTGTAGCCCCACTACGGTTACTTTGCAGTCACATTGTAACCCCACTACGGTTACTTTGCAGTCACATTGTAGCCCCACTTCGGTTACTTTGTAGGCACATTGTAGCTCCATTACGGTTTCTTGGTAGTCACATTGTAGCCCCACTACGGTTACTTTGCAGTCACCTTGTAGCTCCACTACGGTTACTTTGTAGTCTTATTGTAGCTCCATTACGGTTTCGTGGTAGTCACATTGTAGCCCCACTGCGGTTACTTTGCAGTAACATTGCACCCCCACTACGGTTACTTTGCAGTGACATTGTAGCCCCACTTCGGTTACTTTGTAGTAAATTTGTAGACCCACTACGCTTACTTTGCAGTCACATTGTAGCCCCACTACGGTTACTTGGCAGTCACATTGTAGCCCCACTACGGTTTCTTTGCAGTCACATTGTAGCCCCACTACGGTTACTTTGCAGTCACATTGTAGCCCCACTTCGGTTATTTTGCAGTCACATTGTAGCCCCACTACGGTTACTTTGCAGTCACATTGTAGCCCCACTTCGGTTATTTTGCAGTCACATTGTAGCCCCACTACGGTTACTTTGCAGTCACATTGTAGACCCACTATGGTTACTTTGCAGTCACATTGTAGCTCAACGACGGCTACTTTGTAGTCACATTGTAGCTCCATTACAGTTTCGTGGTAGTCACATTGTAGCCCCACTACGGTTACTTTCCAGTCACATTGTAGCCCCACTACGGTTACTTTGCAGTCACATTGTAGCCCCACTTCGGTTCCTTTGTAGTAACATTGTAGACCCACTACGGTTACTTTGCAGTCACATTGTAGACCCACTACGGTTACTTTGCAGTCACATTGTAGCCCCACTACGGTTACTTTGCAGTCACATTGTAGCCCCACTACGGTTACTTTGCAGTCACATTGTAGCCCCACTACGGTTACTTTGCAGTCACATTGTAGCCCCTTTTCGGTTACTTTGTAGTCACATTGTAGCTCCATTACGGTTTCTTGGAAGTCACATTGTAGCCCCACTTCGGTTACTTTGCAGTCACCTTGTAGCTCCACTACGGTTACTTTGCAGTAACATTGTAGCTCCATTTCGGTTTCTTGGTTGTCACATTGTAGCCCCACTACGGTTACTTTGCAGTCACCTAGTAGCTCCACTACGGTTACTTTCTAGTCACATTGTAGCTCCATTACGGTTTCATGGTAGTCACATTGTAGCCCCACTACGGTTACTTTGCAGTCACATTGTAGCCCCACTTCGGTTACTTTGTAGTAACATTGTAGACTCACTACGGTTACTTTGCAGTCACATTGTAGCCTCACTACGGTTACTTTGCAGTCACATTGTAGCCCCACTTCGGTTACTTTGCAGTCACATTGTAGCCCCACTACGGTTACTTTGCAGTCACATTGTAGCCCCACTACGTTTACTTTGAATTCACATTGTAGCCCCACTACTTTTACTTTGCAGTCACATTGTAGACCCACTACGATTACTTTGCAATCACATTGTAGCCCACTACTTTTACTTTGCAGTCACATTGCAACCCCACTACGGTTACTTTGCAGTCACATTGTAGCCCTACTACTTTTACTTTGCAGTCACATTGCAACCCCACTACGGTTACTTTGCAGTCACATTGTAGCCCCACTACGGTTACTTTGCCTTCACATTGTAGCCCCACTACGGTTACTTTGCAGTCACATTGTAGCCCCACTACGGTTACTTTGCAGTCACATTGTAGCTCCACTACGGTTACATTGCAGTCACATTGTAGCCCCACTACGTTTACTTTGCAGTCACATTGCAGCCCCACTACGGTTACTTTGCAGTCACATTGCAGCCCCACTACGGTTACTTTGCAGTCACATTGTAGCCCCACTACAGTTACATTGCAGTCACATTGTAGCCCCACTTCGGTTACTTTGTAGTAACATTGTAGCTCCATTACGGATTCTTGGTAGTCACATTGCAGCCCCACTACGGTTACTTTGCAGTCACATTGCAGCCCCACTACGGTTACTTTGCAGTCACATTTCAGCCCCACTACGGTTACTTTGCAGTCTTATTGTAGCCCCACTACGGTTACTTTGCAGTCACATTGTAGCCCCACTACGGTTACTTTGCAGTCTTATTGAAGCCCCACTACGGTTACTTTGCAGTCACATTGTAGCCCCACTACGGTTACTTTGCAGTAACATTGTAGCTCCATTACGGTTTCTTGGTTGTCACATTGTAGCCCCACTACGGTTACTTTGCAGTCACCTTGTAGCTCCACTACGGTTACTTTCTAGTCACATTGCAGCCCCACTACGGTTACTTTGCAGTCACATTTCAGCCCCACTACGGTTACTTTGCAGTCTTATTGTAGCCCCACTACGGTTACTTTGCAGTCACATTGTAGCCCAACTACGGTTACTGTGCAGTCACATTGTAGCTCCATTACGGTTTCGTGGTAGTCACATTGTAGCCCCACTACGGTTACTTGGCAGTCACATTGTATCTCCATTACGGTTTCGTGGTAGTCACATTGTAGCTCCACTACGGTTACTTTGTAGTAACATTGTAGCCCCATTTCGGTTTCTTGGTTGTCACATTGTAGCCCCACTACGGTTACTTTGCAGTCACCTAGTAGCTCCACTACGGTTACTTTCTAGTCACATTGTAGCTCCATTACGGTTTCATGGTAGTCACATTGTAGCCCCAATACGGTTACTTTGCAGTCACATTGTAGCCCCACTTCGGTTACTTTGTAGTAACATTGTAGACTCACTACGGTTACTTTGCAGTCACATTGTAGCCTCACTACGGTTACTTTGCAGTCACATTGTAGCCCCACTTCGGTTACTTTGCAGTCACATTGTAGCCCCACTACGGTTACTTTGCAGTCACATTGTAGCCCCACTACGTTTACTTTGAATTCACATTGTAGCCCCACTACTTTTACTTTGCAGTCACATTGTAGACCCACTACGATTACTTTGCAAACACATTGTAGTCCCACTACTTTTACTTTGCAGTCACATTGCAACCCCACTACGGTTACTTTGCAGTCACATTGTAGCCCTACTACTTTTACTTTGCAGTCACATTGTAGACCCACTACGGTTACTTTGCAGTCACATTGTAGCCCCACTACGGTTACTTTGCAGTCACATTGTAGCCCCACTACGGTTACTTTGCCTTCACATTGTAGCCCCACTACGGTTACTTTGCAGTCACATTGTAGCCCCACTACGGTTACTTTGCAGTCACATTGTAGCTCCACTACGGTTACATTGCAGTCACATTGTAGCCCCACTACGTTTACTTTGCAGTCACATTGCAGCCCCACTACGGTTACTTTGCAGTCACATTGCAGCCCCACTACGGTTACTTTGCAGTCACATTGTAGCCCCACTACAGTTACATTGCAGTCACATTGTAGCCCCACTTCGGTTACTTTGTAGTAACATTGTAGCTCCATTACGGATTCTTGGTAGTCACATTGCAGCCCCACTACGGTTACTTTGCAGTCACATTGCAGCCCCACTACGGTTACTTTGCAGTCACATTTCAGCCCCACTACGGTTACTTTGCAGTCTTATTGTAGCCCCACTACGGTTACTTTGCAGTCACATTGTAGCCCCACTACGGTTACTTTGCAGTCTTATTGAAGCCCCACTACGGTTACTTTGCAGTCACATTGTAGCCCCACTACGGTTACTTTGCAGTAACATTGTAGCTCCATTACGGTTTCTTGGTTGTCACATTGTAGCCCCACTACGGTTACTTTGCAGTCACCTTGTAGCTCCACTACGGTTACTTTCTAGTCACATTGCAGCCCCACTACGGTTACTTTGCAGTCACATTTCAGCCCCACTACGGTTACTTTGCAGTCTTATTGTAGCCCCACTACGGTTACTTTGCAGTCACATTGTAGCCCCACTACTTTTACTTTGCAGTCACATTGCAGCCCCACTACGGTTACTTTGCAGTCACATTGCAGCCCCACTACGGTTACTTTGCAGTCACATTTCAGCCCCACTACAGTTACTTTGCAGTCTTATTGTAGCCCCACTACGGTTACTTTGCAGTCACATTGTAGCCCCACTACGGTTACTTTGCAGTCTTATTGTAGCCCCACTACGGTTACTTTGCAGTCACATTGTAGCCCCACTACGGTATACTTTGCAGTCACATTGTAGCCCATCTACGGTTACTGTGCAGTCACATTGTAGCTCCATTACGGTTTCGTGGTAGTCACATTGTAGCCCCACTACGGTTACTTGGCAGTCACATTGTAGCCCCACTACGGTTACTTTGCAGTAACATTGTAGCTCCATTACGGTTTCTTGGTTGTCACATTGTAGCCCCACTACGGTTACTTTGCAGTCACCTTGTAGCTCCACTACGGTTACTTTCTAGTCACATTGCAGCCCCACTACGGTTACTTTGCAGTCACATTTCAGCCCCACTACGGTTACTTTGCAGTCTTATTGTAGCCCCACTACGGTTACTTTGCAGTCACATTGTAGCCCCACTACTTTTACTTTGCAGTCACATTGCAGCCCCACTACGGTTACTTTGCAGTCACATTGCAGCCCCACTACGGTTACTTTGCAGTCACATTTCAGCCCCACTACAGTTACTTTGCAGTCTTATTGTAGCCCCACTACGGTTACTTTGCAGTCACATTGTAGCCCCACTACGGTTACTTTGCAGTCTTATTGTAGCCACACTACGGTTACTTTGCAGTCACATTGTAGCCCCACTACGGTATACTTTGCAGTCACATTGTAGCCCAACTACGGTTACTGTGCAGTCACATTGTAGCTCCATTACGGTTTCGTGGTAGTCACATTGTAGCCCCACTACGGTTACTTGGCAGTCACATTGTATCTCCATTACGGTTTCGTGGTAGTCACATTGTAGCCCCACTACGGTTACTTTGCAGTCACATTGTATCTCCATTACGGTTTCGTGGTAGTCACATTGTAGCCCCACTACGGTTACTTTGCATTCACATTGTAGCTCCACGACGGCTACTTTGTAGTCACATTGTAGCTCCATTACGGTTTCGTGGTAGTCACATTGTAGCCCCACTACAGTTACTTTGCAGTCACATTGTATCTCCATTACGGTTTCGTGGTAGTCACATTGCAGCCCTACTACGGTTACTTTGCAGTCACATTGCAGCCCCACTACGGTTACTTTTCAGTCACATTGTAGCCCCACTACGGTTACTTTGCAGTCACATTGTATCCCCACTACTTTTACTTTGCAGTCACATTGTAGCTTGACTTCGGTTACTTTGTAGTAACATTGTAGCTCCATTGCGGTTTCTTGGTAGTCACATTGTAGCCCCACTACGGTTACTTTGCAGTCACATTGTAGCCCCACTTCGGTTACTTTGCAGTCACATTGTAGCCCCACTACGGTTACTTTGCAGTCACATTGTAGCCCCACTACGGTTACTTTGCAGTCACATTGTAGCTCCATTACGGTTTCTTGGTATTCACATTGTAGCTCCACTATGGTTATTTGGGAGTCATATTTTAGCCCCACTACGGTTTCGTGGTAGTCACATTGTAGCCCCACTACGGTTATTTGGCAGTTACATTTTAACCCCACTACGGTTACTTGGTAGTCACATTGTAGCTCCACTACGGTTA
The DNA here is from genome assembly GCF_980474605.1 of Leiobunum rupestre. NCBI lineage: Eukaryota > Metazoa > Arthropoda > Arachnida > Opiliones > Sclerosomatidae > Leiobunum > Leiobunum rupestre. The sequence continues at coordinate 42,211,740 of NC_143393.1, read as the reverse complement.
CTTTGTAGTCACATTGTAGCTCCATTACGGTTTCTTGGTTTTCACATTGTAGCCCCACTACGGTTATTTGGCAGTCATATTTTAGCCCCACTACGGTTTCGTGGTAGTCACATTGTAGCCCCACTACGGTTACTTTGCAGTCACATTGTAGCTCCACGACGGCTACTTTGTAGTCACATTGTAGCTCCATTACGGTTTCGTGGTAGTCACATTGTAGCCCCACTACGGTTACTTGGCAGTCACATTGTATCTCCATTACGGTTTCGTGGTAGTCACATTGTAGCCCCACTACGGTTACTTTGCAGTCACATTGTATCTCCATTACGGTTTCGTGGTAGTCACATTGTAGCCCCACTACGGTTACTTTGCAGTCACATTGTAGCTCCACTACGGCTTTTTTGTAGTCACATTGTAGCTCCATTACGGTTTTGTGGTAGTCACATTGTAGCCCCACTACGGTTACTTTGCAGTCACATTGTAGCTCCACTACGGTTACATTGCAGTCACATTGTAGCCCCACTACGTTTACTTTGCTGTCACATTGTAGCCCCACTACTTTTACTTTGCAGTCACATTGTAGCCCCACTACGATTACTTTGCAATGACATTGTAGCCCCACTACTTTTACTTTGCAGTCACATTGCAGCCCTACTACGTTTACTTTGCAGTCACATTGCAGCCCCACTACGGTTACTTTTCAGTCACATTGTAGCCCCACTACGGTTACTTTGCAGTCACATTGTATCCCCACTACTTTTACTTTGCAGTCACATTGTAGCTTCACTTCGGTTACTTTGTAGTAACATTGTAGCTCCATTGCGGTTTCTTGGTAGTCACATTGTAGCCCCACTACGGTTACTTTGCAGTCACATTGTAGCTCCACTACGGTTACATTGCAGTCACATTGTAGCCCCACTACGTTTACTTTGCAGTCACATTGTAGCCCCACTACGTTTACTTTGAATTCACATTGTAGCCCCACTACTTTTACTTTGCAGTCACATTGTAGACCCACTACGATTACTTTGCAATCACATTGTAGCCCACTACTTTTACTTTGCAGTCACATTGCAACCCCACTACGGTTACTTTGCAGTCACATTGTAGCCCTACTACTTTTACTTTGCAGTCACATTGCAACCCCACTACGGTTACTTTGCAGTCACATTGTAGCCCCACTACGGTTACTTTGCCTTCACATTGTAGCCCCACTACGGTTACTTTGCAGTCACATTGTAGCCCCACTACGGTTACTTTGCAGTCACATTGTAGCTCCACTACGGTTACATTGCAGTCACATTGTAGCCCCACTACGTTTACTTTGCAGTCACATTGCAGCCCCACTACGGTTACTTTGCAGTCACATTGCAGCCCCACTACGGTTACTTTGCAGTCACATTGTAGCCCCACTACAGTCACATTGCAGTCACATTGTAGCCCCACTTCGGTTACTTTGTAGTAACATTGTAGCTCCATTACGGATTCTTGGTAGTCACATTGCAGCCCCACTACGGTTACTTTGCAGTCACATTGCAGCCCCACTACGGTTACTTTGCAGTCACATTTCAGCCCCACTACGGTTACTTTGCAGTCTTATTGTAGCCCCACTACGGTTACTTTGCAGTCACATTGTAGCCCCACTACGGTTACTTTGCAGTCTTATTGAAGCCCCACTACGGTTACTTTGCAGTCACATTGTAGCCCCACTACGGTTACTTTGCAGTTACATTGTAGCTCCATTACGGTTTCTTGGTTGTCACATTGTAGCCCCACTACGGTTACTTTGCAGTCACCTTGTAGCTCCACTACGGTTACTTTCTAGTCACATTGCAGCCCCACTACGGTTACTTTGCAGTCACATTTCAGCCCCACTACGGTTACTTTGCAGTCTTATTGTAGCCCCACTACGGTTACTTTGCAGTCACATTGTAGCCCAACTACGGTTACTGTGCAGTCTTATTGTAGCTCCATTACGGTTTCGTGGTAGTCACATTGTAGCCCCACTACGGTTACTTGGCAGTCACATTGTATCTCCATTACGGTTTCGTGGTAGTCACATTGTAGCTCCACTACGGTTACTTTGTAGTAACATTATAGCTCCATTTCGGTTTCTTGGTTGTCACATTGTAGCCCCACTACGGTTACTTTGCAGTCACCTAGTAGCTCCACTACGGTTACTTTCTAGTCACATTGTAGCTCCATTACGGTTTCATGGTAGTCACATTGTAGCCCCACTACGGTTACTTTGCAGTCACATTGTAGCCCCACTTCGGTTACTTTGTAGTAACATTGTAGACTCACTACGGTTACTTTGCAGTCACATTGTAGCCTCACTACGGTTACTTTGCAGTCACATTGTAGCCCCACTTCGGTTACTTTGCAGTCACATTGTAGCCCCACTACGGTTACTTTGCAGTCACATTGTAGCCCCACTACGTTTACTTTGAATTCACATTGTAGCCCCACTACTTTTACTTTGCAGTCACATTGTAGACCCACTACGATTACTTTGCAATCACATTGTAGCCCCACTACTTTTACTTTGCAGTCACATTGCAACCCCACTACGGTTACTTTGCAGTCACATTGTAGACCCACTACGGTTACTTTGCAGTCACATTGTAGCCCCACTACGGTTACTTTGCAGTCACATTGTAGCCCCACTACGGTTACTTTGCCTTCACATTGTAGCCCCACTACGGTTACTTTGCAGTCACATTATAGCCCCACTACGGTTACTTTGCAGTCACATTGTAGCTCCACTACGGTTACATTGCAGTCACATTGTAGCCCCACTACGTTTACTTTGCAGTCACATTGCAGCCCCACTACGGTTACTTTGCAGTCACATTGCAGCCCCACTACGGTTACTTTGCAGTCACATTGTAGCCCCACTACAGTTACATTGCAGTCACATTGTAGCCCCACTTCGGTTACTTTGTAGTAACATTGTAGCTCCATTACGGATTCTTGGTAGTCACATTGCAGCCCCACTACGGTTACTTTGCAGTCACATTGCAGCCCCACTACGGTTACTTTGCAGTCACATTTCAGCCCCACTACGGTTACTTTGCAGTCTTATTGTAGCCCCACTACGGTTACTTTGCAGTCACATTGTAGCCCCACTACGGTTACTTTGCAGTCTTATTGAAGCCCCACTACGGTTACTTTGCAGTCACATTGTAGCCCCACTACGGTTACTTTGCAGTAACATTGTAGCTCCATTACGGTTTCTTGGTTGTCACATTGTAGCCCCACTACGGTTACTTTGCAGTCACCTTGTAGCTCCACTACGGTTACTTTCTAGTCACATTGCAGCCCCACTACGGTTACTTTGCAGTCACATTTCAGCCCCACTACGGTTAATTTGCAGTCTTATTGTAGCCCCACTACGGTTACTTTGCAGTCACATTGTAGCCCCACTACTTTTACTTTGCAGTCACATTGCAGCCCCACTACGGTTACTTTGCAGTCACATTGCAGCCCCACTACGGTTACTTTGCAGTCACATTTCAGCCCCACTACAGTTACTTTGCAGTCTTATTGTAGCCCCACTACGGTTACTTTGCAGTCACATTGTAGCCCCACTACGGTTACTTTGCAGTCTTATTGTAGCCCCACTACGGTAACTTTGCAGTCACATTGTAGCCCCACTACGGTATACTTTGCAGTCACATTGTAGCCCAACTACGGTTACTGTGCAGTCACATTGTAGCTCCATTACGGTTTCGTGGTAGTCACATTGTAGCCCCACTACGGTTACTTGGCAGTCACATTGTAGCCCCACTACGGTTACTTTGCAGTAACATTGTAGCTCCATTACGGTTTCTTGGTTGTCACATTGTAGCCCCACTACGGTTACTTTGCAGTCACCTTGTAGCTCCACTACGGTTACTTTCTAGTCACATTGCAGCCCCACTACGGTTACTTTGCAGTCACATTTCAGCCCCACTACGGTTACTTTGCAGTCTTATTGTAGCCCCACTACGGTTACTTTGCAGTCACATTGTAGCCCCACTACTTTTACTTTGCAGTCACATTGCAGCCCCACTACGGTTACTTTGCAGTCACATTGCAGCCCCACTACGGTTACTTTGCAGTCACATTTCAGCCCCACTACAGTTACTTTGCAGTCTTATTGTAGCCCCACTACGGTTACTTTGCAGTCACATTGTAGCCCCACTACGGTTACTTTGCAGTCTTATTGTAGCCCCACTACGGTTACTTTGCAGTCACATTGTAGCCCCACTACGGTATACTTTGCAGTCACATTGTAGCCCAACTACGGTTACTGTGCAGTCACATTGTAGCTCCATTACGGTTTCGTGGTAGTCACATTGTAGCCCCACTACGGTTACTTGGCAGTCACATTGTATCTCCATTACGGTTTCGTGGTAGTCACATTGTAGCCCCACTACGGTTACTTTGCAGTCACATTGTATCTCCATTACGGTTTCGTGGTAGTCACATTGTAGCCCCACTACGGTTACTTTGCAGTCACATTGTAGCTCCACGACGGCTACTTTGTAGTCACATTGTAGCTCCATTACGGTTTCGTGGTAGTCACATTGTAGCCCCACTACGGTTACTTGGCAGTCACATTGTATCTCCATTACGGTTTCGTGGTAGTCACATTGTAGCCCCACTACGGTTACTTTGCAGTCACATTGTATCTCCATTACGGTTTCGTGGTAGTCACATTGTAGCCCCACTACGGTTACTTTGCAGTCACATTGTAGCTCCACTACGGCTTTTTTGTAGTCACATTGTAGCTCCATTACGGTTTTGTGGTAGTCACATTGTAGCCCCACTACGGTTACTTTGCAGTCACATTGTAGCTCCACTACGGTTACATTGCAGTCACATTGCAGCCCTACTACGGTTACTTTGCAGTCACATTGCAGCCCCACTACGGTTACTTTTCAGTCACATTGTAGCCCCACTACGGTTACTTTGCAGTCACATTGTATCCCCACTACTTTTACTTTGCAGTCACATTGTAGCTTCACTTCGGTTACTTTGTAGTAACATTGTAGCTCCATTGCGGTTTCTTGGTAGTCACATTGTAGCCCCACTACGGTTACTTTGCAGTCACATTGTAGCCCCACTTCGGTTACTTTGCAGTCACATTGTAGCCCCACTACGGTTACTTTGCAGTCACATTGTAGCCCCACTACGGTTACTTTGCAGTCACATTGTAGCTCCATTACGGTTTCTTGGTATTCACATTGTAGCTCCACTATGGTTATTTGGGAGTCATATTTTAGCCCCACTACGGTTTCGTGGTAGTCACATTGTAGCCCCACTACGGTTATTTGGCAGTCACATTTTAACCCCACTACGGTTACTTGGTAGTCACATTGTAGCTCCACTACGGTTACTTTGTAGTCACATTGTAGCTCCATTACGGTTTCTTGGTATTCACATTGTAGCCCCACTACGGTTATTTGGCAGTCATATTTTAGCCCCACTACGGTTTCGTGGTAGTCACATTGTAGCCCCACTACGGTTACTTTGCAGTCACATTGTAGCTCCACGACGGCTACTTTGTAGTCACATTGTAGCTCCATTACGGTTTCGTGGTAGTCACATTGTAGCCCCACTACGGTTACTTGGCAGTCACATTGTATCTCCATTACGGTTTCGTGGTAGTCATATTGTAGCCCCACTACGGTTACTTTGCAGTCACATTGTATCTCCATTACGGTTTCGTGGTAGTCACATTGTAGCCCCACTACGGTTACTTTGCAGTCACATTGTAGCTCCACTACGGCTTTTTTGTAGTCACATTGTAGCTCCATTACGGTTTTGTGGTAGTCACATTGTAGCCCCACTACGGTTACTTTGCAGTCACATTGTAGCTCCACTACGGTTACATTGCAGTCACATTGTAGCCCCACTACGTTTACTTTGCTGTCACATTGTAGCCCCACTACTTTTACTTTGCAGTCACATTGTAGCCCCACTACGATTACTTTGCAATGACATTGTAGCCCCACTACTTTTACTTTGCAGTCACATTGCAGCCCTACTACGGTTACTTTGCAGTCACATTGCAGCCCCACTACGGTTACTTTTCAGTCACATTGTAGCCCCACTACGGTTACTTTGCAGTCACATTGTATCCCCACTACTTTTACTTTGCAGTCACATTGTAGCTTCACTTCGGTTACTTTGTAGTAACATTGTAGCTCCATTGCGGTTTCTTGGTAGTCACATTGTAGCCCCACTACGGTTACTTTGCAGTCACATTGTAGCCCCACTTCGGTTACTTTGCAGTCACATTGTAGCCCCACTACGGTTACTTTGCAGTCACATTGTAGCCCCACTACGGTTACTTTGCAGTCACATTGTAGCTCCATTACGGTTTCTTGGTATTCACATTGTAGCTCCACTATGGTTATTTGGAAACATATTTTAGCCCCACTACGGTTTCGTGGTAGTCACATTGTAGCCCCACTACTTTTACTTTGCAGTCACATTGTAGCCCCACTACGATTACTTTGCAGTCACATTGTAGCCCCACTACTTTTACATTGCAGTCACATTGCAGCCCCACTACGGTTACTTTGCAGTCACATTGCAGCCCCACTACGGTTACTTTGCAGTCACATTTCAGCCCCACTACGGTTACTTTGCAGTCTTATTGTAGCCCCACTACGGTTACTTTGCAGTCACATTGTAGCCCCACTACGGTTACTTTGCAGTCACATTGTAGCCCCACTACGGTTACTTTGCAGTTACATTGTAGCACCACTACGGTTACTTTGCAGTCACATTGTAGCTCCATTACGGTTTCTTGGTAGTCACATTGTAGCCCCACTACGGTGACTTTGCAGTCACATTGTAGCCCCACTACGGTTACTTTGCAGTCGCATTGTAGCCCCACTACGGTTACTTTGCAGTCACATTGTAGCCCCACTACGATTACTTTGCAGTCACATTGTAGCCCCACTACTTTTACTTTGCAGTCACATTGCAGCCCCACTACGGTTACTTTGCAGTCACATTGCAGCCCCACTACGGTTACTTTGCAGTCACATTTCAGCCCCACTACGGTTACTTTGCAGTCTTATTGTAGCCCCACTACGGTTACTTTGCAGTCACATTGTAGCCCCACTACGGTTACTTTGCAGTCACATTGTAGCCCTACTACTTTTACTTTGCAGTCATATTGTAGCCCTATTACTTTTACTTTGCAGTCATATTGTAGCTCCATTACGGTATCGTGGTAGTCACATTGTATCCCCACTACGGTTACATTGCAGTCACATTGTAGCCAAACTATGGTTACTTTGCAGTCACATTGTAGCCCCACTACGGTTACTTTGCAGTCACATTGTAGCCCCACTACGGTTACTTAGCAGTCACATTGTAGCCCCACCACGGTTACTTTGCAGTCACATTTCAGCCCCACTACTTTTACTTTGCAGTCACATTGTAGCCCCACTACGGTTACTTTGCAGTCACATTGTAGCCCCACTACGGTTACTTTGCAGTCACATTGTAGCCCCACTACTTTTACTTTGCAGTCACATTGTAGCCTTACTACTTTTACTTTGCAGTCACATTGTAGCCCCACTTCGGTTATTTTGTAGTAACATTGTAGCTCCATTACGGTTTCTTGGTAGTCACATTGTAGCCCCACTACGGTTACTTTGCAGTCACATTGTAGCCCCACTACGGTTACTTTGCAGTCGCATTGTAGCCCCACTACGGTTACTTTGCAGTCACATTGTAGCCCCACTACGGTTACTTTGCAGTCACATTGTAGCTCCACTACGGTTACATTGCAGTCACATTGTAGCCCCACTACGTTTACTTTGCAGTCACATTGTAGCCCCACTACTTTTACTTTGCAGTCACATTGTAGCCCCACTACGATTACTTTGCAGTCACATTGTAGCCCCACTACTTTTACTTTGCAGTCACATTGCAGCCCCACTACGGTTACTTTGCAGTCACATTGCAGCCCCACTACGGTTACTTTGCAGTCACATTTCAGCCCCACTACGGTTACTTTGCAGTCTTATTGTAGCCCCACTACGGTTACTTTGCAGTATTATTGTAGCCCCACTACGGTTACTTTGCAGTCACATTGTAGCCCCACTACGGTTACTTTGCAGTTACATTGTAGCCCCACTACGGTTACTTTGCAGTCACATTGTAGCCCCACTACGGTTACTTTGCAGTCACATTGTAGCCCCACTACGGTGACTTTGCAGTCACATTGTAGCCCCACTACGGTTACTTTGCAGTCGCATTGTAGCCACACTACGGTTACTTTGCAGTCACATTGTAGCCCCACTACGATTACTTTGCAGTCACATTGTAGCCCCACTACTTTTACTTTGCAGTCACATTGCAGCCCCACTACGGTTACTTTGCAGTCACATTGCAGCCCCACTACGGTTACTTTGCAGTCACATTTCAGCCCCACTACGGTTACTTTGCAGTCTTATTGTAGCCCCACTACGGTTACTTTGCAGTCACATTGTAGCTTCACTTCGGTTACTTTGTAGTAACATTGTAGCTCCATTGCGGTTTCTTGGTAGTCACATTGTAGCCCCACTACGGTTACTTTGCAGTCACATTGTAGCCCCACTTCGGTTACTTTGCAGTCACATTGTAGCCCCACTACGGTTACTTTGCAGTCACATTGTAGCCCCACTACGGTTACTTTGCAGTCACATTGTAGCTCCATTACGGTTTCTTGGTATTCACATTGTAGCTCCACTATGGTTATTTGGGAGTCATATTTTAGCCCCACTACGGTTTCGTGGTAGTCACATTGTAGCCCCACTACGGTTATTTGGCAGTCACATTTTAACCCCACTACGGTTACTTGGTAGTCACATTGTAGCTCCACTACGGTTACTTTGTAGTCACATTGTAGCTCCATTACGGTTTCTTGGTATTCACATTGTAGCCCCACTACGGTTATTTGGCAGTCATATTTTAGCCCCACTACGGTTTCGTGGTAGTCACATTGTAGCCCCACTACGGTTACTTTGCAGTCACATTGTAGCTCCACGACGGCTACTTTGTAGTCACATTGTAGCTCCATTACGGTTTCGTGGTAGTCACATTGTAGCCCCACTACGGTTACTTGGCAGTCACATTGTATCTCCATTACGGTTTCGTGGTAGTCACATTGTAGCCCCACTACGGTTACTTTGCAGTCACATTGTATCTCCATTACGGTTTCGTGGTAGTCACATTGTAGCCCCACTACGGTTACTTTGCAGTCACATTGTAGCTCCACTACGGCTTTTTTGTAGTCACATTGTAGCTCCATTACGGTTTTGTGGTAGTCACATTGTAGCCCCACTACGGTTACTTTGCAGTCACATTGTAGCTCCACTACGGTTACATTGCAGTCACATTGTAGCCCCACTACGTTTACTTTGCTGTCACATTGTAGCCCCACTACTTTTACTTTGCAGTCACATTGTAGCCCCACTACGATTACTTTGCAATGACATTGTAGCCCCACTACTGTTACTTTGCAGTCACATTGCAGCCCTACTACGGTTACTTTGCAGTCACATTGCAGCCCCACTACGGTTACTTTTCAGTCACATTGTAGCCCCACTACGGTTACTTTGCAGTCACATTGTATCCCCACTACTTTTACTTTGCAGTCACATTGTAGCTTCACTTCGGTTACTTTGTAGTAACATTGTAGCTCCATTGCGGTTTCTTGGTAGTCACATTGTAGCCCCACTACGGTTACTTTGCAGTCACATTGTAGCCCCACTTCGGTTACTTTGCAGTCACATTGTAGCCCCACTACGGTTACTTTGCAGTCACATTGTAGCCCCACTACGGTTACTTTGCAGTCACATTGTAGCTCCATTACGGTTTCTTGGTATTCACATTGTAGCTCCACTATGGTTATTTGGAAACATATTTTAGCCCCACTACCGTTTCGTGGTAGTCACATTGTAGCCCCACTACGGTTATTTGGCAGTCACATTTTAACCCCACTACGGTTACTTGGTAGTCACATTGTAGCTCCACTACGGTTACTTTGTAGTCACATTGTAGCTCCATTACGGTTTCTTGGTATTCACATTGTAGCCCCACTACGGTTATTTGGCAGTCATATTTTAGCCCCACTACGGTTTCGTGTTAGTCACATTGTAGCCCCACTACGGTTATTTGGCAGTCACATTGTAACCCCACTACGGTTACTTGGTAGTCACATTGTAGCTCCACTACGGTTACTTTGTAGTCACATTGTAGCTCCATTACGGTTTCTTGGTATTCACATTGTAGCCCCAGTACGGGTATTTGGCAGTCATATTTTAGCCCCACTACGGTTTCGTGGTAGTCACATTGTAGCCCCACTACGGTTATTTGGCAGTCACATTGTAACCCCACTACGGTTACTTGGTAGTCACATTGTAGCCCCACTACGTTTATTTGGCACTCACATTGTAACCCCACTACGGTTACTTGGTAGTCCCATTGTAGCTCCATTACTTTTTCGTGGTAGTCACATTGTAGCCCCACTACGGTTACTTTGCAGTCACTTTGTAACCCCACTACGGTTAATTGGCAGTCACATTGTAACCCCTTTACGGTTACTTGGTAGTCACATTGTAACCCCACTACGGTTACTTGGTAGTCACATTGTAGCTCTATTACGGCTAATTGGTAGTCACATTGTTTCCTCACTTCAGTTATTTTGGAATCACGGTGCAGCCGTATTAAAGTTATTTTGCAGTCATATTTTCCTTAAGGGTAGTTATTTATTTCGCATTATCCCTAGTAGCACAAAAGAACATTGGCGCCTTGATCCTAATTTGACAGATTGAGTCACCTCTCGAAAGCCTGTACGGGGAAACTTGTAGCAGCTTTTTTGTATACATCAAACAAGTCTTCATAATGACTACGTTATTAAAAGCTAAACACAAACCGAGATACTTAAGAGTAGTTGGAGGAAACCAAACAAAGCTTCACGATCTCTTTGTGTTGGAATTATTAAACTAGTAAACGTCCAATAATGTTCGTTTCGATAGTATTACTAACATTTTCGCAATTATTGTAAGCCTTCCAGTTGAACGTTAAGGATATTTGTAAACGATGAGATTAATACACGCCCAATAAAAGCACACAGGACCAAATTTAAGCTTAATATATGAGGTTCAATGGATATATTATTTTAAAACTAACAGCTAATTTGAAATAATTGTTTATATAAGTAACAATCATAAGCGTCATTTTTGTTAATTGTTCAACTTATTGATACTATGACACTTATGTTGGTCGCAACGTTATTCGAAAACTAGAAGCAATTTAGACTTTTAGATATGGAGAAACTTGTTTAATAGGGTGAAATGACTGCCAAATTACAGACATGATTAGTTGCAGTCAATTATAGCTCTACTGCAGAATATTTATTTTCAGAAAATAAATAAATAGACCGCAAGTGCATCCAATCTTTAAGCCACATTAAAGCTAATATTAAAGGAGAACTGTCACCAAAACCAAAATTTACGAGGTTTTTTACAGAAAGATAGAAAATATATTAATATTTATGTCCCTGAAATTTTATAGTTATTGGAAAAGTATTTAAAAAGTTACGCTACTTTTTCCGCAACCTACATCAAACGGCTTAAAAAATTGCAGAAATTGCGGTTGAACCTACGTGCAGCGCCAAAAGAATGAAGCGGCAAAAATTTGAGAAAGGGCGGCGTGTAAGGCAGTTTAAAAACACGATAAACTACAATCTACGAATATAACTCGGTTAAAAAGCCAAGGAGAATGTCGTAGCAGACGACAGCTCCGACCGAAAAACGATAAAACCGGGGAAAAAATATTTCGTTCACGAGATGGCGCTGCAGGTAGGTTCAACCAAGGGGTTCTGAGACTCTCGAGTCGGGGGGGGGGGATAAAAACACGAAATTTGGTTGCTAATAATAAATCAAATACTGGAAATATTAACATGATATATTTTGTATAGCCACTTTCGGACGTCCTCTATCCATTTCAATGGTTTTAAACCAAATTTAGGGTGGTGACAGTTCTCCTTTAAGGCTACATTTGTAGACTAAATGCAGTCTAGTTGCATCTTTGTCACAGAGAGGTTTTTAGCCACATTTCAGTCATATTACCGATTTTATGTAGTTGCAGTCAGTTAACTGCAATTGTAGCTAAGCCAGCTGCTATTTCTGTCACACTTAATCCACTTTTCAGTCTATCAATTCAATGTAGTTAAATTGCAGTCTTCATTTATTAGACGGAAATTTGACTGAAATTCATTGAAGTTCAGTGCAGCCAACTGGTATCGCTAAATTTCAGACAAGCAGCCCAAAAATATCTTACGTTAAATGCCGACCACTTTAGTTGTCTCAGCTAACCTTGATTTCGAGTATAATTTCTTGAAACTCCACCTATTAATATATTTTTTTAATTATAACTTGTTTTGTCAAGAGCTCAAGGGAAGTCGACCGTCAATAGCCGGTATAGGAGAGAACCAAAATTAATTAACATATCCACGTTTTTTAACCTTTACTATAATAATCAACTAAGCTAATACCCAAGGCACCACCTTAGGCTCAAGTCATCGAGCGACTTTTAAAGCCATTAATTCAGGTGGCCGGGTTACAATGCGTAGGAGGGTGGTGGCAAGCCCTTCATGCCACGCGAGCCAACAGTTCCCTACACTAACGATATAAAATATAAATATTGTACTGTCTAAGGATATTTACTTATTTATAAACTACATTTACCCGATAAAACAGTTTCGGAAACTCAATGTACAACATAGTTCACCCCGAACATATTTTCTTCCCAAACGCGTTTTCAAAATCGGCGATTAACATTAGTAATATAATTTTCGTCTAGAATTTGATCATTAGCCAATTAAATAGTAACGTGTATGTAGCTTAATAAAGTAATCAGATGATACTTATAAATGGATAAAAAGTCAGTTGCGTGTAACATAAGCGGTTAATAAGGCAGCTTTTTAGATATAAAAGAAATCTAGTACCAGCATCTATCAAGGATTTATTTTTTCCCATATGAAAACTAGTATAATCAAAGGCGGGGACAGCGGAACCAACATTCGCTCGCTATCTATTTGGCCGTTATAGTCCTGATTCCGAGGATCAGAGTGTGAATGTACGTTTGGGAAAAACAAAACATTGTTCGTTGTTTTGTCGTTAATTATTGAACGAGATATGAGAGAGGAGGCCAGATTAAGTGTCTGAAACAGCGTATCTACTTCGAGCGACAGAAAAGCAAATTAGCGAGGAGGCCAGTCACTAGTTGCTATCTGAGCCGGAAGATTGAAGCGAGCCGCACTTATTTGACGAAAAGTCAGAAGGCATTGAAGATCTGTCTGGAACTTAACGCGACTCAAGTAAAGCGGTAAGCCATCAACTGACTAAGGGCTGATTTTCACTAGGGCAAAAACGCCACGACGCGTCACAGTGGGGCAAACTGAGCCCAAACCTGACCAAAAGTCAAAAAAATAAATCGCGCGTATGAATTTTATTTTAATGTATAATATTTGTTTATAAACCACCGCACAATTTACCGGTGTTTGATTTTTGACGGCAAATTTTTATTTTCCACCAGGCTCCTTAGAAGTAGTAGATTTTTTTTAGATATTCTAAGTAGGAGTTTTTGTATAGTTTTTGGTATACTTTCAAGCTGGATTTAAAAGGTAAAAATTTTTTTTTTGCAGTCTTTAGTTTTGGAAATATCAATACCAAGTTGATATCGATATTTTAGAGTTATGCAACTATTAAACAAAGCCACGTAGTTCAAATAGTGTGAATTCTGGAAAACGAAGTTAAAGATCTTTAACTAATATATTCCTTTTAGAATTAATGTGACTTTTAGTTACGAATTTAGGTAGATTAAGTTACAATTTTTGATTTAAGTTGATAAATGTTCATTATTTATCACAATATCGATTAAAAATGTTGCCAATATTTGCCTATTTTCTATTTTTGTACAGATTTTCAATAGATATATATAAAATTAAAAAGGGTGTCCAATTTAAAAACGATCCATGGCGATAACATCAAAACCGTTTCCTGTACTAATTTAAAATTTTTGTGGCACTTAACACGTGTTGGGGAACAATTACAAATGATAACATTGAACACCTTGAACCGTTTCTTCAAGGTCATTGAAAAATTATCTCGAGAACCGTTAGATTTAGAAACTTCGTTCCAATTAGAAACGTGTACCTCATCATATCTAATGTCTGAATTCATTTGATCAATTGAAAGCCGAAAAATTTAACACTTAAAACCAGTTGGTCACAAAGTAAATAATACTGAACTCGCTACAGGAAAGTTATTATGAATCGGACATAACATATGTTCTGTTCACAAATATTCTATTTATTCAAATTTATGTTGAGAAACATAATGGATATTCAAAAAAATCCAATTAGAAAAGTGTTCTTCGCCACATTTTATGCTAAATGGGCTTTGATATGATTCAATTTGTAAAAAAGAGAGCCAAGTAATCGAAAATTTATTTTCTTTACAAATCGTCGATTCAACTTAAAACTATGCTAAGTCAATGGTAGAATTTCTTCTGCGTAATTTTTGGATTTATTAAATTTTTATTGTAAACAGTTTAGTATTGTTAACTTGATGACTAACTTGTTTTCCGGCTTTCAATTGATCAAATGAATTCGGGCTCAAGTTATTCAGACATTAAATATGATGAGGAAAACTTTCTAATTGGAACGAAGTTTCTAAATCTAACGATTCTCGAGATGATTTTTGACCTTGAAGACATGGTTCAAGGTCATCGATGTTATCATCTTTAATTGTCCCCCAACACGTGTTAAGTGTCACAAAAATTTGAAATTGGTACAGGAAACGGTTTTTGAGATATTAATTTTGACCAGGTTTGGGCTCAGTTTGCCCCAGTGTGCGACGTTGATCGTAATGGTTTTTTTTCGCAACGGCGAATGTCGACGCAAAAATATCGTGGACGAACCGGTTTTTTTTTTCACTGCGACGCTCACCGTCATGGCGTTTTTGCCCTAGTGAAAATCAGCCTTTACGGTGATTTATTTTCGCGTCGACGCTCACCGTCATGGCGTTTTTGCCCTAGTGAAAATCAGCCTTCACGGTGATTTATTTTTGCGTCGACGCTCACCGTCATGGCGTGTTTGGCCTAGTGAAAATCAGCCTTTACGGTGATTTATTTTCGCGTCGACGCTCACCGTCATGGCGTTTTTGCCCTAGTGAAAATCAGCCTTTACGGTGATTTATTTTCGCGTCGACGCTCACCGTCATGGCGTTTTTGCCCTAGTGAAAATCAGCCTTTACGGTGATTTATTTTCGCGTCGACGCTCACCGTCATGGCGTTTTTGCCCTAGTGAAAATCAGCCTTTACGGTGATTTATTTTCGCGTCGACGCTCACCGTCATGGCGTTTTTGCCCTAGTGAAAATCAGCCTTTACGGTGATTTATTTTCGCGTCGACGCTCACCGTCATGGCGTTTTTGCCCTAGTGAAAATCAGCCTTTACGGTGATTTATTTTCGCGTCGACGCTCTCCCTCATGGCGTTTTTGGCCTAGTGAAAATCAGCCTTTACGGTGATTTATTTTCGCGTCGACGCTCACCGTCATGGCGTTTTTGGCCTAGTGAAAATCAGCCTTTACGGTGATTTATTTTCGCGTCGACGCTCACCGTCATGGCGTTTTTGCCCTAGTGAAAATCAGCCTTCACGGTGATTTATTTTTGCGTCGACGCTCACCGTCATGGCGTGTTTGGCCTAGTGAAAATCAGCCTTTACGGTGATTTATTTTCGCGTCGACGCTCACCGTCATGGCGTTTTTGCCCTAGTGAAAATCAGCCTTTACGGTGATTTATTTTCGCGTCGACGCTCACCGTCATGGCGTTTTTGCCCTAGTGAAAATCAGCCTTTACGGTGATTTATTTTCGCGTCGACGCTCACCGTCATGGCGTTTTTGCCCTAGTGAAAATCAGCCTTTACGGTGATTTATTTTCGCGTCGACGCTCACCGTCATGGCGTTTTTGCCCTAGTGAAAATCAGCCTTTACGGTGATTTATTTTCGCGTCGACGCTCACCGTCATGGCGTTTTTGCCCTAGTGAAAATCAGCCTTCACGGTGATTTATTTTTGCGTCGACGCTCACCGTCATGGCGTGTTTGGCCTAGTGAAAATCAGCCTTTACGGTGATTTATTTTCGCGTCGACGCTCACCGTCATGGCGTTTTTGCCCTAGTGAAAATCAGCCTTCACGGTGATTTATTTTCGCGTCGACGCTCCGTCATGGCGTTTTTGCCCTAGTGAAAATCAGCCTTTACGGTGATTTATTTTCGCGTCGACGCTCACCGTCATGGCGTTTTTGCCCTAGTGAAAATCAGCCTTTACGGTGATTTATTTTCGCGTCGACGCTCACCACATGGCGTTTTTGGCCTAGTGAAAATCAGCCTTTACGGTGATTTATTTTCGCGTCGACGCTCACCGTCATGGCGTTTTTGGCCTAGTGAAAATCAGCCTTTACGGTGATTTATTTTCGCGTCGACGCTCACCGTCATGGCGTTTTTGGCCTAGTGAAAATCAGCCTTTACGGTGATTTATTTTCGCGTCGACGCTCACCGTCATGGCGTTTTTGCCCTAGTGAAAATCAGCCTTCACGGTGATTTATTTTTGCGTCGACGCTCACCGTCATGGCGTTTTTGCCCTAGTGAAAATCAGCCTTTACGGTGATTTATTTTCGCGTCGACGCTCACCGTCATGGCGTTTTTGCCCTAGTGAAAATCAGCCTTTACGGTGATTTATTTTCGCGTCGACGCTCACCGTCATGGCGTTTTTGCCCTAGTGAAAATCAGCCTTTACGGTGATTTATTTTCGCGTCGACGCTCACCGTCATGGCGTTTTTGCCCTAGTGAAAATCAGCCTTCACGGTGATTTATTTTTGCGTCGACGCTCACCGTCATGGCGTGTTTGGCCTAGTGAAAATCAGCCTTTACGGTGATTTATTTTCGCGTCGAGGCTCACCGTCATGGCGTTTTTGCCCTAGTGAAAATCAGCCTTCACGGTGATTTATTTTCGCGTCGACGCTCACCGTCATGGCGTTTTTGCCCTAGTGAAAATCAGCCTTTACGTTGATTTATTTTCGCGTCGACGCTCACCGTCATGGCGTTTTTGCCCTAGTGAAAATCAGCCTTTACGGTGATTTATTTTCGCGTCGACGCTCACCGTCATGGCGTTTTTGGCCTAGTGAAAATCAGCCTTTACGGTGATTTATTTTCGCGTCGACGCTCACCGTCATGGCGTTTTTGGCCTAGTGAAAATCAGCCTTTACGGTGATTTATTTTCGCGTCGACGCTCACCGTCATGGCGTTTTTGGCCTAGTGAAAATCAGCCTTTACGGTGATTTATTTTCGCGTCGACGCTCACCGTCATGGCGTTTTTGCCCTAGTGAAAATCAGCCTTTACGGTGATTTATTTTCGCGTCGACGCTCACCGTCATAACGTTTTTGGCCTAGTGAAAATCAGCCTTTACGGTGATTTATTTTCGCGTCGACGCTCACCGTCATGGCGTTTTTGGCCTAGTGAAAATCAGCCTTCACGGTGATTTATTTTTGCGTCGACGCTCACCGTCATGGCGTTTTTGGCCTAGTGAAAATCAGCCTTTACGGTGATTTATTTTCGCGTCGACGCTCACCGTCATGGCGTTTTTGCCCTAGTGAAAATCAGCCTTTACGGTGATTTATTTTCGCGTCGACGCTCACCGTCATGGCGTTTTTGGCCTAGTGAAAATCAGCCTTTACGGTGATTTATTTTCGCGTCGACGCTCACCGTCATGGCGTTTTTGCCCTAGTGAAAATCAGCCTTCACGGTGATTTATTTTTGCGTCGACGCTCACCGTCATGGCGTTTTTGGCCTAGTGAAAATCAGCCTTTACGGTGATTTATTTTCGCGTCGACGCTCACCGTCATGGCGTTTTTGCCCTAGTGAAAATCAGCCTTTACGGTGATTTATTTTCGCGTCGACGCTCACCGTCATGGCGTTTTTGCCCTAGTGAAAATCAGCCTTTACGGTGATTTATTTTCGCGTCGACGCTCACCGTCATGGCGTTTTTGGCCTAGTGAAAATCAGCCTTTACGGTGATTTATTTTCGCGTCGACGCTCACCGTCATGGCGTTTTTGCCCTAGTGAAAATCAGCCTTCACGGTGATTTATTTTTGCGTCGACGCTCACCGTCATGGCGTTTTTGGCCTAGTGAAAATCAGCCTTTACGGTGATTTATTTTCGCGTCGACGCTCACCGTCATGGCGTTTTTGCCCTAGTGAAAATCAGCCTTTACGGTGATTTATTTTCGCGTCGACGCTCAACGTCATGGCGTTTTTGGCCTAGTGAAAATCAGCCTTTACGGTGATTTATTTTCGCGTCGACGCTCACCGTCATGGCGTTTTTGCCCTAGTGAAAATCAGCCTTCACGGTGATTTATTTTTGCGTCGACGCTCACCGTCATGGCGTTTTTGGCCTAGTGAAAATCAGCCTTTACGGTGATTTATTTTCGCGTCGACGCTCACCGTCATGGCGTTTTTGCCCTAGTGAAAATCAGCCTTTACGGTGATTTATTTTCGCGTCGACGCTCACCGTCATGGCGTTTTTGGCCTAGTGAAAATCAGCCTTTACGGTGATTTATTTTCGCGTCGACGCTCACCGTCATGGCGTTTTTGCCCTAGTGAAAATCAGCCTTCACGGTGATTTATTTTTGCGTCGACGCTCACCGTCATGGCGTTTTTGGCCTAGTGAAAATCAGCCTTTACGGTGATTTATTTTCGCGTCGACGCTCACCGTCATGGCGTTTTTGGCCTAGTGAAAATCAGCCTTTACGGTGATTTATTTTCGCGTCGACGCTCACCGTCATGGCGTTTTTGCCCTAGTGAAAATCAGCCTTTACGGTGATTTATTTTCGCGTCGACGCTCACCGTCATGGCGTTTTTGGCCTAGTGAAAATCAGCCTTTACGGTGATTTATTTTCGCGTCGACGCTCACCGTCATGGCGTTTTTGCCCTAGTGAAAATCAGCCTTCACGGTGATTTATTTTTGCGTCGACGCTCACCGTCATGGCGTTTTTGGCCTAGTGAAAATCAGCCTTTACGGTGATTTATTTTCGCGTCGACGCTCACCGTCATGGCGTTTTTGCCCTAGTGAAAATCAGCCTTTACGGTGATTTATTTTCGCGTCGACGCTCACCGTCATGGCGTTTTTGCCCTAGTGAAAATCAGCCTTTACGGTGATTTATTTTCGCGTCGACGCTCACCGTCATGGCGTTTTTGCCCTAGTGAAAATCAGCCTTTACGGTGATTTATTTTCGCGTCGACGCTCACCGTCATGGCGTTTTTGCCCTAGTGAAAATCAGCCTTTACGGTGATTTATTTTCGCGTCGACGCTCACCGTCATGGCGTTTTTGCCCTAGTGAAAATCAGCCTTTACGGTGATTTATTTTCGCGTTGACGCTCACCGTCATGGCGTTTTTGGCCTAGTGAAAATCAGCCTTTACGGTGATTTATTTTCGCGTCGACGCTCACCGTCATGGCGTTTTTGGCCTAGTGAAAATCAGCCTTTACGGTGATTTATTTTCGCGTCGACGCTCACCGTCATGGCGTTTTTGCCCTAGTGAAAATCAGCCTTCACGGTGATTTATTTTTGCGTCGACGCTCACCGTCATGGCGTTTTTGGCCTAGTGAAAATCAGCCTTTACGGTGATTTATTTTCGCGTCGACGCTCACCGTCATGGCGTTTTTGCCCTAGTGAAAATCAGCCTTCACGGTGATTTATTTTTGCGTCGACGCTCACCGTCATGGCGTTTTTGGCCTAGTGAAAATCAGCCTTTACGGTGATTTATTTTCGCGTTGACGCTCACCGTCATGGCGTTTTTGCCCTAGTGAAAATCAGCCTTTACGGTGATTTATTTTCGCGTCGACGCTCACCGTCATGGCGTTTTTGCCCTAGTGAAAATCAGCCTTCACGGTGATTTATTTTTGCGTCGACGCTCACCGTCATGGCGTTTTTGGCCTAGTGAAAATCAGCCTTTACGGTGATTTATTTTCGCGTCGACGCTCACCGTCATGGCGTTTTTGCCCTAGTGAAAATCAGCCTTCACGGTGATTTATTTTTGCGTCGACGCTCACCGTCATGGCGTTTTTGGCCTAGTGAAAATCAGCCTTTACGGTGATTTATTTTCGCGTCGACGCTCACCGTCATGGCGTTTTTGCCCTAGTGAAAATCAGCCTTCACGGTGATTTATTTTTGCGTCGACGCTCACCGTCATGGCGTTTTTGGCCTAGTGAAAATCAGCCTTTACGGTGATTTATTTTCGCGTCGACGCTCACCGTCATGGCGTTTTTGCCCTAGTGAAAATCAGCCTTTACGGTGATTTATTTTCGCGTCGACGCTCACCGTCATGGCGTTTTTGCCCTAGTGAAAATCAGCCTTTACGGTGATTTATTTTTGCGTCGACGCTCACCGTCATGGCGTTTTTGGCCTAGTGAAAATCAGCCTTTACGGTGATTTATTTTCGCGTCGACGCTCACCGTCATGGCGTTTTTGCCCTAGTGAAAATCAGCCTTCACGGTGATTTATTTTTGCGTCGACGCTCACCGTCATGGCGTTTTTGGCCTAGTGAAAATCAGCCTTTACGGTGATTTATTTTCGCGTCGACGCTCACCGTCATGGCGTTTTTGCCCTAGTGAAAATCAGCGTTTACGGTGATTTATTTTCGCGTCGACGCTCACCGTCATGGCGTTTTTGCCCTAGTGAAAATCAGCCTTTACGGTGATTTATTTTCGCGTAGACGCTCACCGTCATGGCGTTTTTGCCCTAGTGAAAATCAGCCTTTACGGTGATTTATTTTCGCGTCGACGCTCACCGTCATGGCGTTTTTGCCCTAGTGAAAATCAACCTTTACGGTGATTTATTTTCGCGTCGACGCTCACCGTCATGGCGTTTTTGCCCTAGTGAAAATCAGCCTTTACGGTGATTTATTTTCGCGTCGACGCTCACCGTCATGGCGTTTTTGCCCTAGTGAAAATCAGCCTTTACGGTGATTTATTTTCGCGTCGACGCTCACCGTCATGGCGTTTTTGCCCTAGTGAAAATCAGCCTTTAGGGTGATTTATTTTTGCGTCGACGCTCACCGTCATTACGTTCTGGTCCAATCGCCAAAAAATACTTCGTTAGATATAAGGACGATTCGTTACAGGCACAAATCGCCACCATGATTGGTTTGGCGGACTTGCAGTCGGTCTCCGAAAGTTACAAAGGTAACATCATCGTGTTCGCCACTTTGGTGGCCACTTTCTTAGCCTGGTTGACGTGGAGGAAGAAGAGTGGCAAGGACGCCTGCCCACCCGGTCCGTGGGGACTTCCAATCGTCGGCTATTTGCCTTTTCTCAGGGCGGACGCCCACGTGCAGTTGTACGAAATGAAGAAAAAATATGGCAACATTGTGAGGTATTTTAATCTTAGTTGCCATTATCAGAAGTAAATGAACCGAAGTTACCAGACTGCTATACTCCCCATGTTGGAGGCGTTTTCCTTATGAAGTTACATTTTTACTTCGAATTTTAAATTTTGTGCGCTCCTAAACCATTTTTTATACATACAAATAGCTATACCCACAATTCCCAATTGCAATTAATCGCGCCAAAAGACGGGAATGGAAATTAGCTTTTATTTGACTCGATTTTCTCATCATTTTCAAAAGGAAAACGCCCTCCGATTCTGAGCGCTATTTCGATAACTTCGGTTCATTTACTTCCGCCATTATTTGATTTTATTCTGAGTGTAATTGGCGTGTCTAGTTTGAAACTCGGTAGTCGAAATGTGATCGTTCTACTGGATTTCAATTGCATCAAAGAAGCCATGAACAAAGAAGCCTTTCTGGGAAGACCAACCGCGTCGTCGCCTTTTTTGATAGTCAAAGATGGAATCAGTTGAGTGTTTTTCCTTTTCTCCCTTTTTGAGTGCGCAAACAGTATTTTAAAACGAGGGGTAGCCACTTAGGAGAAAATTGTACACCGCGGATTTCTGATTTACAAAGATTTCCGATATTTCTTAAATATTTCCGATATTTATTAAATATTTCCGATATTTCTGAAATATTTCCGATATTTCTGAAATATTTCCGATATTTCTGAAATATTTCCGATATTTCTTAAATATTTCCGAAATTTCTGAAATATTTCTGATATTTCTGAAATATTTCCGATATTTCTTAAATATTTCTGATATTCCTGAAATATCAAAAGTATTTCAGTTTATTTCTCTAGATTTCCGATATTTCTTAAATATTTCCGATTTTTCTTAAATATTTCCAATATTTCTTAAATATTTCCGATATTTCTGAAATATTTCCAATATTTCTTAAATATTTCCAATATTTCTTAAATATTTCCAATATTTCCAATATTTCTTAAATATTTCCGATGTTTCTTAAATATTTCTGATATTTCTTAAATATTTCCGATATTCCTTAAATATTTCTGATATTCCTGAAATATCAAAAATATTTTAGTTTATTTCTCTAGATTTCCAATCTTTCTTTCGATTTCTCGAGAATTCCAATATTTCTTTGGATTTACCGATTTCCAGAAATATAGAAAATATTTCCGTTTATTTCTCTATATTTCCAATATTTCTTTGGATTTCTATAGATTTCCAATCTTTCTTTCGATTTCTCGAGAATTCCAATATTTCTTTGGATTTACCGATTTCCAGAAATATCGAAAATATTTCCGTTTATTTCTTTGGATTTACCGAGTTCCAGAAATATCGAAAATATTTCCGTTTATTTCTCTATATTTCCAATATTTCTTTGGATTTCTATAGATTTCCAATATTTCTTTGGATTTCTCTAGATTTCTAATATTTCTAATGTATTTCTATAGATTTACAGAAATATCGATAATATTTCTGTTTATTTCTCTAGATTTCCAATATTTCTTTGAATTTCTCGAGATTTCTAATATTTCTCCTGTATTTGTAGATTTCTGGAAATAATTATTTCGATTTCTCACTACTTCTACACCAGATTTCTTAAGTAACTTCCCCCTCGTTTTAAAAGCGAAGATTATATTTATTTATCCCTAAGTAGATATAAATATATTATTGAAAAGAGTAGGTTTTTTTCTAATAAAAAATATTTATATTTCTAAGGTACTAGAAGATATAATATTCAATTTAAATTAATTATCTATTCAGTCTGTTGGTTTCATTCGTTAATTTTGTTTTTCTCTTATTTTTCCCCTGCTAATTCCATTAGTGGTTTTTCGTGCTATTTTCTCATTCGCGAATTCAGTTCTTTGCCAAATTAATTTTGTCACAGGCTCTTAATTCGTGGGCCGTTTAATGCTTTTAATTAGGTTTTAACGACGTTAGTGGCGAGCTTTGGAAGACAAACAGACGATTCACGCTCCAGGTTTTACGAGATTTGGGCTTCGGAAGAACGCATATGCAAACCCACATTCAAGTAAGGACCATTTCAAACTACCTTTTTCCCTGAGCCCGAGACCCGGCTTACTTGGGGGTTTGGTCGAAACTACGAGCGACAAAGGATGCCCGTATATTGTAATACATTTTTCATTGGATAGAGCTTCTGGCGTCGTCAGGGAAACGACTGTCTAGGTTAGGCTTAGTAAGCCCATTTTTCTCGTTGACGCAAAAAATCTCCGTTAGGCCTAACACGAGGTTTTCCGAATGAGGTAGAATATGAAATAGAGATACAAACAAATCTGGGATTCGCGTGACACTTTTTATTTGAGTAGGCTTGAGTTTCAACTTTATCCAATCGTGTTGGCGCCATCTGTTTCTATGAGCAGACACTTTTGCAAAATATATTAAGGTTTAGTTTTCCAATAACACGATAGATGGCGCCCAATTCAACAAATACTGTCCCACGAAACGGTGGGTCCTGGAAGGCAGATTTGGATCGCTATTTATTCTACCTCATTGGGTTTTTCCGTCGTGTGTGCCATTTTACAAGGACCATGTAAAGAGTAGCTTGCACGTCCAGGCACTATGTATTAAAACTTAGTTGCGAATCGCTGAATTGGTTTTATTGAAGCGCCTATAGCAGATGTGATTGATACTAAGTTATCGGATGTGTGAAAAGAATTTAGTAGAATTTTCCTTAAAGAGGGTATGGAGGGTCCAGTTTTAGGGCCGTTGTTAGCACCCACGATTTAATTGGCGAGACGATTCCTGGAGAATTGCATGGAAACGGGTTTTTACCTTTACCACGGTAACCGTGGGAATGGACGGGTATTAGATTGATATCTTATTTTCGGTTAGGGAATGGATGGAAAAGGTAATTTTGATTTTGGGAATGGATGGAAAAGGTAATTTTGATTTTGGGAATGGTCGGTAATAGATTTTCCCTTTGGGCGCGATACTGTTAATCTCTCGGCGATGGTAATTTCGGGAATGATCGGGAATCAATGGTTGTTGTACTTTGAATCAGCGATGGTAATTTCGGGAAAGAATGGTTATGGTACTTTGAATCGGCGATGGTAATTTCGGGAATGAATGGTTATGGTACTCTGAATTGGCGATGGCAATTTCGGGAATGAATGGTTATGGTACTTTGAATCGGCGATGGTAATTTCCGGAATGATCGGGAATGAGAAAATGTACGTCAAATGGAATGGTAATGAATGGGAGATAAACTTTTGAAAGGAAATGGGATGTAAATGGATATCGTTTCAACGGGAATGGTTAAGTTTCAAACGCTCCTCAGCGTGCTGATATTTCGCGTGCTAATTAACTTCTGACAATAGTAATTTAACGATTAAAAAGGCTCGCTACGCTCTCCTTGTGTGGGGTGAGTTTGTCGAAGGTCGAGTCTTATCTCCCACGCTCTGTCTCCTGAATTGCACTCTCAAGTGCCTTCGGATGAGACTGGAAGGTTTTACACCCTTGTATCTCCCCCGACCCGGGAAACCCAATTCCTCCCAAATTAACAGTATCTTTTGTTCGAATTTCCCAGCTAGACGAAGATAGCGAGGCTCCGTAAAAGCGTTTTGCTTCTTTCAATAAGCCCCTCCAGTTTAATTCCGAGGCTTAAGAATATTGTTTCGTCTCTTCCCGAAGAAGGGAAATTGCTTTTACAACCGACGTCTGAAGATAATTGATTTGCTAGTGCCAAAATTCGAGATGAAATGAAAATTAGCAATAGTTCTTTTATAAAGAACGTGGCCTTCTTGTTTAAATTTGGTTCTTACGTCACAGTCTCTTATAGCGTTTTCCATTTAACTCCAGTGTTCTAGATTGCCGTGATCAATATTTTATGTTCGATTTGACTGCTCTCGAGTGCTCTAGATCGCTCTGATCAACATTTTATGTTCCATTTGACTGTTCTAGATCACTATGATCAACATTTTATGTTCCATTTGACTGTTCTATCTCTGATCAACATTTTATGTTCCATTTGGCTGTTCTATCTCTGATCACCATTTTATGTTCCATTTGACTGGTATAGATTGCTCTGATCAACATTTTATGTTCCATGTGACTGCTCTAGATCACTCTGATCAACATTTTATGTTTCATTTGACTGTTCTAGATCGCTCTGATCAACATTTTATGTTTCATTTGACTGTTCTAGATCACTCTGATCAACATTTTATGTTCCATTTGACTGCTCTAGATCACTCTGATCAACATTTTAAGTTCCATTTGACTGCTCTAGATCGCTCTGATCAACATTTTATGTTCCATTTGACTGTTCTATCTCTGATCAACATTTTATATTCCATTAGCGTGCTCGGATCTGCTCCGATCAAGTTTCGCGTGTTCCATTTCCCGCTCTCGTGCGCTTCGAGCTCACCCAAAACCAATCTGCCGATTTCGACAGATTAACGGATCGAGATTGGAGCAAATTATTGCGTGTTACTTTTAGATTTTTGGACAAAATGGCAGACCAAGACGCGAAAATTCAAAATACTAGCAGACAAAAACCGCAATGCGCGTGAATACGTTCATGAAATGTTCCATTTGCGGTTTTACTCTAGTCGATTGGGGCGAGATATATGACGTCAGACACAGATTCGGAGCGAATCTTGAGCAATCAAATTTAAAACGCTATAACTTTGAAAAGTCTACGAGCGCGCGCTACAGTCGCCAGAGGAATGTAGCTTTTTTAGGGCGCGTGCAAATCGCGCGTTGGAAGAATATAATGAATAAAGCTGTGTCTTGTGACGTAAGAGCAACATTTTAACAAGTTGGGCAAGACCACTTTTTATTTAAAAAAATCAACTATTAGCCTCAGCACTGCCTTATTCAACTTGTTACAAAGTTCCACGCGCGTCTTGATATTTTAGCGTAAACGGGCTAGAGCGATTTCGCGCGTGCTCCCTGAAATAAAAAAAAACGCGCGAGCCTTTTACTCTAAAATATTAAAGAGCGCGTGGAACATTTTAACAAGTTGAACAAGACATGAATAATTAATGCTAGCGCCAATTCAATTAACGTACTTCTGGTTCCGTTCCTAGACGCCGTTCTATTTGAGGGATGTAGATATATTTTACCAGGAAATTATATAGGTAACACTTGGAATGTCTAAGGCAGATTTATACGACCGTGATGAAGCTCGTAGAAACGGGCGTGTCTTAAAGCGGGAAAACTCAGGAGAAAAACTCTGGCGCCTCGCTACCCTCATTCGACGAAAACTCGTCATTAAGCCTATTCATGGTTATTATATTATTCGCTTACCTGATTATCTCTTTTATAACCATACAAATACCTGAAATTAGGTATCACTAGTTAACTACACTTCTTTCGTGAAGAACATTATAATTACTTCAAAATATTAAGTACGATAACAAATTGATGTTTTAAAATCCATTGTTTTATAAGCCTTTTTTTGCGCGGTAAGATCGTGTATTTGTTACCATGACGACGCATTCTTTTCGCGTCAAACCTCGAGCCAATGAATTTTAAATATCGTGTTACGTCTTACGCTTGACGTAGTTCTCGACGCGCTTTCGTATCACCGTCCCAATGGAACCTTAGACATTCCAAGTGTATACCTCTATAGTTTCCTGATTTTACTCAATTAACAAAATATTAACGTGCAGATAATGAAATTACCAAAGCTAACTTAAATCTTCGTTAATACCATATGTAACATAATTACTCATAAGTATATCATAAAGGTATTTTCTTTAATGAAACCAAAGATAATGCAGAACTCCGTGCCCTAGATTCGAATTCTAAGAGCTTTCCGAGTGACGGTTTTGTAACGAAGCGTTTACCCCCTTGCGGCACTTGACCTCCATCGGTCGCTGCCATCTAGGAGCAACAAACACAACACCCCACACAAGGAGAACGCAACCCGTTAAAAGTCGTGGATTTTCTTGGGTACCTTTTTCATTGGCTAGACGCTTTAGCGCCTGCTGCCGTCGAAAGGGGAAAATTCGGAAATAGTCTTCCCCCCCCCCCGCCCGTAAAACGTTCATCGTAAAGGCTCGTGACGCTCGTCCAATGAAATTCGTACACAACCCTTCGTTAGCGTGTTTAAAGGCTAGCTGCGTTCTCCTTGTGTTTGTTGCTCCTAGCTGCCATAGTCCTACCACGACCAACTTTGATGACTCGCTGTTGGGCCAACAGCGCGTCATTGAAGTTGGCAGTGGAGCTAATTTGTTTTGGAGTTGCGGGTCTTCGGTTTGATTCCATTTCACATTCACCAAGTCTTTATCCAGTTCATAGTGTTCAAGTAACGAATAGCATTACAATTTATCGATAAAGTATTATCGTTAGCGATAAATTTCTTAAAAATAAGATGAATGAGGTTGATTTCACATTGACTGGCAATTTTAGGTTCGCCGTTTACCGCCGCGATTCCATCATATTTTCCGTCGAGTGTGAACCTCGCCTGAATGTTTATCACGTTTTGCGCAAGCGGAAGGATTATATTTCAACTGAGAAAATAATTTATTGAGGAAAATTGTACCCTTTTAACACTTCAAATAGATAAAATATCTGATTTGAAGGCGTCTTTCGGTCTAAGTTTAATTTTTAATGACAGTTCGCCGTCCTGGAATACTCGGCTATTTGCTTTTTGTTATAAATAAAACTCAGAACATCGACCCTAATTAATTTAGACGTTAATAATCTCTAACTGTGACTCTATCTGATATACAGGGTGTCCACTAAAAAACGGAAAATGATAAATAATTGAAAAACGTTTTTGAACCTTATTTTTGTAAGATTGGTTGACAACAAGTTTTAGAATAATTGAACTCCGTCGTTAAACGAGCTCAAGCATGTATCGTAGCCGACGGTGGCATAATTGAACCGTTGTAAACTATTCAGTATTTATTTGATTTAGTCACATTAAAACTAATCATATTATTTTATTATCAAACACTGAATTAATTAACCTTCGATTTCTCGGCTTCTAATTGGTCCAATCAAACTTATTTGAACTAATAATATGGCAAGCATCAACTCTGTCATTGGAACCAAATCCGTAAACCTAACGGCCGTTCTCGAGATAGTTTTTAAATGACCTTAAAGACATGGTTCAAGGTCATTTATTTTTACACTAGTAAATGTCCCCTTGTACGAGAAATGTTCCATAGAAATCTGAAATAAAAAAAAAGTTTGGTTATGTATAATTTATCGTTTTTTAGTATTATTATACATAATTTTCAAACGTCGTCAATTTGCAAATTGAAATAAATTAAATTTTCCGCGATTGCTTAGTCTCAATCTAAATGAAGAATGTGTGGCGGTAACTATAACTACTGCTTTCATGACCCCCTTACGCTAGGAAAGGCGGAAGGGGCGTGGTTTTTCACCCGGGAATCACCAGGCGAACTTATTATCTGCTTAACCCGAATACATTTTTGATAATAATTAATAATTAAAAAGTTTTAAATGGTTAAAACTAAAGAATAGTGGGATATTTTGCAATTTAGACCTAAGCTATACCATAAGTAGCATAATATACATAAGTATGACAATGAAAGATTTTGGAATTGTCACGTCCTACTCGCTTCGATAGCGGGGTGGCGAAGTGTTAGCACTTTCGCCTCGCAGCAAGAGGAGCCGGGTTCGATCCCAACTTGTGGCATTGGGTGAAAACTCAGAACAACTTCTTCTGCGTTAAAGGGGTTTCCCATTTCATAACTGTAATAGTTAGTGTAGGGAGCTGTTGTCTCGCGTGGCTTGAAGGGCTCTACACCACCCTCCTACGCATTGTCACCCGGCATGGTTAAAAAAAAGCTTTTTTAAAAACAAAAAATCCAGTATGGATAAAACAGGTTGAAGCCACTAATAAAAAAATGCTCAAGCTGCTTATTACTTCGAAAATGGTAAAATTGACCGATTTAAAAATAACGTTTTTGCGCGTGACAGTACCTTTACATGGTGAGGTGTACTGGTGTAGCAGGCTTATTTACCTGCTTTTATACCCTAACATGACGGCGTATTTTCACGCGCAAAATGAATAAATAGTATTTAAAATATTCAATATTTCTAATTCTATTCTCAATAGTGATTTTAATAAAAAAAGTGGTTTTACCAATGGATTTTTAAACCAGGGCAGGCCCGTAGCAAGGAAAATTGCGTTCAGGGGGCAGTAGATTTTTGAAAGGGGGTACATTTTTTTCGTTACCTAATTTCGAAAATTAACATAAGTGGCGCCGTGAAATGTTTTTGGTGTTCAACGAAATAAATCTTGCTTTCTGAAGCAGACCATTCTACAACTTGTATTTTATTAAGAAATAGTTACCTATAAATAACGATCTAAACCTAAGACAAAGACAAGTGGTCCAGAAGGAAAATTTCAACGAATAGAAGTTTAATAAACTAATAAAGATGAAGGGCAAATAACATTCATTGAGGGGGAATGTATTAAATTGAGGGGGCAGGTGGGGGAAAACTAAAATTTCATTTGAGGGGGCAACATTTATTTTTGAGCGGGCACACCCCCCCCCCCCCCCGAACCAGGGTGGTTTAAACCAGTCTAGCATTAAAAGTCGCTAGATAACTTGGGCCTAAGGTGGTGCCTTGGGTATTAGCCTAGCTGATGATTAATTAGAGTCGGAATATTTTGGCCGTGTCACACTAACGTTACTTATGATGACATCAATTCCGGTCTCATTACTCAGAATGAAATCGGCGAGTTGATTCGAATCTTGAACGAGAGCAAAGGCGGCGTGACGGGCACCCGGGAACTGTTTACGTCCAGCGTGTCCAACAACATCACCGCCCTCATCTTCGGGCGGCGCCTGGAATTCTCGGACCCGCAACGGCGCTTCTTGGACCAAGTCGTCCTCCTCATCATGGACTTCTTCAAGCAGACCAGCGTCCACATGTACTTGCCCTGGTTGAAAAAGATCCTGGTCTACTTCCGCCTGTACAAGTACGACAAAGCCAAAACCACTCTCACCAACTTCTTCAATTTTGTCGAGTAAGTTATTCTTTCGTTATGCTTTACCTGAGGGACAAAGTTAAAGCAACTGTCGGCTTTATCATTGCCACCTGTATTATGAAAAGGCCCTGTTATTAGAGATGGCCATGAATCTATCCGAATCTTCGAAAAAATTACTTTCGTGGAGAGCGTGGAGCCATCTATTAATGGGAACGGAAGCTAAAATTCCTAATAGCGAAACAATAACGTCGTCAGAGAGCCATTATAGAGTGTTATATTTAGACCACTTTTACTCTGCTTAGTGAACTTTAACCTAAATTATATATCCCATATAAAATATATTGTAAACAATTAATATAATTAAAGTTATTGACAAATTTGCAAACGAGCCAATCAACGCGAAGCATACTTTTATGTCCCGCCTTTTGAGTCAAAATGTAGCTCAGCATCTTGTTTTGATTTCGACGCTAGTGACATCTGTTGAAAAAAGAGCAACTTCACCTAGAGCCGACACTTGCTTTAACCTAAATCTGACACCGATGACGTTTTCCCTTTCGTGATGTTTTCTTTTTTACGCTGGTTACCTCGATTTGTTTACAAAGTCCTTTTTGACCTATCACAGGAACCCAAACCTTAATGTTCGCATTTCCCTGCTGCTTGGTTTTGCGCTTGTAGCAGCCTACTTCCAGGGGCTAGTAGGCCACACTTTGAAGCTCTCTGGCGCTCTTTTAACTCATCTAAAGAAAATTAAAAAAAAAAACAGGCATACTACAACTTCTTAAAACTTTTGCATAACCTTTTGAAACACCCTGTATATAACATTCCCATAGAAAAATTTCAATGATACCTTGTTTCACACAGAATGTACAATAAGAAATTGAATAGGTTAGCTGTTGAATAGGTTAGCATGGAAACGAAATCACGTAATCTCGAGGCACGAGCTAACCTATAGATTTGAAACATGGGGTACGTTCAATGGAAAAAAAACCGATGAGCTTTTTCGTCATAATGACGTCGTAAGTTGCCGAACGATTTTATTCAGTCATCGGTGATTTTTTAAAATGGCGTTGAATTTATAGTAGTTTTACGTCAGTAATGACGTCAGTCATCGGAAAAACCGGCCCTTGAAGCCGATGACTTCGGTGAGCAACCGATTACCATCGTGACGTCAAAACCGGAAATAGCATAGATAAATTACGCTGGACACCGGCCCGTGGGAAAAACACGGAGAAAGACAGCTAGCAGGAGACACATACTTTCTGGATGCACTACGTAATAGTGCCATCTATCGTTGACCAAAATTAGTATTTGGAAAATATTTTCCGCCGGACGTTGCCGTTGGAGGAGGACACGGAGGCCACGTCATGTCATGCAACGGTGGCGGAGGTGACGGAACTACTTCCGCTGAGTAATCGATGCCAACATTTTGTTACTGTACGATTTTTCACGTTTCCGATTTGACGTCACGATAGGCATCCGATGCTCATAAAAAAAAAACATCTCGGCGAGAAGGTTTTTTTGATGACTTGACGTCAAACGCGTCGGTGTTAACATTTATAGCCGCCATCTTTAAAAACATCGCTGACTAAAATAACACCGTTCAGTAACTTCCTACGTCACTATGACGATGAGCGGTCATCAAGCAAACATCAAGTAAAAACCGATTTTCCACAGATTCGCGTTACTGAACGTACCCCTTCTGTGCTCTAAAAACTAACAGCGCAATGCGCTCCGCCGGCGCGCCCGTCGTAGTCGCAAGATTGAAGATTTTGTGAAGTTCCGCCACGCCTCTGTGGAATTTCGGCGCTATGTTAAGGACTTGAAACGCAAAAGCTGGAGGGAGTATTGTAACAGTCTAAACGGCCACTCATCGTTAACCCAAGTTTGGAAAAAAGTTAAATGGTTTACTACGGGTTTGGCCTCCCATGGGGCGATCAAGTTAACAAATGGCGATGTTAATATTTCCCGGCTGGTTGACGTAGCCAACCTACTGGCCAGTTCTTTACGGAACCTGGGTCATCTCTCACCGCGTAGGCAGTTCCCCGCGGTGGTCGACCTAGGCTTCTTCACCGAACTAGATAACATGGCGGATGGTCACACCATCATCTACACGGACGGGTCGTGTAGGGAAGACTCAAGCTGCGCGGTTATTGCATCCTTAACCTAGGGGTCAAGAATCAGATGATAGTCGACTCTGGTCATCCCATCAGCGCTGTCGAATTGTTCGCGATTAATCAGGTGGTTTTGTACGCGCGAACTCATAGTCTTGGTGACATACTCATCCGCTCGGACTCCAAGACAGCATTAACTATGATCCACGCCGGTAGCTGTGCTTATCCCCGACTGTTTCGCTTTCGGAGTTTCTGTAGCGACTATCCCGGGTCAGTAAAGTTGCTATGGTGCCCGGCCCATGTCGGCATTCCGGGCAACGAATCCGCCGACCGCTGTGCAAATGTGGGCGAATTAATTCGTCCCCCGATTGTTAAAGTTTTCTTACCACACACTAAGGCTGCCCTGAAAGCCAGAGCCAAAGATGTTGTCCTAAACCAATGGCGCCGCGAGTGGCAGACGTTCGTGAACGACAGGCCCGATGGGCAGTACAAGCTCGATCCGTGCTACGGTTGCCCAGATGGCAGGACTCACTATTATACCGTTTCAATTGTGATCGCATGCCAACACTGTTTGAACTACTCTTTCGTTTTAAACTGAGGACAGCTGCCTCGTGCAGAGGTTGTCGTAACAATCAAACGTTAAGGCACTTAATCTTTGCTCGCGCTGCTGTAGACGCGCCTCGTGTAAAGCTGTTGTCCTCCTTGTTGCGTGGCGGGTTTACTTCAGATATGTCGGGATTAAAGACGGCGGTCCAGCAAGGTGATCTCCCTGTCATCACGGACCTTTGTACTCTACTGCGTGCTGTGCATATTAGATAATACCTGTGTTTTCTTTTATTTTCGGCGGATTTTTGTACAACTGCTATTTGCTTCACTTGTCATTCGTTTATTGTTGTCACTACACGTTCCTTGTTGATGTTGTTGTGAAGGTCACGCTGCCACATACACCAAAATATTTTCTGGATGCGCTACGTAATAGTGCCATCTATCGGTGACCAAAATAAAGTATTTAGAAAATATTTTCTGGATGCGCTACGTAATAGTGCCATCTAACGGTGACAAAAATAAAGTATTTGGAAAATAATATTCTGGATGCGCTACGTAATAGTGCCATCTAACGGTGACCAAAATAAAGTATTTGGAAAATATTTTCTGGATGCGCTACGTAATAGTGCCATCTAACGGTGACCAAAATAAAGTATTTGGAAAATATTTTCTGGATGCGCTACGTAATAGTGCCATCTAACGGTGACCAAAATAAAGTATTTGGAATATATTTTCTGGATGCGCTACGTAATAGTGCCATCTAACGGTGACAAAAATAAAGTATTTGGAAAATATTTTCTGGATGCGCTACGTAATATATGCCATGTCTAACATAACAGTGCTGCTAGGCTAAGTTATATCTATAATTACTCAGGATGCGCTACGTAATAGTGCCATCTATCGGTGTTCAAAATTAGTATTTTGAAAAAAGAACGCGGTAGATTAGGTCTAATCTCAGACCAGCAAATAAGGGACGGTATTGTTAAGGTTAACCGCGCGTTTTCAAACGGCAACGCATAGCGCGCGCCCTCTGGAGTTAGACGTCCGAATCCCGTGTCACGTGACCACTGAAGTCGTCTGCATAGCAAACAAGATATGTCGTGAGGATTAAGTTAATGACAGTTTTAGAATAAGAAAAAGTGATATGAGATATTATTCTATGCCTTACATGAAAAACGTTAGGTTTATTAAGATTCCCAACCCAAAATATCACTATCCGAAGTGTGAAAACTGGGTAAAAGCATGTGGCAGGATTGATTTCACTATGAATGACGTTTTAAGCCACCATAAAAATAACAAAGCAAAGCAATATTATGTATGTTCTAATCATTTTGTGAATAGAAAGGGCCCAACTGTACAACACCCAAATCCAATCCAAAAAATTAAAATTGTAAGTATATGAAAATTTTTACACACACTTTTACATTTGTATCCCAAAGTTCCATTTTCACACCACACTGTAATTGAATATATTTAGAATCAATGCAACAAGCACAATTACTGGTCCGTGCAAAAGACCTACACGTAAAACTAATTTAAGTCAAGGCTTAAAGGGGAACGGTCAAGCTTTATCCAGTTAGATAGCCCTATAGCCCATTAAAAACTAAAATTTATGGAGAAAACCGCATCAAAAAATATTGAGTGGTTAAGTTTTAATAAAATAAAGAAATGTCGGGAAATCGAAAAGCGCGGGTCCGCCGCGACACCTGATGAGAAGTCGGTGAGACAGAAAAACAACGTAAAAGCGCGCGCTGCTGAAGACGTAAAAAATTAGTTTTTCACGCGCGGCGCGTTCCAGTTATAAAGAGACCTAAGCCTAAATTGCGCGATTTTAAAAGTTAGGATAGTTCGCAAATCGCTCATACGGGGTTAGGGGCGCTGGCGGCGAAAATTCAAACCCAAACCCCTGGCGTTATTTTTCGTTTCAACTTTTTGGGCCAAAAGCTATTTTTTCAAGACAAAAAAAGGTACGTGTTAGTATATTGAACGTCTTGTTAATCTTTGGATACGGAAATAAGGCCATATTTGGAAAAGCTTGGCCGTTCCCCATTAAGAAAACCAAGAGAAATACGTCTAAACTGACCTAACATGGTTTAATATTTATTAGAGCTATTTAAAAATATATTAATAAACTTTTAAACACTTCAAAATTATTTATTTCTTCTATACAAACTCCAGGGTGGCCATCAACGACTCACGACGACGCACTATAAAACTCAAAATTTTCAAACGTGGTTTTGTTTGCGTAGATAGAATTCCAAAAGGCGCCACGGCGGCGCTAGCGTCAGGCATTGCTCTAATCTTTCCGTCTTCCCTTTTAAGATTACCGTCCCTTAGCAGCTGGTCTGAGGCCTAATAATAATGTTGATAGCCCTAGAGTAACGTGGAGTTGAAGTCATGTGTAAATCTTTTTTCCTTTTGGTGGGAAGATGGCGCTATAACGTAGCGCATCCAGAAAATACGCGTTGTCTGCTAGTTGTCACTTCCGTATCATTCACTCGTAGAATTGTGGATTTATATTATTTCAAATATCTATGATTTGAAATTCAATAACTGCGCTTTCCCATCTATAAAGTTGATGACGTGTTTTTCGTCACGGAGTCGGAACAAGGTTTCATTAAAGAAAATACTTTTATGACATACTTACGAGTGATTACGTTACTTATGGTCAGATTAATAAAATAACAAGTGAGGATTTTTATCTCAAATGTCTCTCAAAAAGTCACGTATCTCAACTTGCTCGACTTTTCCACTCAGGTAGCGTATTTATAGTCCGAGTAAGCCTCAAACCGCAACGGCGTCGAAGGCGGGTTGGTGGTACAGTTTACGCGCGTCCATCCGTTCTACCTTAAG
Organism: Leiobunum rupestre; assembly: GCF_980474605.1. Taxonomy (NCBI): domain Eukaryota; kingdom Metazoa; phylum Arthropoda; class Arachnida; order Opiliones; family Sclerosomatidae; genus Leiobunum; species Leiobunum rupestre. The sequence continues at coordinate 42,175,826 of NC_143393.1, read as the reverse complement.
CCTGGGTTCCTCAATAGCCGCGAACCCGGCGAGTACCTTATTGTCTCGTTAGTAATTGTCTTCGTTGCTTTCGTATCAGTCCGCTTTACGAGGCAGTGGGTCTCCCCCGCCTGACCTCCGACCTTTAGGACTCTCGGAGGCAGATAATAACTGACCTACGTGCTTCTCGATTAAGCCTTGGATGTTTTTTACGAGTTTATAATTCGAAGGTTTTTCCAACCAAGCGCGAAATAGGCGAATTTCCTGGCTGTCTTTTTTTAGTGCGCGTTAGCGGCACTCTGCGACGTTCAAGAAATGGACCATCTTAGGGGGGCGAAATCGATAATTTCCTACTTTATTGACGCCATATTTATCTCTTGTTACTAGTCTATATTTGATGTCCCCTACGAAACATTAATTAGGACATCTTATTCGTTAGGCGAACAAATAACGGCTGTCGGTCCCAATTAACTTTCTATTTACTCAATATATAGATCTGAAAGATATAAGGTTTTACGCGCCGCATCTTGATTGACCCGAAGGTCGACTCCACTTCTCTTTCAAGTTCTCACTCAATTTAGTCGCTATTTAGGAAGAGAATACTTTTAGAAATTCAATTTACTTTATATTATTTTTATTAACTTATGCAAAATTTTCGCCATGTTACTTGGTTCCTAGTTTCATTTTGTGTTTAGAAGTGGTGCAAGTACACTCTGTTTGAAAAGTCTTCGACAGGTGAAATTTTTGCCCTCTTATTAATTCTGCTAGAAAATTATAATAGATAGCTCGATGAAACCAATTGCAACTTTTATTTATTTTCCAATATCTTTCGTTATATATCGGTTTCGTCCGCCAAAAATTAATAGTTTGGCGGGAACCGTCAAACCTCATTTTTGACAACTTTTTAAATATTGGTTCTACGGCACTGACTCGCGCGATTTTGAATTCACAATGGTCGATTCAAATTTAGAAAGTGGAAAAATTATCCCTCTACAACCAACGGTTGAAAAGTTATAGCGTTTCCAAACTTTCCTCGAAATTAGGAAACACCTAAAATGCATCAAGCGATTATAAATAACGCAACTTCGACGACAATTTGGAAACGCGATAACTTCTCAACCGTTGGTTGTAGAGGGATAATTTTTCCACTTTCTAAATAGGAACCGACCATTGTGAATTCAAAAACGCGCGAGTCAGTGCCGTAGAACCAATATTTAAAAAGTTGTCAAAAATGAGTTTTGACGGTTCCCGCCAAACTATTAATTTTTGGCGGACGAAACCGATAAATAACGAAAGATATTGGAAAATAAATAAAAGTTGCAATTGGTTTCATCGATCTATCTATTATAGTTTTCTAGCAGAATTAAAAAGAGGGCAAAAATTTCACCTGTCGAAGACTTTTCAAACAGAGTGTACCTATCGTCCGGGCCAGGTAAAACGAGAATTGCGGGCCCCAAGACGCAAAAGGACCTTTATAGCTAGAGGCAGCTAAATGTTAGAAACCGGGGAGAGATGAACACTAGCCCCTTAATACTAGTTTTTCTCATTGTTAAATAATAAAAAATATTAAATTTAAATTAATTAGTGTTGTTAATTTTCCGGAAAAATATAACGCCGGAAAATTTCCAGAAAATAAAAAATAAAAAATTTCAACATAAATTACTTTTTAAGGGTTTTTAATGTTTTAACTTTTTATCGATATAAAATGTCTAATAACAGTAAACATACTACACAACATTAATAGTGTTACATTGTTAATCAGTTTAAACTAGTCTAGAGGTTTAGTTTTACTTTAAGATTCAAAAAGTTAGACGAAAATTCCGCTTTATTTAAATTTGCAAACAATATATTAGACTAATCATTAAATAAAACTTTTTTTTTTCCGGAAAAATACGGAAAATTTTCCGGAAAAAAGGCCTCGGTCATTTTCCGGAAAATTTTCCGACTTAATAATAATAATAATAATTAATTTATATTGTTTTTTACACACAATCTTAAGAGATTTGTGTGTATTGGGCCCACGTACATTGTAGCCGATTCCACATAACTTTCCAAGAATTAGGCTTAGAAGGGCCAGGGATATCTCAATCGAAAGGAAATAGCATGCCCTCAGTAGCCCGTTATGAATTTTGGAGATCGGGGGCCAAAAAGTTGCTCATTTGCCCATTTTAATTAGTGCTGTATTGCGAAATTAGAATTTGAATCTAAATTTTTTTAAATTTTAGTTAGTACTGATCATTTCTGAACTACAATTTCGGTTGCATTTAGAAATTTTAGAGATTTCTGGCCAATTTGCGGGACCTCATAGCCCACGTACGCGTGATTGTGGTATTTGAATTTCGTACCAATTGATACAGGCGCCATCTTACTCAAAAAATAAAAAAACATAACTACCTTATTACCAAAAGCAGGTAACTCGAAAAATTAGGTTTGTCAAAAAATGTATATAAAATAACGTGTTCGCGTTTCGCTACAAAATTTAAAAATATTCACTACCTAAAAACTTGTTTCCAAAACCAGGTAACTCGAAAAATTCATTTTCGGTAAAATTCCTCTTGGGTTTATTAAAATTATTGTAAAAGATTATTGTAAAAGATTATTGGAAATTTGTTCAAATTTAAATTTATATAGTTAATACATCGAGGGATTGTGTGTACTTAAATGTCCGTGACATCTTGTTTTTTGCTAAGGAAGTGTATTTATACTATAATTGAGGACAGTAGCGTAGCCATTTTGGTTGCGGAATCGCAAAATTGAAATATTAAAAAAAATGTTAAATAAATATAAAAATTAAAAAATTAAAAAAAAATATATAAAAATGAAAATAAAATAAAACAATAAAAAATAAAAAATAAATAAAAAAATTTAAAAATGAAAAATAAATACAAAGTAAAAATTAAAATAAAAATAAATTAAAATTAAAAATAAAAATAAATAAAAATTAAAAATAAATTAAAATTAAAAATAAAAATAAATAAAAATTAAAAATAAAAATAAATAAAAATTAAATATAAAATAATTGTACCTACCCCCGCGTAGTGGTTGGTGATCGTACCCCCATATGGCTCGCCACTGACAGAGGATTATGCTTGTAAATTAAGATTAATGTTCTTTTACGACAAACAAAAATAGTTATTTACGACACCTAGTTTTGACACTAATTTTCGGTTCTATTTAAATCTAATTAAATCCATTATTCGTTTTAGAGAGGAAATTAAAAGTCACAGGTTGACGATGGTGGAGGGTCATCATAGAGATTACATCGATGGTTACCTGCAAGAAATGGACCGGAAAGAAAACGCCGCGGATCAAGGGTTCACGAGTAAGTACATTGCGCCTCACGTGGCTCTCCCATATCAGGATCTTTCAATGGAGAGGTCAGCGCACTCTTTGCTTTTTTTGTACAGCTCGATTGTTAGTTTCGCGCCGAAGAAAAACCGCACTGTGCTTTTTGCGCCATCTATACCGGTGTCCCAAACAAGTTATGCGAAATTATATAAATCAAATTAATTTATGGCGCTAATATAATTATCTTCTGGCGCTAATATAATTATCTTCTGGCGCTAATATAATTATCTTATGGCGCTAATATAATTGTCTTATGGCGCTAATATAATTATCTTATGGCGCTAATATAAATAAATTATGGCGCTAATATAATTATCTTATGGCGATAATATAATTATCTTATGGCGCTAATTAATATAAATAAATTATCTTATGGCGCTAATTAATATAAATAAATTATCTTATCTTCTTAATTATTGTAATATTATCAAAAAAATTTAAGATAAATTATAAAACATTACAATAGTTAACGAGATATAAGGTCCTAACTAAAGGGTAGTTTGTCTGCTTGCCTAACTTGTTTAGCTCCGGGGGTCCGAATTAAAACGTAATAACTTAATTAATTTAAAATTTAAAATTGTCAAAATTATTTTAAGCACTAAACAAGAGGCTGTTCTCCACTTAAGTATTAATTTTATAAGTTAAAATACAAAATTAAAAGAGTTCAGCTTGAAATAGCGCGAAAGTAGACAATGGCCACTGTAGTCTTCCCCCTTAAAGATATTAAAAGTTTATCAATGACTGGGGCCTAAGTTGGTGCCTCGGGTAATAGCCTAGCTGATTATAATTATTAATAATATTCAGTGGATGGAGCACCTTAGTGAACAACCTTTATTTATTAAATCTGATATTAGTTCCATCAGCGACCGTTAGATAGCGTAAACGAGCCAATCTGTGTACTGAATTTCATATTCAAAAGGAGCGGATGACGAAATGGTTGCGATTCATTTAAAAAGATTTTTTTTAAATATTGAGTTACCCTTAACTAAAAGTTTTAAAACAGCGCTCTATGAACCCGAATAAACCACGAGAATGCCCGCAGCTATGCGGAGTAATGATATACCCTTACCAAAAGTATTAAGAAATAATTTTATACCAGAAATTCCCGGGTGTAAACATTTTGAAAAACCAAAAGCCATCAAAGTAAATAAGCCACTTGCGAGAAATTTTTTAGCCCTTTTTTTTAACACATTTTTGGCGACTGAGCCTAAAACCAGTTTAATTGAAAAATGCTTTTTACTGTGACTTTACTCGTATACTATAGCGTACAAACTTGGCTATAGCGTTATTACTTTTAGTAAAAAGGACGAGACACTTTCTTTTGGATAAAATTCTCCCTTTTATGTTTTTAGTGGGCATATCCCGCTCTTTCGCTAAAGTTTTCTTTTGTTACTTTTACGTTTTTACTCATATTCAGAAACCTATGGGTTGGGTAGTACTTGCTGGCTGGTTTGGTCGCTACCTTAGTAACAAATTTTCCGGAAAAAAGGCCTCGGTCATTTTCCGGAAAGTTTTTCGATTTACAACACTATTTTAAACCAATAATAAACTGCTATTTCGTTATACGTCGTCTGAAAAGCAGACGTTTTAAAACGAAAACACGCGAGACAGGAAATTCGTCCCCACTTTTTAATATAGGCTTATAGAGAGTGTAGGGAGCTGTGGTCTCGCGTGGCATGAAGGGCTTACCACCACCATCCTACACAATTTAACCCGGCCACCTGGGATAAATTCATTAAAAGTCGCTACATGACTTGCGCCTATGGTTCCATGGGTATTAACCCAGCTTATTATAATTATGTCCAATTTTTAAATACCCATCAATTAAAATAATGAAAAATTTTAAATATATTTTATAAATTATCAAATATTAATAACGCAATTTAATCGACCATTTGAGCACGCCTGTTATAATAAATATAGTAATTCAATTTTATATATAGAGGAACAAACATGGATTAAAAATAAAACATAGTTGTATGTAAACATTAGAGGCTGTACGGAGCCTTGCTGTAATAAAAAAAAAAGTTAAGAAAGGTCAAAGGTATATAAATGTAAGGTTTTGTATCATTTCTTGTAATCTGAAAACAACCTTTTAATGTTTACTATGTTTTATTTTCAATCCATGTTTGTTCCTCTATATATAAAATTGAATTAAATATCATTACCATGGACACTAAATTCTGTATTAATAAATATACTAGTTAAAATAATTAAAGGAAAAAGATATCAAAAGTCCAATGGTGTCGGTGGCCATCTTGTTTATTTCGATTTCTCGGTCGTCTGGGGGGTAATCAATGATTCTATGCGGCACATCCCTTTCTCCCCCCCCCCTTTTATAACTTCCGATATTTTTTCACTTTCATTCGCAGACATTGAAGGCGGGGGGAATAGCCAGCGCTGGCAAATGATGTAGAAACGTCGGTTCTCTCTATATTCTTTCTCGCATCATGCCACATCGTCTCCCGCGGAACCATTTCTCTTAAATGGAGAAAATTTCACTCGCGTTTTCTTTGCCTTTTAAGAAAGGCTACTTTTTCGGATATCTTGCGAAATGTAGCGTGGCGATTCGTACATACATTCTCTCCCTCTCTTTTATATTGCTATTGTATTCGCTATTCAAATGAATCGAAAACTGTTTACACAAAGAGATTTAGATAATCTTGAAGAAGCTATTTCGGAATCCAGCCCTATTGGAATTTAATTGAATTTTGCAATCAGGTAGTCTGTAATGTTATTGTATTTATATATATTTTATAATATGATATTTTTACCTCCAACCTTTTACGCATTGTAACCCGGCCACCTGATTTAAAAGCATTACTAGTCGCTAGCTGGCTTGGGCCTTAGGTGGTGCCTTGGGTATTAGCCTAGCTGATTATTAATATTATTTATAATTGCATTTATATTTTGTATATTTATATATTATATTGGTTTATTATATATTATATATTAATAAATTATATATTTGTTTATTATAATAATAATAATATTATATTATGTACTTGTTTATTATAATAATATATTATATATTTATTTAGTATAATAAATAAATATAGAATATATATATATATATTTTTGTTTATTATAATATATATATATATATGTGTGTGTTTGTTTATTATTATAATATATATATTATAATAAACATATATATATTTGTTTATTATATATTATTACATATATTTGTTTATTATATATTAAACATATATTTGTTTATTATATACTAATATATTAATATATTTGTTTATTATATATTAATATATTATATGTTTGTTTATTATATATTAATATATTATATATTTGTTTATTATACAATTAATTGTAAATGTGTAATATAACAATTACACCATGAATGGCCGAAGAAGCGTTTGAATTTTGAGTGTGCAGTTTATAGAAACCACCGAAGAAGAATTTAGAAGAATAGTTATAAAACAAAACCTTTAATTAGGGTTTTTAAATAGAATTTAGTTTAATCTACGAAACAACTATTCAATCGAAAGTGGTTGGCACTTTGGCTTCGCAGCGAGAGGAGCCATATTCGATTCCAATTTGTGGCACTGGCTGAAAACTCCGCGTTGAGTTTGCAAGTTTTCACCCCACTGGTTAAAGGTGTTTTTCCACCGAGTTCTTCAGTTTTTCCTTTTCATAAGAACTTGTTGAGGTTAACTGTAATAGTGAGTGTAAGGAGCTGTTGGCTCGCGGGGCACGAAGGGCTTGCCACCACCCTCCTACGCAGTGTAACCCAGCCACCTGATTTAAAAGGATTAAAAGTCGTTAGATAACTTGGGCCTAAGATTAATTCTTTAGTCATTGTCTTGAAAAGTATGTTACACCAAGGGAAATAACCCCCTGGGGCGTAATTTGTCGATGTTTACACGTTTTTAAAGAGTATTTAACCTCCAAGGCTTTCTTTAGGGATTTCCTTCGCGATAAACCACTAAACAGCGCCGAAACTTTTGAAAGCGGCAAATATTGGAACCTTTTGGGTGGCTAAAAAAATATTAGAAGTTATATTCCCTTTAAAGTTGACGGAATTATTCAGTTAGGCACTTCCCATCGAAGGCACGGATTATATCTTTCCGTGAACATGGTTTTTAGAATCATAATTTTGCCCTGAAAGCTACTTAAATAAAATACGCCCTTGGCATGTGACTGACGAGCAAAAACTGTAATTTTTCCATTATTTCACCATCGTTTCTTACACGTTTCTGTGGTTTATAATATAATAATTTTTATTAGGGATACACCGATATATTGGCAGATACCGGTATTAGAAAAATATTTTCAGAAAAACATTTAAAAATAATAAAATTATCGATTAACTAACTATTGAAAACTATTGATAATAAATTATTTGATTGGCCTTGCCACGTACGCCAGACTTCAGAAGCTAGATCATTCCATTTTTAGACATGGGGTTACGAGTGTAAACAAATAAAAAACAACGATATTTGTTTTCTGATAGAAAATGTATCACTTAAAATGAAAAGAAACATATTTGGATATGCTCTTGCAAACTTGTTTCATGAAAAATTAGAATAAAATGGCATGACAGTGTTCTGAACCGTCATTTACAATGATTTTATCATATACACTACTGTTATGATAGATAACTTTGATATATCGACTGTACCCATATCGGTGCATCCCTAATTTATATTAAAGGGGAACGGCCAAGCTTTTCCAAATATGGCCTTATTTCCGTATCAAAAGATTAACAAGACGTTCAATATACTAACACGTACCTTTTTTGTCTTGAAAAAATAGCTTTTAGCCCAAAAAGTTGAAACGAAAAATAACGCCAGGTGTTTGGGTTTGAATTTTCACCGCCATCTTAGGGGCTGCCGCCAGCGCCCCTAACCCCGTATGAGCGATTTGCGAACTATCCTAACTTTTAAAATCGCGCAATTTAGGCTTAGGTCTCTTATAACTGGAACGCGCCACGCGTGCAAAACATATTTTTCGCGTCTTCAGCAGCGCGCGCTTTTACGTTGTTTTTCTGTCTCACCAGGTGTCACGGCGGACGCGCGCTTTTCGATTTCCCGAAATTTCTTTATTTTATTATAAATTAACCACACAATCATTTTTGATGCGGTTTTCGCCATAAATTTTAGTTTTTAACGGGCTATAGGGCTATCTAACTGGTTAAAGCTTGACCGTTCCCCTTTAATAATTTAATATTTCCTTATAATTGCGTTGTCTATATTCAAATATTCGGAAAATTCTAATCTTATATAATACCGTTATAAAAACAAAACCCTTTTGGGAAAAAATGCAATCGTAAAAGAAACCTAAATTTGGCCGCTTTCATCCTCGCATTTATGATTTTCCAAAATAGGAAATTTCCGGGTTGGCTTTGATTGCGGTATGCGGCGAAGATTTTTACCTCTCCGAGGGGACTTTGTACCCTAGGAGGGGTTATATAACCACCGTGTCTGTCTGTCTGTCTGTCTGTCTGTCTGTCTGTTTTCGGGTAATCACTGCGTACCCAGTTTCTTAGAATCAGGGAAAAGGTTTTTCCAAAAGCGCCCTCTTTTCGTCATTGGGTGTAGTATAATTTTTTAATCGGCCGGGATTCGAACCCGAGCTCTCTTGAACGACAGGTGAGCGTTCTACCGCAGAACCACGGATACAGTTACGCTTCACTGAAAATTAAAAACTCTTCCGAGGAGAGGTATATTTTGGCTTGCCAACTTGTTCTATTATACCCGGCTAGTAATTTTTCTCCCTCGTTTGAGGCAAGCTGTCAAAAGAATTTTAATATGTATGGGCGGAAACAATTTATGGAGGCAACGCGTTCCGCTCGTAATTGAATCGCTCTCCTCTCAACCGAGCCCTCAAACAAAAGAACGGCTCAAATACAGCGAGCCAAAACTGTGGATGGAATGTCGACGAACTGAAGGAGACGCTGCCTTCGCCTTTCTCTTTCCGACTTCTACCGATTATTCCGTCTTCGAATTCCCGATCATTCTAGTCAGGTATCGAGGAATCGGATCGACAGTTTGGAGGCTCACATCAGAAGTTTATCACATCAGAAGTTTATCATATCTCGTGTACCTTCGCAGGCTCGACGCGGATTCCGTTGAGCGGATGTATACACCGCGTCACTGCTCAAAGTTTACCGCGCGTGCTCCGAAAATACCATTTTATTTCGAATATTCTCCATGGTAAATAATGGTAGATATGGTAAATATTGGTAAATAATGGTAAATAGTGGTAAATAATGGTAAATAATGGTAAATAATGGTAAATAGTAGTAAAGAGTGGTAAATAGTGGTAAATATTGATACATATTGGATGAAATGGTAAATAATGGTAAATATTGGTAGATATCGGTAAATAATAGTAAATAAAGGTTAATAATGGTAAATAGTGGTAAATAGTGGTAAATAGTGGTAAATAATGGTAAATGGTGGTAAATAATGGTAAAGAGTGGTAAATAGTGGAAAATATTGATACATATTGGATGAAATGGTAAATAATGGTAGATATTGGTAACTAATAGTAAATAAAGGTTAATAATGGTAAATAGTGGTAAATAATGGTAAATAGTGGTAAATATTGATACATATTGGATGAAATGGTAAATAATGGTAGATATTGGTAAATAATAGTAAATAAAGGTTAAAAATTGTAAATAGTGGTAAATAATGATAAATGTTGGTATATAGTGGTAAATATTGGGAAAAAATGGCATATAGTGATAAATATTGGTAAATATTGGTAACTACTGATAAGTATGGGTAAATAGTGGTATATAGTGGAATATAATGGTAAATAGTGGTATATATTTATGTCATAATATGTGAAATCAAGAAAATCATAAAAAACGGAATAAAATCATTTTTAGAAGATCTTAAACTTTATCTGAATTACTCTACAAGTCGGTTCTAAATATCTTAATTAGAGAGGCTGTTGTAGAAATATTCGTCAAAATGCTCACTCGGGCGGTTCAAGTCATTGCCTGATAGTAAAAGTCTGCTTAAAATAAAAAAATAGGACAAATTTTTTCAAAATTAGAACCAAAAAGGAACTGACATATTTTTTGAAACTAAATTCCAAAACTGACTTGGTATTTATATATTTTTGAATTTTCCAACCTAACAGGGAGGTTCTATCCTACAATTTAATAATGTTACTAAGCTTGTGGCGCTACCTTATGTACTATGTTCGAACTATTTTATCGTTAATCCTCAGATTTGACTACTTTGTAAACAGTCCTTGAGCAGTTGAGCAGATTTATAAAAATATTTTAAGCCTACGATGGGTTCCCTGAATTTCACGAAAAAAGGGTGCTTCAGCGAAAAAACCCCGATTTTAGGGTAGATTAGGGACCTTGAAGAAAATAAGGACTTTTGGGTATTTTAGGGACCTGGTGCGGGAGCCCTGCACCGAGTACTAATATGTACAACAAACATTTTTAAAAATCAACAAGGTTTCAAGCAAAAATTATATAGAGATTAATACTTATCTCGTAAGAATTATACACTTCTGGTATTAAAGAGATGCGGTTAGTATGGTCGTCACTTCTACGGGCGACCAGTTCTAAAGAAATTGACTAGGATAAATATTTAGGACGTGGCTCAAATAGAAGCGGTCCTTCTTATCCACACGAAACATAAAGTCACTGGCCATTAGTGCTTCCAAGCTATTCTCAACGCCGCGAAATTTTGGCCAGCGGCGGTGATCTGGTGATTTTCTATCGGCGGCGGCGGCGCGATCAGTGTGCGCCGACGTAAACTAAAATTTACCGGTGGCGGCGGCGTAGCGCGGCGTTAATATGAAATTTCGTAGAAAATACTATTTGCACTAGCATAGTAATAATTGAAATGTTATAAAGAAAGAACTACATTTTTGTTAAAGCCGCAAAGAGACTGGTATCAACGGAAAAGCTAGTAGCCCTGTTAAAAAATATTATAAACCATCGGAGGCGCGCCGTTCAAAATCGTTCGGCGGCAGCGGCGCAAAAACACGATCGGCGGCGTCGGTGTCTATCTCAGATAACAGTAGCGTTCAGTGGCTTCAAGGGGCCCCAGAATGGAGCCTGGGGTCTCCACTCGTCCCTTATTAACGCTACTGATTATAGGGGGCCCCCAAAAGGGTTTCGCGGGGGCCCCGGAGACCTTATCTACGCCACTGGTAGTGTTATCTGAACCGAGTTAATAGTTGAGATTGATCAGTTATCAGATTATCTAAGTATTTACGCTCAGATTGTATCAGATCAGTTGATACGGGTCATAATGCAAACCAGATAGTTTAAATCCGAAACTAATCTTAATTGATTGTAAACTTACAGACAGTAGAAGGTGAGCAGATTTCAAATGCCTCACAGTTATCGATTTTAAATATCCCTCGATTAAAATTAATTGCAAAATTTTTATTTATGTTTTGATTTGCTAAACGTAGAAATCAGATAACTACTCGGCTAACTGAATCTGATGAGATTTATTACAGCGGATCAGTTCAGATCGGTTAATTGAGAGAATGAATCAGGTACATTTTGAGATCAGATCACTGGGTAACGGGAATATAACAGATTAACGTGATTTGACTTACTGATAACCTTCAGATATCTGAAAATTAAGCCCCAAATAATCCGAATATAGAACAGTAGGTTATATACATGGGGTACGTCAAGTTAGTAAGATTTCTTGCAAGAAACGCAAGATTTCTTGCGATCTTGCTAACTTGACGATTTTCAAAACCAGAAACAAGAACTTTTAATCTCACAAATCTTGCAAGATTCCCAAGATCGCTTTCGGGGTAGTTTTTAATAAGGGTGTGCGAGTCCTGTTTTTTGAAATTCGAGTCGAGTCTCGAGTCTTAGAAACTTGGACTCGCGAGTCCTCGAGTCCAAATATTAAGGACTTGATCGAGTCCTCGAGTCCTAAAGAATTAGGTTTAAAGCTTTCGAGTCCAATACGAGTCCGGAATGTTTTTAACGAGTCCAATTCGAGTCCTAATTTTTATCGAGTTCAATTCGAGTTATCGTGGCCAATTCGTCTGAAATTTATTTGTCGCTGTTTAAATAATCGCCGAGAAATAATGGACTTGCCCAATAATAATGGACTCGCCGAGTAATATTAGACTCGCCGGGTAATTTTCAAATTATCTATTTACTCGAGTCCGCTTCGAGTAATTATGTACCCTTTTCGTGGGAATCGGGTACCCGTGCGAGTAATAAAATTACGTATTCCGAGTCCGAGTCCGAGTGATAACGAGTACTCGCAATTTTCAAGTACTCGCACACCACTAGTTTTTAAGAAGATTCAAGATGGCGTCGAATGCCAATGAATTATTTGGTGTAGCTCTAAAAGATGATATGACGGGAATAAATTAGAATTTTGAGGTTTCCGCCGAAGAATTCCAACGACTTGTAAATGGTAAATATATTGGTAATTGTTTTTGTCGTTTTTTTAAAATTAAAGCAACGTTTCGAACTATTATTTCCAAAAAGGCTTAAAGTTGTTTTACTTATTTTACAAATCCAGCTTATCGAAGAAAGTTGATAGACAACTTGGCACTTTTTTAAATTCTTTTAACTAAGAAATTGTCTTGCAAGAACAAAATCTTACGGTAATTTAGATCTCGATAACTTGACGCGCCCATGGTACCAACATTGTTAAAAAAAGGCTGGACTTTCTGCTGATTGACGTCACAACGACTATTTAAACGAGCCAATCGGAGGTGAAAGCAAATGACGCGAAAATCCCGCTCGCGCTCTGGAGTTACAGCGAGTCAATTTTGCGTCTATGTTTGCGTTTCGTTTTTAGACTCCCTAAGTTTTACATTCATTATGGTTTAGAAAGTGCTTTTAAAATGTCCATTTCTACCAATATGATTAGTTCAAAAGTGTATCTTTTGAAAGCCATTCTTTCCGCCTCTTGTGATAATTTTAAGAATCTATCATTAGTTCATTTACGTAACATATCGGACTTAGGCTTAGCATCATTTTAAGTCAGGTTGATTTTAAAATTTCTTCTTCCTTATCAAGGTCTAACCTAGCAATAACCTTTTGGGTTAATTCTTCACTCGCTTAATTTATTTTAGATAAACTAAAACTAATTTCACGCGCAACTTTCCCGTTTTTCTTATCCATAATTTCTCTTATCAAACGAACTCAGCATATTTATGGACGCGAAATTTTAAGCAAACGACTGTATCCGGTGACGCCACTGTGGGCGGGGTTTAAAAGCTCAGCCTTTTTTTGAACGAAGGGTTGTGTACGAATTTCATTGGACGAGCGTCACGAGCCTTTACGCTGAACGTTTTACGGGCGGGGAGAAAGACAATTTCCGAATTTTCCCCTTCCGACGGCAGCAAGCGCTATTTAAAGCGTCTAGCCAATGAAAAACGTACGCAAGAAAATCCACGACTTTTGACGGGTTGCGTTCTCCTTGTGTGGAGTGTTGTGTTTGTTGCTCCTAGCTGACCATTGTGAAGCAATATTTTCGACTATTTAAAACAACAGCGATATGAAAACCGTCATAATTTTGCAGTTATCTACGCTGTTAAATTTATAAGACAAAACCGGCTGTTCGAATTTGACCCCTTCAGTCAAATGTGTACTAACGATCCACATCGTTTAATTGTCGAATCAGTCGGGTCGCGTAACCGACAATCAGTCCGTACACGTCGTGTCTCGATTCGGGGAACGGGTCAAGAAAAGGAAAATCAATTACGTATTCGGGTCAATTCGCTGACCACTCGTCCGAAGAGAGGGAAACGACATTCTTCTGGTCCCCTTCTGTGAATCGGACCGGTCACTTATTATTATTATTTCGCGGCCTTCTTTATCGCGCGGATTAGACGCGGGAACCGTCTCTCTGACTTATCGTCTTGGCGCAGTTTGGACCCGTAATTTCTAGGTAGATGTAGATAGTGTCCGGCCCTAATGCTCTCCGACGCTGCCCGCTAATCACCAGGAGCCACGTTCTCTGTACGTAGCGACAGAAGTTTATTACAAATATCTTTGTTGATAAGTATTCCTCTCCCCGAACTGTGAAGGGGGAAGACTACAGTGGCCATTGTCTACTTTCGCGCTATTTCAAGCTGAACTCTTTTAATTTTGTATTTTAACTTATAAAATTAATATTTAAGTGTAGAACAGCCTCTTGTTTAGTGCTTAAAATAATTTTGACAATTTTAAATTTAAAAGTAATTAAGTTATTACGTTTTAATTCGGACCCCCTTTTCATAATGGACTAATCTACTTATTCGCTAATTTTTTCATCCTTTAAACTTTGCAACCTACCTCTATCCATTACGGAGGTACATACCCTTGCGTTTATGTTATTGGCTAATTTTTCAAAATACGTTTCAACAAGACTATTTATTTATATTTATATTTAGGCAATCGAGTCGATTACCGACTATCAATATTTTTTTCATCTAAACTTCGAGTCAAGTAATATTGCAGTCGAGTCGAGTAATATTGAAGTCGAGTCGAGTAATATTGAAGTCGGGTCGAGTAATATTGAAGTTGGGTCGAGTAATATTGAAGTCGGGTCGAGTAATATTGAAGTCGAGTCGAGTAATATTGAAGTCGGGTCGAGTAATATTGAAGTCGGGTCGAGTAATATTGAAGTCGGGTCGAGTAATATTGAAGTCGGGTCGAGTAATATTGAAGTCGGGTCGAGTAATATTGAAGTCGGGTCGAGTAATATTGAAGTCGGGTCGAGTAATATTGAAGTCGAATCCAGTAATCGAGTACTTGATTAAGGGGAAACTTTCCTTTATTTGAGTCGAGTAACTAAAAAAAACTTCGATTAATATTTTTAACGAGTCGGGTTATCGAGTACTTGATTAGGAGCTGGTTTTATTCAAGTAATTATGAAATTAAATTGAAAAAGAGTATAAAGTAACTTTCAATTCGGAAAAATATTCCTTTAATTTAAATGAACCACAGTTTCCACAACTTTGTAGGTACCGTTTATTGCCCCACAAAAAGTTGTAAAAACCCCTCTTTGAACTTTGAAGCAACGAGGATATAAAAAACAAATACTCGACGAGTTTAGAGAGCAGCTTATTCGAGTAATCGGGTACCCGAATATGCAATTTTTAGGTACTCGGTAATCGACGAGTATTCTCCAATTACTTATTCAAGGTCGAGTTCGAGTACTCGACGTCAAAAAAGGCCGAGTACTCGATGATGTTAATTTTACGTCTTGCAACGTGATTTTTTCCTATTTTTTTCCTATAATTTAACGTCCTTTCTTTTTTATCCTATAACTTCATTAAATTTCATATAATACCCGATATTTTAACTCAGTCTGAAGAAATTAAAATAGTTGATATTTTACCCTTAGAAGTCTTTAAAACGTCCTAGTTTTTGGAGATACTTATTCCCAACACGGTTATCAACTTTATTTTGAATGTTATTCTCCTTTTAAAAAATTTCGACAACCAACCGTTTTCTCTTATTGTATAATTAATTTTCTTCCAATTTTCTTCCTATGTTTTCCTACAAGCAATCACATCAGCCCGGTATCTAATAATAATAATAATAATAATAATAATATTCAGCTAGGCTAATACCCAAGGCACCACCTTAGGCCCAAGTTATCTAGCGTCTTACAACTATTATGGTTTTCCTGGTTCTCAATCCGGTTTGAATCAGAAGAGTTGGGTTTAAATTCGCTACCTGAGAGCAAAAGTTAAGTAAGTCGAGATACATGACCATTGAAAGAAATTCAGAATAAGAATCCTTGAGTGTTTTTAAATTAAGGTGACTCAGTACAAAATTTTCAATATATATTTTCACTCTATTTTGATCAATTTTCATTATTAGATTATCATTGTTATTATGCTAGATTTCGAACTTCAAACTGTTTTTTTTTCAAATAGGGGTTTTTCAGACTTGCTTGACTCTTGCTCTAAGGTAGCGTACGGTAAACCCCTTTTGACCCCTACCTTCGGACAAACCCCCCGGAAATTTCCCCGAAGGTGGGCGAGAAATAATTTCCATCAAGCCCTTGAAAGTACCCAGAAGGACTATTGACTTCCGTTATCAGGGAAGACCTTAGCTTATGATTTGAGCCCAATTTTAAACGAGGATAGACGTGCCAGTGTCCAAATTACGAAAGAATCCCGTACATTTTAGCAAGAAGAGACCAGGGCTCTCTTGGGACATTGTTAAGTTTGTCACGCCATCTATTAAATCTCGGCCAAGTCGCGCTGTTTCCGAAATGACTACCAAACTGCGAAGATAACTCTGCGCGCCGCGATTTCTAAACTTCGGATGAATGAAAGCGTTTGGCCCGAAGCCAGCGATTTATACATTTAGGTCAAGAGTTACGTCCCGACGGAATTCTCCTATAGATGGCGTGAAATTCCGATATGAGGTTTACGTCCGAGGGAAGGGGGTATACAATTTTATCATTTTCTTTTCGTTACTTTAAAAAGGCGGATTTTTAAAGTTTTTTTTTTATAATTTCTTTCACCCCAAAATCAGACTCGCCCTTTGAATTAGAATTTAATCTATTGTTTTTTTTGGGCCCCTTTCAAATTATTATTATTTTCTGTCTCTTAACTTTAAAAATATCACGATTCTAGATTATGCGAGCTTAGAAGGAGAAGCAGTTATGTTTGTTCTCTTCTCAAAAAAATCCAAGAACTATTTTTCGGTTTCATGGAATAATAAAAACCGAGCTCAAGTTCTATAAATTCGGATATTTCTCTAAAGAAGAAAATCCGTAGAATAATCGGAGAATATTTTAACATACAAAGTTAACTTTTTTTTTGGAAAGCAACCTCTTTGAAATTTGGATAACATTTGCTTAGGTCTATTTACGACCCGTTGTCGGGGTTAATGTTGTTGGATTTCAGAATTATACTCTGATAAAGGGACAAATTTCGGAAATTTCGTTTTACCCAAGGCAGAGCCACTCTTGGATATCTACCAACTGTCTTCCAGCGTATAAAATAATATTGAGGCCTCCGTCGCTTCGCCGCTGTCTGATCTAGGAATAGGGAGCCCTCTATCTAGTAAAATGGGACATTAATCTTAATTAGTAATTTTAGGATTAAAGTAATATTAAATAAGAAATAAATTAGGATTAAATTAAGATTTAAAATATGATATAAATTAAGATTTAAATTAAGACTAAATTAAGATTAAATTAAGATTTAAATTAAGACTAAATCAAGATTTAAATTAAGACTAAATCAAGATTAAATTAAGATTTAAATTATGAAATCAATTAAGTTTTAAATTTGAAATAAGTTAATATTCAATTATGAAATAAATTAAGATTTAAATTAAGAAATCAATTAAGATTTAAATTATGAAATAAATTAAGATTAAATTGAGATTTAAATTAATATTTAATCAAGAATTAAATTATTATTTAATCAATAATTAAATTAATATTAAATCAAGAATTGAATTAATATTTAATCAAGAATTGAATTAATATTTAATTGAGAATTGAATTAATATTAATCAAGAATTAAATTAATATTTAATCAAGAATTAAATTAATATTTAATCAAGAATTAAATTAATATTTAATCAAGAATTAAATTAATATTTAATCAAGAATTGAATTAATATTTAATCGAGAATTGAATTAATATTAATCAAGAATTAAATTAATATTTAATCAAGAATTAAATTAATATTTAATCAAGAATTAATTTGATGTTAATTAAGAATTAAATTAATATTCTCTTAAAATAAAGAATTAAATTAATATTCACTTAAAATGAAGAATTAAATTGATGTTAATTAAGAATTAAATTAATATTCTCTTAAAATTAAGAATTAAATTAATATTCACTTAAAATTAAGAATTAAATTAATATTCTCTTAAAATTAAGAATTAAATTAATATTCACTTAAAATTAAGAATTAAATTATTATTAAAATATCATTACCGTGCTATTCTCACCAATGTTCAATTTCACGAATGTAGATGGCGTCGTAAGCGCCGGACTTTATTTTGCCTTTTGTCAACTTGTTGAAATATAGTCTCTCGATTAAGATTCCAAAGGCTTCTTGGAAGTTGAAAGTGTATCTTTAAGCCTTGTCTAAAAAATCTAATTTTGCTCTCTCCTCCCTCCCGCTTCTTTTCTCCTTTACTTTGTTCGACACCAATCCGGGTCGCTTATAAATCACTCTCGCGTTTGGCGTCTGATGGCGGCACCGTCGGAACAGCACGTTTTTTGAAAGGGAATATACGGACCATGTTCGGAGCGGGAAGCGAAGCCTCTCGAACTTGCTTGGAGTGGTGCATGAAAATCATGACGGCCTTCCCGGAATACCAGAGGAGGATCCAGGCGGAAATTGACGAGGTCGTCGGCCGGGAACGGGTGCCGTCGATGGACGATCAATCCAGGACCCCTCTGACCTTTGCCACCGTCCTGGAAGTACTGAGATGGCGCGGACTCATCCCCCTCGGAATCGTCAGGGAGTAAGCCCACTTTATCCACTTTCAAATCTATATCTTTCTTTTCCAATAGCTCTACTTTAGCCTCTCACCTCTCAATCGACGTATATATATATATCTACTTCAAGAGGTGCCAACCCGGGGTTTTTATTTTCTAAATCACGTAGGCTTACGCCATCGTAGCAGACGACATCTTTTATAAGCGGGCCATTCTCGACGGATACATTAGGTGGTTTTTTTCGCCTGTCCCAGGACAAAAAGTGTAAACTTTTTACCCTAAAACGTTTTATTCGCCTGTTCTCGGGCTAAGATTAAAAGTTGCTTGATGACTTAGACCTTAGGTGGTGTCTCGGGTATTAGCCTAGCTGATTATTATTATTATTAAACAAATAAGAAAAATGGGTCCTATATTGATGATCTCACCACCGGTCTCCATCTTAAAAACAAAAGAAATATATAACCTTTAACCTCTAACTACTCCCTTCTTACTCCAACTCGGTTTGTTTCGTCAAGTTAGAATTGGAGTAAAATGACGTCATAGGGCTACACTTTTGAACCTGCTCTAAAAACCCAGAACAGGCGAAAAAAAACCCACCTAATGTATAACCGGCTACACGACGATGAAACGCTTGTGTTTCGATATGTTTAGACAATACTAAATCCAGAAGTATATACTAGGCCTATATATCTCCTCATTGTGCTAAATTTATTCGCTTGAAACATGTACCTTTGCTGGCTATTCAGAGGGATAAATTTATTCGCTTGAAACATGTACCTTTGCTGGCTATTCAGAGGGATAAATTTATTCGCTTGAAACATGTACCTTTGCTGGCTATTCAGAGGGATAAATGTATTCGCTTGAAACATGTACCTTTGCTGGCTATTCAGAGGGATAAATTTATTCGCTTGAAACATGTACCTTTGCTGGCTATTCAGAGGGATAAATTTATTCGCTTGAAACATGTACCTTTGCTGGCTATTCAGAGGGATAAATTTATTCGCTTGAAACATGTACCTTTGTTGGTTATTCAGAATGCTAAGTTTATTAGCTTGAAACATGTACCTTTGCTGGCTATTCAGAGGGATAAATTTATTCGCTTGAAACATGTACCTTTTCTGGCTATTCAGAGTGCTAAATTTATTCGCTTGAAACAAGTACCTTTGCTGGTTATTCAGAATGTTAAGTTTATTAGCTTGAAACAAGTACCTTTGCTGGTTATTCAGAATGTTAAGTTTAATAGCTGGAAACATTACCTTTTCTGGCTATTCAGAGTGCTAATTTTATTCGCTTGAAACATGTACCTATGCTGGCTATTCAGAGTGCTAATTTTATTAGCTTGAAACATGTACCTATTCTGGCTATTCAGTGCTAAATTTATTCGCTTCAAACATGTTCTTCTACTGGATATTCAGAATTCTCCATTTATTTATTTATTTATGTACCGTTAAAATTTCTTTTAGACCCTTTTCATTATGGACTACTCTACTTATTCGCGTGTTTTAACATTATCTACTATTTCTAAACAGGGTACCTGATTGAATTACCTCAACCCCGGTTATACGAGAATGGGGGTCAGGGGTCTCTCAACCGTGGGGTAGCAAGGGGTGGAACGCCAAATTAATTAAAAAAATGCTCCTACGCCCAATATATTGTCTAAACACAAGTGTTTCTCGTGAGTACCCGGTTTTATCAAATTCGCAATTATTTTCCAATTTTATAAAGTGTTGAATTTTCTAACGATGAAATTACAAAAAAATTGACAAAGAATCCCTTTAGCCCAAGCTTAGTTCCATATGTGGAATCGAAAGTAACACACTAACGATAGGTATGACAATTAATTATAGCAAAACATAGTCACCGAACTGATAATCGTAATTATTGCACAATCAAGATTTAGTTCAACACAAAGCTCCCTATTTTAGAAATATGTCGATATATATGACTACTACCATATGTTACATAATCACTCATAAGTATGCCTTTGAATGAGACCTTGTTTCACATGGAAATTTCAATAAGTGAACCCAAAAATTGAAAATTCTTATAATTCTAGCACTATTGAAAAGGTTACCATGGAAACTAAATCTCATGATCGCGAGGCACGAGCTAAATTGTAGATCGCAAAAACCAAAAACGCACGAGGAATTCTGCGCGTTCTCAAAATCAACTTCACTAACTTCCGTTTCCCTTCTATAGAGTTGATGACGCGTATTTCGTCACGGAGTTTGAAGTGACGTAATTTCCGTCATATCCGGTGAACAAGGTTTCATTAAAGAAAATACCTTTCTTGCATACTTATGAGTGATTACGTTACACATGCTACTACCAAGAACGATAATATCCTACTCAGTTGCAAGTCCAAGTCGCAGAAGGGCGAGAATATCAGTGTCGAAAAAAGATTAGATCAGAAATTAGCATCTAACTGTCATACTTATATTATTTGTTACTTATGGTGGTATTGGTGAGAAATTTGGATAAGCTGGCGGTAGTAACTCTAAGGCAGGGCGTGAAAGGGAAACTTCCACTTTTCGATGATGACGTCAGAAGAGTAGGCTAACTTTATTGTAACTCTCAGAACTATAATTTGACAGTTTTAGCACCGCACGGAAAGGACCCCGTACACGGCCTATGGAAAAAAAACTTTCGGCCAATTTTGTTGAAATTTAAAAATGATGTACTACCGACCACGGTGAACTAATATACGTTTGGATCATTGAACAAAAATTATTTGTTTTGCCGCTAGGTACCTTCGAAAAAAACGATTTTGCCATTGAAAAACATACTGTTAAGTTTCCATGATTAGTATCATCTAGTTTAAAAAAATTCTTTTTTCGCGAGTCCGAGGTTACAATGTATTGATTAAAACGTTACACAGCATATGATATCGACTTTTTTTCATATCATTTTTGAATTACACATCCAAAATGATTTTAAGGCTAAAGCTGGGTACGTGACAATTGCTTAAGTGATTAGACGTTAGTAAAGAGTTTAATAGTAGTATTTCTTTTAATTATTATTTTCCTATTTAGATTTAGTCTTTTACTTAATAGTAGCTGCCATCCACCTTTTCTTCCCCCTAATCATTCGCTTCAGTTCAGTTCGCCCCCTGAAAGATTACTGGCTTCGCTCTAGTCTAATCAGAGTTTCATCGTCGCGTGTTTTGGTTCAATTAAATGTTGTTACAAAGTCTTGAAATAACTAATTAATAATTATTATTACTGTTATTTTAAATGTAAATATTATTTAATCATCACTAAAGCTGTTATAAAATATTTTCGTACTTTAAAAATTATATATTAATTATCAATACTTAAAATTAGAATGCAGATGGCGCTACTAATGGGCTCTATTGCCAAAGCGCAAACAGTGCGAATTTTTAAGAAAAAAATTCAACACTTCATTGATAGATGGTGCGTCGAGCGCCATAATTATCTTGGTCGCGGGCTTGCAGTTCGTAAACGTCCCCATACATCGCTTTTGAATTCTAAGTTGTGTAGATAAACCATGGTCATAGCTATCGCTTAGATAATTTTAATTAATGCTCCGCCAATGTAATGTAGTTTGCGGATCCCTTTTTTCAAAGGTAAAATCCTAAATATTTCTATAGCTATAAATCATCATTTAATATAATAACGAGAAGAAATACTACAGTTAGACTGTTTACTAACGTCTATTAATTTACACAATTGTCACGTAATCAGCTTTAGCCTTAAAATTCATTTTGGATGTGTTATTCAAAAGTGGTTTGAAAAATAGTTAATATCATAGGCTGTGTAACGTTTTAATCAATATATTGTAACGTCGGACTCGCGAAGATAGATTTTTTTAAACTAGATGATACTAATCGTGGAAACTTAACAGTATGTTTTTCGATGGCAAAATTGGTTTTTTCGAAGGCACCTAGCGCCAAAAAAATTATTTTTGTTCAATGATCCAAACGTATATTAGTTCACCGTGGTCGGTAGTACATAATTTTTAAATTTAAACAAAATTGGCCGATAGTTTTTTTTCCACAGGCCGTGTGTGGGGTCCTTTACAAACGTGAATGTCTGCAGGTTTCTAGAAGTTTGGGTCTCGAAATAGTGTAGCCAGTAGCTGTTAGAACGTCATACGAAGAAAAAAATATTGGGGCGTTTTAGTGGTAGGCTTTAATTATAGCGGCTCTGATTTAGTACTGTCCAAACACGGATCGGGCCGTCGCGTGTCCTCCGTTTTCCAAATAATTATTAGTCTGGCAAATTTCATAAAGAGAAGATCGTCTGCTGTTTCAATAGGTATTTCTATAAAGTAACGAGGCCTTATTGTTATAACTTAGCTCTTACGTCATGTGCGAAGACTGTACTAATAAATCTGTGTCTTGTGACCTAAGAGCAATATTTTATCAGGGTTATTCAACTATTAGGAGGTTGGATTATAACGCCACACCAATAATAGAAACGAGTGCTAGACATTCCCCCCCTCCCCCCACCTGGGTGAAAGCATGGACCAAGAATCTAAGGGGATTCACAGTTCAGGCGGGAATAGGAAAATCACGGTTAATTTTAGTTCAATGTGGACAAACTTGGCGTCGCTGAAGTCGATTTCCGGCGTAGTTTCGTGGAGAAGCTGCAGCGTTCACGTTCAATTTTGACAAAATGGCGCCGTTGTTGTCAGTTAAATGATGAGGCTTAGTAAGTTTTAGACCTTTTATTTTTTGAAATTGGGCCTTTAAATGTTTAAGTAATGGTAATTAATCATTGTGTTAAGTAAAGTAAAACCGCGTATGGCTGAGGTTTTTTATTAAAATTTATTGGAATCCATTTCATTTAATGAACTAGGCCTAAGCTAAATTTCTCGCACGTACTGACTCCTAACCTGCCCCTAAGCCCCAACTCGCTGTGATAGTTGAACAGAATTCTTGAGTCGCTTCAAAGCGGCTGATGTACGTCAGTAAGCCTTCCGATTTAGGCCACGCCTACCGTGTCAAAATATCGGGAAAAGTGAGTCCCCTTATTTGAACTAAATATTTATTTAAAATTATTTACTTAATGTAATTAACAAACTTGGTGAAGAGGTAACCAAGATGGCGCCACCGTGCTATAAGGATAACGCTATAGCAAGCCAACCTCTAAACGTTGAATAACCCCGATTTTATATTTCTGTTCTGGTATATTTTTATTCATTTCTTTCTTGAACAAATAAACTATTGGACCAGCTATTGCATCGACCGCTAGCGTTCCTACCGAGGGAATTGCGAAACATTTCCACCCAAATACAAAGCACGTCCTAAAACCGTTAGATAACTCTTATTTTACTCAGGTATTCAATATTTTGGTGGATATATTTCCAATATCTGACCCCATGGCGCTACAAGCGGCGCTGCTCTATATAAACCAAACGCGCAAACTATATTCCTGTCCAGTAGTTTATTTGTTCAAGGTATATTAGGAAAAGGCTAACTTGCAGTTGTTCCAATAACACTTTATTATAGATGCACCCACGACGACACCATTCAGGGCTACAAGATCGCCAAAGGCACCGTGATTATGCCTAATATTTGGGGGGTCCACCACGACCCGTTGTTGTGGGACGACCCCATGGAATTCCGACCAGAGCGCTTCATTAGCGAAGACGGCACCAAAGTTAATAAACCCGAATACTTCATTCCTTTCTCGATGGGTAAACACTTTCTCATTTTCTTTCAAATTCTTCATCATCCCTCAGCACTCGCAATTTGCTTTTATCATTTGTTATCAAGAACGGATCTAAGCCACTGAGAACTAGCAAACGTAGCATCAGTGGCGGCGCCAGGAATTTTCGCGAGGGTAGGCAAACCAAATAAATGGGCCCCCGACCCGGAACCCCCCTTTTATCAACGAAATCCTTCAATAAAATAAAGAAGTGATGTACATGACGAACAAAAAATTCTAACAACAGTAAAACGAGTCCAAATATAACAGAACTGGTTTTATTTACTAGGAGATACCTAAAAAATGTCTAAATACATTATCGACATTTGTTTCATTGTTATTTATAAATAATTTTATCTCTTGGGACAATTTTGAGACCATTTCTAGATCAATTTGGGGCCCCTTATAGGGTGATTTTGGGGCCCTTTCGAAATTTTAAGGTAGGCAGTGGCCTACCTGGCCTACCCCCTAGCGCCAGCCACTGCGTAGCATTGGGATGTAGTGCTATCTGGGGCAACAAACACAGCACCCCACACAAGGAGACCGCAACCCGTCAGAAGCCGTGCATTTTCTTGTGTACAGTTTTAATTGGTTAGACGCTTTAGCGCCTGCCGCCGTAGGAAGGGGAAAAATTGGAAATTGCCTTCTCCGCCCCCGCCCGTCCAATGAAATTAGTGCACAACCCTGTGTGTTTAAAGGCTAGCTGCGTTCTCCTTGTGTTTGTTGCTCCTAGCTGCCATGATCTACTACTTTTCATCAGGCTCCTCCTAATAAAAAATTAATGGTGCACTCTGTTAACTAAATGGGAATGCATATGAGAACTAGCAAACGTAGCATTGGGGTGTAGTGCCATGATCTACTACTTTTAATCAAGCTCCGCCTAATAAGAAATTAATGGTGCACTCTGTTAACTGAAAGGGAATTTATATGAGAACTAGCAAACGTAGCATTGGGGTGTAGTGCCATGATCTACTACTTTTCATCAGGCTCTTCCTAATAAGAAATTAATGGTGCACTCTGTTAACTGAAAGGGAATTTATATGAGAACTAGCAAACGTGGCATTGGGGTGTAGTGCCATGATCTACTACTTTTCATCAGGCTCCTCCTAATAACAAATTAATGGTGCACTCTGTTAACTGAAAGGGAATGTATTATATGATATGATAGCAATGTAAAATCTTTAATATAAATAATAATTATTAGTTATTATAAGTTAAATATCTTAGTTACATTTTAATACTTAGTTTGAATTATATTTCAAATTATAATTTTTATTTTAATAATATTAACTTTTTAAAACCGGGGTACCCAATTTGGTAAATGGTGATGTCAACATCATCGTATGAGATTAATTTGTAATGCTATTCATATCACTGTTTGTAAATTTAGTACTATTATTTACACACAGATGGCGTCTATTACATATTGCTCATTAAAGATTTGCGAAATTTAACCCGGCCCCCTGTTTTGATGGCATTAAAAGGCTTGGGCCTAGAGTGGTGCCTTGGTTATTAGCCTAGATGATGATGATGATTATTATTATTATAATTAGCTCCGCCCACAAAATTCAAAAAGAGTAGATCATGGTAATGAAGGGATGAGTGTTTGTTGGATCTCAGCCGCTTCGATCCGTTTTTGGTATAATTGGTTCCGTCCCTTAAGAAAGAAAGATGCTTTTAGGAAATCCGAATTCCTTGAATCTTAACGAAGCCCCCAAGGCTGAAATATTATTTTTCATTCCGCGTGGGACGGACAGGCTAAATCCGCTAAAAATACACCCAACCTTTGTAGTTCGATCTGTCTCGGGTAATGGAGAGATGTTTCAATTGTTATTTTTAATTAATCTACCTAGAGGAGAGTTATACATATCCCTATACTTGAAAAAAAATATCAATTCTAATTTACAAGGTGGCTGAGTGGTTAGCACTTTAGCCTCGCAGCAAGAGGAGCCGGGTTCGATACCAGCTAGTGGCACTGGGTGAAAATCCGGAACCACTCCTTCTTCGTAGAGTTTGTAAGTTCTCTCCCCACTGGTTAAAGGGGTTTTCCACCGAGATTTTCGGTTTCCTCTTCCCATAAACACTTGCTGAGGTTAACGGTAATAGTTAGTGTAGGGAGCTGTTGGCTTGCGTGGCATGAAGGGCTTGCCACCACCCTCCTACGCATTGTAACCCGGCCACCTGTTACTTCATCACGCACAAGCAACATTGCTTATGTGGTCGAAGGTGGTGCCTTGGGTATTAGCTCTATTTTAACGAAGTAGTTGCGAAACTTTATTTTATTTGGAATAACAAATATATTCACGCATTTTTACCTCTCCGAGGGGACTTTGTACCCAAGGAGGGGTTATACAACCACCGTGTCTGTCTGTCTGGCCTGCGAACGCGTTCGCATTTTCGGGGCAAAGGGTAATCACTGCGTACCCAGTTTCTTAGAATCAGGGAAAAGGTTTTTCCAAAAGCGCCCTCTTTTCGTCATTGGGTGTAGTATAATTTTTTAATCGGCCGGGATTCGAACCCGAGCCCTCTTGCACGACAGGTGAGCGTTCTACCGCAGAACCACGGATATAGTTACGCTTCACTGAAAATTAAAAGCTCTTCCGAGGAGAGGTATATTTTAGCTTGCCAACTTGTTTCTTCTAAGATTTCCATATTTTACAAAATATTCTGGGAATACTTCAAAGTTACGACTAGGCGTTATTAATGTTTATAAATAAATAAATAACCCTGGGGTGTCATATTAGTTTTCTTTTTTTGTTACTGATATTTTCGTGGCAGATTGAATTTGGAAATTGATAATTTAAAAATATTTATAGAGCTGCAAAACAAGCCTTAATATTGGTATTTCATTGTATAAATTTCAATTGCGATGTCAAAATAATGACGATATTTTATCTACTTTGATCACATTAATTAGTTACTTCTGATTAAAGTACATAAAATATCGACATATCTTAATATCCTAATTATATCTTAAATTATATTTATATAATGAAATACCAACATTAAGTGTTGTTTTTTTTTTAAATGCCCAATTTACAAATTCAATTTCCGCCCGATAATACCCGTAACAAACAGGGTTGGCTGATTTAAATCAAGTGAGTGTATTTAAAATTGATTTAAAGCACACAATGTATTTAAATGTCGGAATAAAAAATGGCAAAAAATAAGTTCTTAAAATATTAATCTACATAGAAAATCTGAGCAAACTAAAATATTAAATAGTAATTGAATTTAATTAATATTTAATTTAATTCGAGATTAGCTAACTGATAAAAGTAAAACAGCCGGTAATTATACAGGAAAAGAGCCATTAATTAAATTCAAAAAATCAAAACAATCCGATTTAAATAAAAATAAAAATGGATTGATTTGATTTTTATAAAAAAAAAATCAATAAAGTGCCAACCCTGGTAACAAATAAGTAACATAATACACATAAGTATGACATTGAAGGACTTCCGTTAGTGATAGGCAGTCATTAACAATTTACGCATTTATTGGCTGAAAAGACTATCATTAAAAAAAAGCGTTGGAAGAATAGAAATGTCATACTTTGTCCTGCTACGAATGCAGGACACACCCACGATTAAGTTTCGAATTCACTACTCCTACATTATTGGGTCTAACAGGCGTATTCAGGCATTTTAGGTCGTAAGACAATTATGTTACATATATGTAACATAATTGTCTTACGACCATATATGGCACATCTTACGACCTAAATGCCCGAATACGCCTGTTAGACCCAATACTGTAGGAGTAGTGAATTCGAAACTTGCGCGTGGGTGTGGCCTGCATTCGTAGCCATGGTAACGCGTTTAGGTCGGCCATGACATTAACACGCCCATGGTGGTCGAGTGATTATTTCGCGGGATCGTGTAGCGTTTTGCGACTTATCCGTGACCGTGACGTGAAATGATGTCATGGCGGTCGTTTTGAGGCAGGGCTTCGGTACGACTTACGCCAACGATGCTACAAACGAGCACCCAATGAAGTAAAAAAATACATTATTCAGAAAATTTCGAGGGCAAAAAATATTACTCCTCGTGTCTGGTACTTGGTTGAAATCAATATTTCTGAATTCTCCTCATGCTTGTAAATATTGTTTGAGATGAAATAAGAAAAGAAATTCCACCCCCCTTCCCCTATTGTCATAAATAGAGAGCTTGGCACCGCGTTGATGAAAGATGGTAGGCTTCTCCGCACGTCCGCGCCGTTTCGCGTTCTTACACTTACAGACGGGGACTTTACCCGTCCCTGTTCTTTCGCCGCCGATGGCAAGTGACTCGAACCCGAGAGTATAGCTCATCCTGTTCTTCCAGGTCGGCGCTCCTGTCCCGGAGAGACTTTGGCGTACGTGGAAGTCTACATGTATCTCGCTTCGGTCCTGCAACGCTTTAACATATCGACCATTGATGGCAAGCCGCCTACTTTCGAGGAGGAACTGGGCATCTCTCTTCAGTTACTCGATACCAGACTCAGATACACAGCCAGGACTTAAACCAATTCACCCTCCCACTTTATATTATACCAAGAATGCTTCGGGTTAACGGAGAATGTGTGGACGCGATTACACCAAAAGATAATATAGAACTCCATAATACAGCGATCGTTGACGCAAAATATCCCCGTTAGGCCTAATACAATTTTTTTTTTGCGTCGACGAAAAAAATCTCCGTAAAAATTGTTTTTCCAATAACGCGCGTCATAATGTGTTTTTCTTTATACGCGTAAAAACGTTTGTACGTCCTAAAGTTGAAATACGTGCCGTTATACACGTTAGTGTAAGCTAAGGCTTAGGCCTAATGTGAATTTTTATCATCGACGCAAAAACTTCCAGTTAGGCCTAATCAAAGATAATGTAAAACTCCGTACCTTGGATTTATTAAACACAGGGATATACCGCTCTAGCTGAAAACTCCCTTATGTAGGAGAAAAGATTGTTATAAACCCTCTATCAGATGAAATCGGCGATTAAACGGAAGTCAAACTAGTAGTGCATCTTCACCTAAATAGTTTGGTAAAATCTTAATTAATATACTCTCAGACTACAAATTTCAGTAATGAAGTTCTTACCATTGACTCGGTCGCTTATATTGTTTGGTTCTGATGGTGTAATACATAGCAACTCAAATGTATGATCGCTAAACATTTTTAGTTTTAATTGCTATGAGGGAGAATTGCCATGCTTACGTTTACCTCTCTCTCTCTCCCCTTGATCTACTTATCGCGCATGCGCTTTAGCCATTTCCGTTTGGTCGCCGATTTTTTGCTTCTGTGGTATATCCCTGTGTTTAGTTAATCCAAGTCCGTACCCTAGATTCGATTTCATAGAGTTTTCCGATTGACTGCCTAGTCAACGATGCGATTACCCACTTCCGGCTGTTGGCCTCCGAAAAATCAGTCACCATGGGTCGCAGTAAGGCGCTATCTATTGTTGGTAAGCATGGTAACTATGGAGCTAATGGTTTCGGAGTGCCGGCAGGAAGTGGGTAAACGCTAAAGACAACGCGCGATGAAGGGAGTCATGAGGCTTGCATATTCTCTGCTAATCTGAATATATTCTTGATTATAAATGTATGTTGTTTTCTTTTTTATACGTATCGACGTAAGTTCATAATTATGTTTCGCATAAGTGTGTCAGTTTTTTAGCTTCCGCCAGTTAATTTTTACTGAGAGCTATTTCTAAAATAATCAATAGGCCTAATGCTTCGTCGTCGTAGTGAGTTACCTATTTTCCTCGCTAGAGGTACGAATTTATAACTATCAGTAACTAGAACACTTATGGACATAATTTTATTATCTGTAATATGAAATCAATATTTTACTACTTTTGTAACTTGTATATTGTTTTTATCGTACGAACCATAAATGGTAATCCTTGTAATAACAATAAGTATGATTTGTTTTTTTTGTCTTACAATTGTTAGAGGTACTTGCCATTGCCACCAGATGGCATTCTTTAATGCGCTAATGCGACACCGTAAGCACATCCTCGTTATTAAGCTCATTATTTTTTCGTAGACTTAAAGGGGAACGGTCAAGCTTTAACCAGTTAGATAGCCGTATAGCCCATTAAAAACTAAAATTTATGGCGAAAACCGCATCAAAAAATATTGAGTGGTTAATTTTTAATAAAATAAAGAAATTTCGGGAAATCGAAAAGCGCGCGCTTTGTTTTGCACGCGCGGCGCGTTCCAGTTATAAGAGACTTAAGACTATAGTTGGATGCACACATAGCCTTCGCGCGCGAAATTTCGCTAGCAAATCGCGTCGCGTCGCGTGACTTAAATAGAATGGAAGTCATGGCCCATGGGCGCGTGCGCGAAAATTCACAGGCGAAATCGCTTGCAAACCGTATGTGTGTTTGGGCCTTTAGGATAGTTCGCAAATCGCTCATACGGGGTTAGGGGCGCTGGCGACAGCCCCTAAAATGGCGGCAAAAATTCAAACCCAAACACCTGGCGTTATTTTTCTTTCCAACGTTTTGGGTCAAAAGCTATTTTTTCAAGACAAAAAAGGTACGTGTTAGTATATTGAACGTCTTGTTAATCTTTTGATACGGAAAAAGGCCATATTTGGAAAAGCTTGGCCGTTCCAAATGACATAATGCCTGAAGTGAACATCCGTTTTCCTTGAAAAATTACACTTCAGAAAAGAAACCGCTAGTTGTCGATCGATGGTATAGCTACGTCTTTTGTTCGCAAGCGAAAACTATCGCTACGCCCCCTTTCGTTAGCCACTGAAACCTAGATAGGTAGCTGTTAAAGCAGGCGCTATTAGTTTTTCCTCATCGTTATTCGTAAATTTGAATTTATAAATATTGATACTTGCATTTTAATATAATTTTCGTTTGCTTATATTTTAATAAGTTTGTTTAAGAAAAAAACGTTCTTATGACCTTTAAATTGGTCTGTAGCAAACGCCAGATCTTAGACGCTACCTTGCAGAATCTAGCTCCCTTACGCCACCTAGCAGGGGCGTAGGAACCAGGGGGGGGGGCAAGGGGGGCAATGCCCCTCCCTAGAATTTTACTGGGAGGGGCAACTAATGTTATTGCCCTCTCCAACCTTTTGGTCAGTTGAAATCTTCGCAAGGTTCAAATTATCATTTTCAAAGCATATAAAGCTTATAGAACCTCAACTGTGTTTAAATTTCAGTCTTTCCCGCCAATGTATATAGTAGAAAAATCTACAAATGCATTCGGAGAAGCTTCACTCCATTAAAAATTCCAAACCATTCTCCAGACCCCTTTTGGTTTCACTTTGCCCCCTCCAACTTCTAGAACGTTCCTACGCCCCTGCCACCTAGACTCGTTTCGGTCGCGAATAGTTTTTTTTTTTCTGATAATATGAATTTTTCGACTTAAAATTCCATAATTCGTTAAAATAAATGCACGTGTTAGCAGACAATTTTTCAATGTAGATTAGGCCTATTATACCTACTAGGACAACAAAATAATTATTACCTACTTCCATATTTGGTGGAAAAACGAAAATCCGCCATTTTAGTTGTATTTCAAACAATGTAATCCAAATCTGGCAGCACAGCTAACTTTATTATCCGATTGAAAACATTTGCCTGGCAGCGTTGTTCCTCCACTTTGAAACTGGCTGACGTTTGCGTCGCCGTATATTTTTCAAAGCTGATCGGCGGCTTTTTCAACTGTTTAAAGCTGGTTTCATTAGGGCAAAAATGCCACGAAGCCGAGCGTCACCGCATAAATAGTGTTAGGTCTATAGTTAGTTATTATAGTAACTATGGAGCTTATTATTTAGGTTAGGCCTAACGGGTGTTTTTTGCGTGAACGTGAAAATATTGTGTTAGGCCTAACGGGGATTTTTTGCGTAGACGCTTTCGTAAAAACCATCCTTAATTTTGAATAGACAAAGACTATATACTCCTTTAACAATGTGCATTAGGGCCACCAGACTGTCAGAAGATGGCACTAATTACCAATATCTTTACCATTTCGACCGTCCTGTAATATTGGTGTCACATAATAGTATCCAAGGTAACAGATGTCCGTGATGCTAAAGCCGACATTAAAACTAAGCAACATTTTTGTTTTGACCATCAGACCTTGACGTATTTTTAGTCGAGGCAAGACCTCATTTGCACTTTTTTAATCGCGATATTTTTTTCTGAATCGATTTAAGTAGAAATCCATTGTTCACTCTCTTATCTAAACCCGATAGTTTGTTTTTAAGTCATCGACTAAATGGGTCTCGTTTGATCTATAAATTCTGGCCAGGGCCCAGCGGCCGATATTCCTTTTATTCCAGATGTCAAAACTAGTACAAAGCCAAAGGCTGCCGTAACGGACGTTGGGCCGATATCTTTTAGCTCAAGCCTTTGTCTACTATTAGTTCCAAAAGCGGAAATATACGGTTTAGTCGGAAGTGAAATTTGGAGAGACGATTACGTAATAATAGGTCTGAAAAGAGTCGGTAAGGGTCCGGTGGCGCTAGTTACGTATCTATCGGGATTAAGGCCACATTTTAGATAATGACAGTCAACGAGGAATCCACGGTCGCGAGCTGCAGAACTACTTCGTTGTTTTCTTTTTTAACCAGGCAGCAAAGGCTTAAGAACTCGATAGGAAAAGTCGCGTTTTTCGGGAAACGTTTTGCGTGTGGAAATTTTGATTTACGGGCGGCGCGCGCTCCCGAACGGGCTCTGGTGTGTTTCTGACGCTGCGATGATGATGGCAATTGGCGAGGTAAGCCTTTGAACAATCGTTTATTATTTAAAGGGTATATTTCGTACATGAAAACGCCCTTCTCCCCCACGTATCTTTCTTAGCATATCCCGATTCTCCTCTTGAAAAGGTTTCTTTTATCTCGAGAGCTTTAGGAGAATCGCTAACCCCCCCAAAATTGCATTTTCTCGCTTTGAAATTGAATTTCGCGTGACCGATACATTTAGGGGTGAAGTAGAACTCGCGATGTGGGTATTTTGGGATAGCATTTTCTTTTTTTTTTAAACTTTGGTTACCCAAAGTATGATGTAATTTTAGATCGTGCAGCGGTTCAAATGTCCTAATGGAGGTACTGAGGCGAAATTTAAAACTCTTTCCAAAGGGGAACTAACTCTTACTTTGGGAAAAATAATAATTAAACGTATTTTGTGTTGAATATATAATCAACCGAGATTTTCTAAGAATTGGCCTTTTTAAGTTAATGTAAAGCCACTTAGCGTCGAGTTAAGAAGTTAATAAAGTTCAAGGCAGACCATGTCTACTACAAATCAGAAAACGTCTGCTTTGTAGACGAAAATCCAACAGTTTTAACTTCTCGCGTTTGCCGCTACGTGGCTACCTGTAAGCAAATTAGTTGCTAGTTCTTGTACTTCTTTGTTAGTGACATTGAAAGGTAAGGAAAAATGCGCGGATTAGGCTATGAGTGTCTTACTTATATGTGTTATGTTACTTATAGCTACGAATATAACCAAAGCCTATTAAAAATATATGAAACGAAACAATACTAAAGTGTAGATTTTCGTGAGAGGGTTTTATTGGAATAAAGAATTTTTCTGGGCCTGACGATAGCTCGGTCTAGACTTAAATTTTTTTTTAACCAATTTCTATAAAAAAAATAGTAGAAAAATACAGAAATACACAATAGAAATAATGATAACTAAATTTAACAGGAGAGTAAATCACATTTTGTTTTGTCTCCCGTTCTACTAATGAGTTTTTCGGGAATAGGTTTTTCGAAGAATTTATATGTATTAGAAAATTTGAGATTTGAGTTTGTGTTTAAATATTAAATTGCTTTATTTAATTAATGATAAAAATGAAATTAACTTTATTTAATTAATGAAGAAAATGAAATTAACTTTATTTAATTAATGAAGAAAATGAAATTAACTTTATTTAATTTATGAAGAAAATGAAATTAACTTTAATGAGAAAATGAAATTAACTTTAATGAGAAAATGAAATTAACTTTAATGAGAAAATGAAATTAACTTAATGCGAAAATGAAATTAACTTAATGCGAAAATGAAATTAACTTAATGAGAAAATGAAATTAACTTAATGAGAAAATGAAATTAACTTAATGAGAAAATGAAATTAACTTAATGAGAAAATGAAATTAACTTAATGAGAAAATGAAATTAACTTAATGAGAAAATGAAATTAACTTAATGAGAAAATGAAATTAACTTAATGAGAAAATGAAATTAACTTAATGAGAAAATGAAATTAACTTAATGAGAAAATGAAATTAACTTAATGAGAAAATGAAATTAACTTAATGAGAAAATGAAATTAACTTAATGAGAAAATGAAATTAACTTAATGAGAAAATGAAATTAACTTAATGCGAAAATGAAATTAACTTAATGAGAAAATGAAATTAACTTTAATAAATGAAGAAAATGAAAATAACTTTATTTAATTAATGAAGAATATAAAATTGACTTTATTTAATTAATGAAGAAAATGAATTAACTTTATTTAATTAATGAAGAAACTTAAAAATTTATCGTTTAATCGTAGAAGAGTTATTAAAATTTAGCATAATTAGGCTGTTTTAGCATCGAGTTATTTCGTAAATAGGCCACGTAAATTTATTTTTTAATCTCGCATTAATTTAAATATTTAAAAACGTGTCGAACAGTTTTGGTAAAATGGCAACGTTAAATATGAAAAACACTTAATTTGTTTTCTTCTTAGTAAGAAATTAATACAAATTGGGGTATCAGGTTTAAACAGGGTTTCGACGCTCTCGGAGTACTCTGGGAGCACTCTCCGATCGCTCGTAATGTAATGGAAATTATAAATAGAATTCGCCAATAACCGCTTTCGTATCTATGACACGCGAGTAAGTTTATGACGGTACATATAACGGCGGGGAGAATCAATATGGGCGTCACCTTTTTTGAGCGAGAGTGGGTGAATGACCATTAACCCAAGACGAATTCCACCAGTCCACGCCCGTCATATTCTCTTCCTGGCTTTTGCGTCGGAGATAAGCCTTGGCCGTTGACGATCGAGAGTTTCGAGACGCCATTTTCTACAAGGTAGTAGAGCCGCTCAAAGTAGAAAGGGAATTCCAGCAAACTCTAGTGACACGGATCCCTAGTTAAACACAGACTTCCGACAGACTTTTAAAACTCTTAAAAGACATCGAAGTAGGCCATTTCGACGATATCCTCCCACGCGTCCTACCGTTCCCGCGCTTTCGGGCCTCAGCCAAGGCCTAATTCAGTCTGTCTCAAAGCCTCGAGAACCTATAGGCAGACTTTACCATCAACCCATCTATAATAACACTGTCGATAGGGTTTAGCTTTCGTTATTTCTCCCTAAAGAGTTGACCAGAGTTGGCTCCTTCGTTCCGTGGAGGCGCGCGCAACAGCCTTCGAAAAACGCCGAGGAAGAACCACGAACGTGACGTTAGATGGCACTAAAAGCCGCTCTGTCCTTTAAATTGTTTATGCTTTCTCCGGTATATGGTCCAATGGGGAGTTGCTCGGGTGCTTTCACCTTTTTTTTGGGACAGTGCCTTTTTATTTTTTAAGTTCCGTGTTATCGGTGTTCTATATGGGTGAGTGGTTATCCATAAATAATTATGCCACAAGTAACGCAATAATCAGAAGTATGACATGAACCCTACATAGTTAGTGTAGGGAGCTGTGGGCTCGTGTGGCATGAAGGGCTTGCCACCACCTTCCTACGCAATCTAACCTGGCCACCTGCATTAATGGCTTTAAAAGTCGCTCGATGACTTAGGCCTAAGGTGGTGCTTTGGGTACTAGCCTAGCTGATTATTATTATTATAACTATACGACAAGTAGCGCAGTAATCAGAAGTATTATAGGAAGTTAGGAACCCTGTATCGATGAGGGGTTATCCATAACCCAGCCACCTGTTAAAAGGCATTATAAGTCGCTAGATGATTTGGGCCTAAGGTGGTGCCTTGGGTATTAGCCTAGCTGATAATTATTTTATTATTAAATAATTATGCCACAAGTAGCACAATAATCAGAACTATGACAGGAACACTACATAACTATACCACAAGTAGCACAACAATCAGAAGTATGACAGGAACCCTACATAACTATACCACAAGTAGCACACTAATCAGAAGTATGGCAGTAACCCTACATAACTATACTACAAGTAGCGCGATAATCAGAAGTATGACAGTAACCCTACATAACTATACTACAAGTAGCGCGATAATCAGAAGTATGACAGTAACCCTACATAACTATAATACAAGTAGCGCGATAATCAGAAGTATGATAGGAACCCATTATGGGTGAGGGGCTTCTTCTACATACTGATGTGAAGAAGGGGCGGATATCGAAAAATCAAACTATAGATTGTGTTAGGAGCCGGGTTCGATCCCAGCTTGTGGCACTGGGTGAAAACACGGAAGAACTCCTTCTGCGTTGATTTTGCAAGTTCTCTCCCCACTAGTTAAAGGGGTTTTCCCCCGAGTTCTTCGGTTTCCCCTTCCATAAAAACTTGTCGAGGTTAACGGTAATAGTTAGTGTAGGGAGCTGTTGGCTCGCGTGGCATGAAGGGCTTGCTTTAAAAGTCGCTTGCTGACTTAGGCCTAAGGTGGTGCCTTGGGTATAAGCCTAGCTGATAATTATTTTAAGTAGTGGCAGTATGTTACGCTATATCCGCTATTTGAGTCAAACTATAAACTAAATGCCTAAGCGGGGGTAAAATACCTGTTTATTTTTGGTGCCCAAGACTTAAATTGGCACCATCGACCATATATGTCGAAGCATTTCAGTAACCCTATATGGGTGAAGGGTTAACCCTACATAATTATACCACAAGTAACGTAATAAACTGAAATTATTTTTGAATTTATTTTATTTATCGCCATCACTCTAAGCAGGCAGTTATTTGGCCAACGAAGAGAGTAGGCTGTGGCGGGTTTCTTGTTTCCTGACTATCATTAACCGAAAGCGGTCGAAGTGATACTTATGTCTGTTAGTTTACTTATGATAGTATCATATACGCTTTATGCGTTGAACTTCTATATATTATTCCTTTGGGGCTATATTGATGAGTTTAAAGGTATTATGAGAGTTAATATTTATGGTGGATCATCTAATATACAGGTTAAGCGAATTTTTCCGATGGTAAATGTGATGTCACATTTCTACCACATGGAAATAGCTGACGCTAGTTACATTAAAAAAGGTCGTCCTCTACCAAAACCAAGTGGTTACGTGATCTACGACTTATTTTTCAGGCCCCGCCTACTAATAATTTCGTGACGCCCTCTGTTGATTGAAAGGCAACCACAAATGTCTTTTTAAAATTTCTAAATATTGAATACATGTACATTAAATAATTTCAAAGTTAAAAAGTTTAACATAATGATTTCTATTAAAAATAACTCGTTTTAATTATATTACTATTGAAACCTTTAACTGTAAATACATTAAAATTGATTGTTAAAAAATGAAATATTACATTAATTTAAATATAATTAATATGATTGTTTGTAAATATAGTAGTATTATTGATCCACCGATGACGAGTACAAAATTTTGGTTAATTAAGCTCCACCTACAAAATTCGAAAAAAAGTGCATCATGGTAACGTGTGAATCAAATCAAGTTCAAAATATTTTAATTTTTAACCTCATGTACATTTTTGGTTAGAGGGCCAAGTCAACATGCGACTTATAGCTTTCTTGCATTGACAAACTATACACTTTTATCTTTATGCTCTCAGTCGCTTCGATCTGTTCTTGCTAAAACTTTAAAATGTGTAAAATTCTAGCGAAGAAATAATTTTTAGTTATAATGGGAATATAACATGTAGTATTTCGGTTGCAATGCCCAATGAGTTCCAATATTGTCCGCTCCATCCAGTGTCACTGTTGCTTAGTTGGTTTGTTGCGGCGGTTAACCCTAAGATTGTTGTGGTCTATTGGCCCAAGTACCACCTTTTAACCCAAATAAAGCATAGACTCCCTAAACCTTTCTTTTTCACATTTCGCGTTTATTATACAGGGTGTTTCAAATGTTGATGCAAAAATTGTAAGGAGTTGTAGGGGGTGAGTTGAGAAGTATGCCGGTTTTCCCCATTTTCCTACGATGAGTTAAAAGAGCGCCAGAGAGCTTCAAAGTGAGGACTACTAGCCCCTGAAAGTAGGCTTCAATAAGCGCAAAACCAAGCAGCAGGGACTTTAAATACTGTTTAAGTTTACTTTTTTACGCTGGTTACCTCGATTTGTTTACAAAGTCCCTTTTTACCTATCACACGAACCCAAACCTTGTAAAAACTTATTTTCTTAAATCTAGAGTTAAAAGGTTAAAATATAAAAATGAAACTAGTATGATTTTTATCTTGGTATACTAAAATTAATTGTGTATTATAACCTTTAAACCTTAAATACTGTGTAAAAAATAATTTGATTGGAAAACTCACGATTGTAATGAAAATTAGAACGTCAGAATTAATTTAGATTTTAACGAGTTCGGCTGCAAAGCAGCGCGTTCTGCAAAGCAGATATTTTGTTTCCTAACGATTACTACAAATGAGGGCTTTTATAATAGTCTCTCGAGAAATAATAGCAATAAATGAAAACAAACCGCTCAAGAACTCGAAAATTACTACGCTTCGACCAGCTTATAATGAAAATAAGGTACTCCGCGTGGGCTTCAGACTT
Organism: Leiobunum rupestre; assembly: GCF_980474605.1. Lineage (NCBI taxonomy): Eukaryota > Metazoa > Arthropoda > Arachnida > Opiliones > Sclerosomatidae > Leiobunum > Leiobunum rupestre. Next base: position 42,136,777 of record NC_143393.1, on the reverse strand, counting down.
GAAAAATCGAATATGGAGTATCATGAGAAGCACCCTATTATAATTTTGAAAAACCAGCGTTTAGCGGAACTCTTAGTATGGTGAAGTCATTTACAAACTCTTCATGGCGGCGTCCAAGAAACTCTAACGCGATTACGGGAAACTTATTGGATCACCACAGCGAGACATCTGACCCAGAACGTACTTAGAAAATGCACTATATGTAAGAGAATGAACGCTAAGTCGTGTGCTGTTGACACTGCTCCATTACCGAAGGAGATAATTGGGTACAATTATAGTAGGAGGTATCCGTCGCCATTTTCTTTTTTATTCAATTTTTTTTTAAACAATCAATGGACAAACCAATTTTATTTAAAATAAACCCCCGCTTTTCAAGAAACATTGAGAATTTATGGTTTATTTTCAAAATTAAAAAATACGTTATTCTATCCAATATAAGTAGAATATACAGAGCAAATTTGGTCGTATTTATTCATTTTGATAGATTGATAGATAGTAGGGTACACGTCGGTAGTCTTACTACTTTTGGACTTAACAACGATTTAATATTTTTGCTATTCAAATAATGATTAATATTATTTTTATTTAATTTAAGGTCCCAGTTTTGTCTTTTAATTCTTAGTTTAGGTTAAATTAGGGTTACGGTTAGAGATAGGTTAGGTTAGATTAGGTTAGGTTGATGTACGCGCGCCGAAGGCGCGTAGGCACCGTAGGTTTGGTTAGATTAGGTTGATGTACGCGCGGCGAAGGCGCGTAGGCTCCGTAGGATAGGATAGGATAGGATAGGTTAGGTTGGGTTGATGTACGCGCGCCGTAGGCGCGTAAGCACTGTTGTATACGAGGGGTCCGACACTCAGTTAAAAACTAAAACGTACCCGAAAAAAAATACGCCTTTTCCAAAATATTGCTAGTTAATTTTAATTTAGTTAGTCGTATTGCCCACGGCACTAAGAATTTTGGAAATTTCGTAATATAGGTGCTTATTTATGATTTTCTACTATTTCTGCGACGTTTCGTCGGCCAATAAAAATGAGGTGCATTACTCCGGCTATCGTAAAGTCAACAAGTCGGCCCAGGCCGTAATATTAGTTCCACATCAGTGTATTCGAGTGGGCAAACCCATACACCCTTAGTAGACACAGGTACAGTGTGTCAGAATTTATAGCCCGGTGTACCTAGTAACAAAGACCATACCACCGGAGGCCTATCATCATAGTGCCCTACGCCAGCGTCCCCCTAGCCCGGACAGGTGACAAATCCAGCATGGGTAGCAGAACCCTACTACTGATGGTCTCACCTTTGACGCAAGCCACTCAACCCAGCAGAAGGTGCAGCAATGGGTGGACCAATCCCCACTTCGCACACAGCAGTGGGATTAAGAGTGGATGCTGTAGCAACTCCAGCCGACACCCTACCTACGTAGGTAAGGAGTCAAACCCTTTTGAGAGAGCTCCTAAAGGGGAACGACGAGCACACAGCAGCCCAAGTAACCCGGCACAGCTGGCACCGGAGATCCTGGTGTGGCTCCAAAAGGCCGGGAAACAGGACTGCCGGGCCCTCATACGGAGGCCCACCGCCCCACAGCAGGTTACCCAATCCGCCGAGGCGGCCAGTTTGCACGGACCCTCTCCGTTAGCCTGAGCCGAAGCTCAGTATCCAGCCCAAACCTGACCGAAGTCGGAGGTGGAGATAGGACCATTTGATCAGAGCTAACATACCCCAGTGCGCCACCGCCCTTATGGGTTACAAGAGCCGGACCCCAACTCCCCGGTAAAGCCACCAGTTATTGCACACTCCGACCCCTTTAGGGCCCTCCGACCCCTTTAGGACCAGTAGACACAGATAGGCAAACTAATAAAAAAACTGTTGAGGCCATATGATTTCCTAGCGTTTGATATATAATTTACCATCCTATGTTAAAGAGTGGCGACCGCCCATCCTCAGGATACCCGGGTGGGCAAACCAATACTAAAGCTGTTCAGGCCATGTGATTTTATATTATCTCGGTGATAAAATTAGTATTTTCTTAGAGCAGATATTTGATATGGATTATTAACAACTGCATAAATCATATTATTGCAAGAATGTATTTATGTCAAAGAGCTCTATCGAATGAGACCAACTTGTATTTTTCGGTCACTTTCCCTTTAAAGGGGTTTGTCGGAGGGGGCGGAAATTAACGGCACTTGCGTGCGCGTCAAAGAGCTCTATCGAATGAGACCAACTTGTTTTTTTCGGTCACTTTCCCTTTAAAGGGGTTTGTCGGAGGGGGCGGAAATTAACGGCACTTGCGTGCGCGTCAAAGAGCTCTATCGAATGAGACCAACTTGTTTTTTTTCGGTCACTTTCCCTTTAAAGGGGTTTGTCGGAGGGGGCGGAAATTAACGGCACTTGCGTGCGCGTCAAAGAGTTCTATCGAATGAGACCAAATCTCTGGACCAACTATACAAACTATACAAGTTCGCCAAGAAGGCGATAATATTATTTTGTGCCACATATAAACGCATTCGATAAGAAAGTGCCATACTTATTTATTACTTCTGACTATACACGGTTTCGATAAGAAAGTTCCACACTAAATTATTACTTCTGACCATACACGGTTTCGATAAGGGGGTCGAAATTGGGGCGGGGGGGAGGCGAAGTTTGAAGTTAACTTGACCCTAAAACGCCGTAAATATACGTAAAATAACGCGGAAAAACGAACAGGAATTGCGACAACTTAACTTGACAAATCCCCACGCGTTGCAGAGAAAGATTAGAAGTTCAGAGTAACATTTTTCAGAGCGGTGTGGCTCGGTTGGTAGAGGCGTCGGTTTTTGGAGACTACGCGGCCCGCAGCTATCTGTGTTCGAGTCCCGGCGCCGGCGTTAATATAAGTTATATTAATAATGAATTATTTTTCGCAGCTCCATCTACCGTGTCGTCGCTTTTCCACGACAAACAACACTTAACGACAATCCGTCCATAGCAATAGTCTCACTTCGATATATATATCTCGATGTGGAACTAAAAATGGCTCTTTATATTCTACCTATATTGGATAGAATAACGTTATTTATGATTGTGAAAATAAACCATAAAGTCTCAATGTTTCTCGAAAAGCGGGGGTTTATTTGAAAAAAAAAAAAATTGTATTGTTCATTGATTGTTAAAAAAAAAAAATTAGAAAACCAAATGGCGACGGATACCTTATACTATAATTCTACGGAGAATTGCACAGTCTCCACCGTTTTCGATAATTGGCATCGACTTTGCAGGGCCAATTTATGTCAAGAATAATAAGAAACTGGAGAAAGCATATATATGTTTATTTACATGTGCAGTTTCAAGAACTCTGCATTTGGAGTTAGTACCGTCTCTAAACACTTCTCACTTTTTACTCGCATTTCGTCGCATGATTTTAAGAAGAGGAATTCCGGCTGTCGTATATTCAGACAACGCGAAGACATTCAAAAAGGCTAATCAAGTAGCGGTAAATTAAGAACCGGTCGCGAGCGCGCTGAAGACGCGACACTCACGGAATCCGAAACCGAATCACTTCTCGCGATATTTGTTGTTTCTTTCCTTATCCGACGATTCGCTTTATGTTTCCAAAGAGTTATGTAGTCTCGAAATTCATGTGCAGCCTTCAGCTCCAACTCCAGTTCCTCCAAGTTGTAACGAAAATAATTCGTATATTGAACTTTATACATATTTATGGGTGTCCCCCGTGTTTTAATACATCGGTTGGCCATGGTTTTCCCCAAGTGCGCGTTGGACTCTCGCGGAGTATTGCTTCACCTGTAGCAACTCTCGAGTTTTGGGAAGACTGTTTTAGATCCCGTAGTAGCGATGGCACACGAAAAGTTTAAATAGGGCCACGTGCGTGAACCTTTTCTCTCTTGGTCTCTCGACCCGAAGATGACCACAACTTGTCCTCTCGCTCCTTCGTGACAATGGCGACCGGCTCGCCGGTCCCCCAGTTCGTGATTTTCCATCTTACTGTTTCGCGGTAAACGAAACGAGTAATGTGTCGGCGACAACTTTAATTCGCGTCCGAATAGTTTACGCATTAATGTATCGCGTTCCGCGTTTCGTTATGGAGCCCAGGAACTTCAGCCGATGGAATCATCGAAGGACTATTTTTCTATATGTAAGAACAACACGTTTAAACAAGAGCCATGTTCCATAAACTGTCTTCATTAGTGGGGCAATAACTTTTATATTTGTACTTGGTTACCAACGTAATATTAATTTGATCGTTTCATTAAACCACGTGTGTATTATCTCTAATGCTGACACTTTATTTTTGGATCATTTAATACCCCTAGACAACCTGACCCTAATTCTTATTCATATATTTAAAAGTGTCGCAAAGTCATCTGTGAGGTCTTCGTACTTTCGGGCCACTTCGTAGAGCTCGATCTCTTTTAATGATAGCAGTTCCAACGTCTCTTCAATGTCGTCAATGGCCGCCATCTGGCCATTAACTAATATCTCCAATTAATCTCTTAATTTGCTCGCTGCTGCTTTGATAATATCCTTACTCAGCTTGGTCTTAGCCAACTCTGCGGTTCTACTTCTGGTAGTCATCTTGATTCAAAGTTAACTGGTTTGTGATATTCAACAATTGTCCCGGGTTTCGGCACCAAAATGTTGCCGCGAAAACTGCACGGCCTGGGAGAGCTTATTTTCAACTATACGTGGCCCTTTTTCCTTGTAAACTAATTGTAACTGTTAAAATAAATCCCTACTTCACTAAATTTAAAATACTTATTTATTTATACTATTTACAATTGCACTCATTTGGAGTAATCGTTAGGAAACAAAATATCTGCTTTGCAGAACGCGCTGCTTTGCAGCCGAACTCGTTAAAATCTAAATTAATTCTGACGTTCTAAGTTTCATTACAATCGTGAGTTTTCGAATCAAATTATTTTTTTACACAGTATTTAAGGTTTAAAGGTTATAATACACAATTAAGTTTAGTATACCAAGATAAAAATCATACTAGTTTGATTTTTATATTTTAACCTTTTAACTCTAGATTTTTTTACAATTTTACATTTTATATTTACAATGGTTTTATTTATAGACATTTTTTAAGCTACGCAATATTTTATTTTACAAAGGCCGAAGAGCGAGACAAATAACTCAATTTAAGAAAATAAGTTTTTACAAACCTTAAGGTTCGCATATCCCTGCATTTCGGTGGGGGGGTGGGGAGAAATAACTAAAGTTAAACATAAAAAAATAGTAGATTTTAGAGAGATGGTTGGACAACTTTTTTCCATAGTTTAGATTTAATAAATTCAGTGACAAATATAGTTGTCGGTGGCGTTGTTTTAAAGCCCTTATGAATGTTTTACTACTTCTCCGCATTACGGTGAAACATAGAGCTGGAAAATCGAAGTTGTTAAAAAATATCTCTAAAAACGCTGAAAATACCAATCTTAGTTGAAAATTGTAACTAGAATCTAACATTTTAAACTTAATTTAAAATATTTGATTTTTTATTAGAACACCAAAAAAACCCTAGGTGGGCCACTATAGAATATTCACGAATATCGCAAAAAACCGACGATTCCTGACCAAATTGAGTCGTCCTTGATCATTCTACTTTGCTTCCACTCGAGAAAAAAAGAAACACGAGGTGATATTTTAGATTGTGTTACCAGGAAATTATATATGTATACACTCGGAATGTCTAAGGAAGACTGTGGTGGCTCTGATTATTCTCATAGAAATGGGCGTGGTTTAGAGGCGAGATTTTCCTTCGCTGTGTGCTAAGTTCTTACTTAGCAGCTTGAATGAATCACTTGCTACTGGATATCTCACTCCAGTTTTGGGCGTCTTTCAAAATTCGCAATTGCTTGCCGCGCCATCTCTCGGTTTTTAATATATAATGAGAGAAATCTTCTGCGTTGAGTTTGCGAGTTCTCTCCCCACTGGTTTAAGGGGTTTTCCCCCGAGCTCTTCGGTTTCCCCTTCCATAAAAACTTTTAGAGGTTAACGGTAATAGTTAGTGTAGGGAGCTGTTGGCTCGCGTGGCATACAGGGCTTGCCACCACCCTCCTACGCGTTGTAACCCGGCCACCTGCATTAATGGCGTTAAAAGTCGCTCGATGACTTAGGCCTAAGGTGGTGCCTTGGCTATTAGCCTAGCTGATTATTATTATTATTAATAACAAATATAACTAATACAAACAAAGTGACCTTGAAAATAAGATTTCGACCTTCAGAATGTCGATCTTTAAAATTCCGAAATTAGGTGTCACCTCTCCCATAAAAGATTTGGTATTAAATCCGTAAATATCTTTGGTCCAAGAGTGTATAGACTCTTAAACGCGCCTTCCCAATCGACCGCCATTACCTTACAGTCTACGGGTAGGGTGATGAAAAAAACGGTTTTGGGGGATGAAATTTCTGCGGTAGAGGGCTGGCTCGTTGGTTGTCTGTACGATAATGGCGGCGCCCAGTAAACGTTTCTTAAAAGAGTGTATTTCCTGATCGCACCCTTTCAAAATTGTGACATTTTTTCGATGAGACACTACTGACTTGGGTCCGTGTATTTTTTTGGGGGTCTTCATCTAAGTTAAAAGACAGGCTATTTTCTCTGTCACCGATCGAACCACAAAAATTGTCGGCATCTCTTCGTCAGCCCCAAAAAAGACGTGCCTCGCTCTTTCTAACGGCCTCGAATCTCGATTTCTTACTTTTGGTGTTTTCCGTCCTTTTTTTTTGTCGCGAGATTTCTTGACGGTCCGAAAAGTAAGGTAACATTTCCGACACATCGACCGGCCGCCGAGATCACGCGTTAGAGACTTGCTTATAAAAATATACTTTTCTATTTATTATTAAAGCACCAGGAAGGAATAAAGACCACATAGGAGCCCCCATGGCCTATGTAGCACTTAATAGCCAGGCTCAACGCGTAGGGAAATTAGTCTACGCGTAATAAACTATGTTTTCTGGAGTGGAATTAACTCGTTTAATTTCTCCCATGAGCGGTACCAAGAACGACTAGAAGTAACTGCGACGTAAGAACTATGAAAATTTCAAATGCTGGCACCTAGGAGCCACAACCACACCAGCCCACACAAGGAGAACGCAGCTAGACTTTAAACACGCTAACGCAGTGTTGTGTACAAATTTTATTGGACGAGCCTTTACGCTGAACGTTGTACGGAAAGGGGGAAGGCAATTTCCGAATTTTCCCCTTCCGACGGCAGCAGGCGCTAAAGCGTCTAACCAATGAAAATTGTACCCAAGAAAATGCACGACTTTTGACGGGTTGAATTCTCCTTGTGTGGGGTGCTATGTTTGTTGCTCGTAGCTGGCACCATGAAGTTATACTTCTCCATCTCCTGTCCACATTTTCATACCGTCGTGGAAAATAGTTGGAATGCTTATCGCGGGAGATTTTCGTCTCGATGTGGTTGAGGGTTTTTTTGACGTTCGTATGTAAACTTAACAAACAACAACGTGAGAGGGGAGTGCGCGCAGAGGGGATATTTTCTCTCGTAGGCGGGGCCAAAGCCGTCAGGGTGATCTTACCATACGCGATACGGCAGGATAAGCATTCCAAGTAGAGGTATGGATTCCTGTTATTTTATATTGTTAATATTCTTATTTTTATAATTATAGTTTTTCATTTATTGAAGTTTCTTTTAAATTAAGGAATACTTCCGCGTATGGTTCCCATACCAGAGTGACTGAGAAAAATCATATCACCTCGAGCTGGAATCGAACCTACAACGTTTGGGTTACCGTCCAAATGGCACTACCATGGAACTGCCGAGGCCAAGAGTGAGCAGGCCTCGGGCATCCAATTTATGAATGATTCGATCGGGTTCGCTGATTTTTATTCAACCCGTTGTTGAGCGAGCCGAGGCATTTCAAAGTGAACTAATTATAACAGGTCTTTGATAACCTAGGAGCAACAAACACAACACCCCACACAAGGTGAACGCAACCCGTCAAAAGTCGTGGATTTTCTTGCGTACGTTTTTCATTGGCTAGACGCTTTAGCGCCTGCTGCCCGCGGAAGGGGAAAATTCGGAAATTGTCTTCCCCTCCGCCCGTAAAACGTTCAGCGTAAAGGCTCGTGACGCTCGTCCAATGAAATGCGTACATAACCCTTCGTTAGCGTGTTTAAAGGCTAGCTGCGTTTTCCTTGTGTTTGTTGCTCCTAGTTGATAACAAGGGAAGGTTTTTCTATCGGGAATCACGTACCACTAAACTATACTCCCACCAGAAACAAAATCAAAGCAATTGCGATAGTTTTGCCGACTAAGTTCCATTAATTTACATTTAGCGAGTCGTTATAATGTTTGAATATAGAGGGCGCTGTAGTTTGTCAATAGTGTGACCGCAAATAGGATTATATCATATTCATGGGTCACATTTTTGTGTAAAAAGAGGAGGAGCGCTTATTTTACCGCTCAAAAAAGAGTAAAAAGAGATAAGCGCTTATTTTACCGCTCAAAAAAGAGTAAAAAGAGAGGAGCGCTTATTTTACCGCTCAAAAAAGAGTAAAAAGAGAGGAGCGCTTATTTTACCGCTCAAAAAAGAGTAAAAAGAGAGGAGCGCTTATTTTACCGCTCAAAAAAGAGTAAAAAGAGAGGAGCGTTTATTTTATCGCTCAAAAAAGAGTAAAAAGAGAGGAGCGTTTATTTTATCGCTCAAAAAAAGCGGAAAGAGAGGAGCGCAAATTCTACCGCTCAAAAAAGAGCGAAAAGAGAATAACGCCGATTCTACCGCTCAAAATGCGTGAGCGGATATTAGGCTAAGGAGTGCGAGCAATGAGTGAGCTCTTTGACGAAAATGCCCAACACTGGTTCAAACCAGATACGGATAGAACGTATAAGTCCGATAACTCAGATAAGATTGTTGAGGGGGGGAATAATAAGATAAACCAGATCCGCTGATTATCGCTAGATATCTGAAAATTACAACCTGAATAACCTGAACAGTTGACCGTTGTAAGCACTACTTACAGAGTTAGCTAATATGTTTAAATTAAGAAAATAGGTAAAGCTATTATGTTTAAATTAAGAAAATAGGTAAAGCTATTATGTTTAAATTAAGAAAATAGGTAAAGCTATTATGTTTAAATTAAGAAAATAGGTAAAGCTATTATGTTTAAATTAAGAAAATAGGTAAAGCTAATACGTTGAAATTCAGAAAATAGGTAAAGCTATTATGTTAAATTAAGGAAATAGGTAAAGGTATTATGTTTAAATTAAGAAAATAGGTAAAGGTATTATGTTTAAATTAAGAAAATAGGTAAAGCTATTATGTTTAAATTAAGAAAATAGGTAAAGGTATTATGTTTAAATTAAGGAAATAGGTAAAGGTATTATGTTTAAATTAAGAAAATAGGTAAAGCTATTATGTTTAAATTAAGAAAATAGGTAAAGCTAATACGTTGAAATTCAGAAAATAGGTAAAGGTATTATGTTTAAATTAAGAAAATAGGTAAAGCTATTATGTTAAATTAAGGAAATAGGTAAAGGTATTATGTTTAAATTAAGAAAATAGGTAAAGGTATTATGTTTAAATTAAGAAAATAGGTAAAGATATTATGTTTAAATTCCGAAAATAGGTAAAGCTATTATGTTAAATTAAGGAAATAGGTAAAGGTATTATGTTTAAATTAAGAAAATAGGTAAAACTATTATGTTTAAATTAAGAAAATAGGTAAAGCTATTATGTTTAAATTAAGAAAATAGGTAAAGCTATTATGTTTAAATTAAGAAAATAGGTAAAGCTATTATGTTAAATTAATGAAATAGGTAAAGGTATTATGTTTAAATTAAGAAAATAGGTAAAGGTATTATGTTAAATTAAGAAAATAGGTAAAGCTAATACGTTGAAATTCAGAAAATAGGTAAAGCTATTATGTTAAATTAAGGAAATAGGTAAAGGTATTATGTTTAAATTAAGAAAATAGGTAAAGCTATTATGTTTAAATTAAGAAAATAGGTAAAGCTATTATGTTTAAATTAAGAAAATAGGTAAAGCTATTATGTTTAAATTAAGAAAATAGGTAAAGCTATTATGTTTAAATTAAGAAAATAGGTAAAGCTAATACGTTGAAATTAAGAAAATAGGTAAAGCTAATACGTTGAAATTAAGAAAATAGGTAAAGCTAATACGTTGAAATTCAGAAAATAGGTAAAGCTATTATGTTAAATTAAGGAAATAGGTAAAGGCATGTTTAAATTAAGAAAATAGGTAAAGCTAATACGTTGAAATTCAGAAAATAGGTAAAGCTATTATGTTAAATTAAGGAAATAGGTAAAGCTATTATGTTTAAATTAAGAAAATAGGTAAAGCTATTATGTTTAAATTAAGGAAATAGGTAAAGCTAATACGTTTAAATTAAGAAAATAGGTAAAGCTATTATGTTTAAATTAAGAAAATAGGTAAAGGTATTATGTTTAAATTAAGAAAATAGGTAAAGCTATTATGTTTAAATTAAGAAAATAGGTAAAGCTAATACGTTGAAATTCAGAAAATAGGTAAAGCTATTATGTTTAAATTAAGAAAATAGGTAAAGCTATTATGTTTAAATTAAGAAAATAGGTAAAGCTAATACGTTGAAATTCAGAAAATAGGTAAAGCTATTATGTTAAATTAAGGAAATAGGTAAAGGTATTATGTTTAAATTAAGAAAATAGGTAAAGGTATTATGTTTAAATTAAGAAAATAGGTAAAGCTATTATGTTTAAATTAAGAAAATAGGTAAAGGTATTATGTTTAAATTAAGGAAATAGGTAAAGGTATTATGTTTAAATTAAGAAAATAGGTAAAGCTATTATGTTTAAATTAAGAAAATAGGTAAAGCTAATACGTTGAAATTCAGAAAATAGGTAAAGGTATTATGTTTAAATTAAGAAAATAGGTAAAGCTATTATGTTAAATTAAGGAAATAGGTAAAGGTATTATGTTTAAATTAAGAAAATAGGTAAAGGTATTATGTTTAAATTAAGAAAATAGGTAAAGATATTATGTTTAAATTCCGAAAATAGGTAAAGCTATTATGTTAAATTAAGGAAATAGGTAAAGGTATTATGTTTAAATTAAGAAAATAGGTAAAACTATTATGTTTAAATTAAGAAAATAGGTAAAGCTATTATGTTTAAATTAAGAAAATAGGTAAAGCTATTATGTTTAAATTAAGAAAATAGGTAAAGCTATTATGTTAAATTAATGAAATAGGTAAAGGTATTATGTTTAAATTAAGAAAATAGGTAAAGGTATTATGTTAAATTAAGAAAATAGGTAAAGCTAATACGTTGAAATTCAGAAAATAGGTAAAGCTATTATGTTAAATTAAGGAAATAGGTAAAGGTATTATGTTTAAATTAAGAAAATAGGTAAAGCTATTATGTTTAAATTAAGAAAATAGGTAAAGCTATTATGTTTAAATTAAGAAAATAGGTAAAGCTATTATGTTTAAATTAAGAAAATAGGTAAAGCTATTATGTTTAAATTAAGAAAATAGGTAAAGCTAATACGTTGAAATTAAGAAAATAGGTAAAGCTAATACGTTGAAATTAAGAAAATAGGTAAAGCTAATACGTTGAAATTCAGAAAATAGGTAAAGCTATTATGTTAAATTAAGGAAATAGGTAAAGGCATGTTTAAATTAAGAAAATAGGTAAAGCTAATACGTTGAAATTCAGAAAATAGGTAAAGCTATTATGTTAAATTAAGGAAATAGGTAAAGCTATTATGTTTAAATTAAGAAAATAGGTAAAGCTATTATGTTTAAATTAAGGAAATAGGTAAAGCTAATACGTTTAAATTAAGAAAATAGGTAAAGCTATTATGTTTAAATTAAGAAAATAGGTAAAGGTATTATGTTTAAATTAAGAAAATAGGTAAAGCTATTATGTTTAAATTAAGAAAATAGGTAAAGCTAATACGTTGAAATTCAGAAAATAGGTAAAGCTATTATGTTTAAATTAAGAAAATAGGTAAAGCTATTATGTTTAAATTAAGAAAATAGGTAAAGCTATTATGTTTAAATTAAGAAAATAGGTAAAGCTATTATGTTTAAATTAAGAAAATAGGTAAAGCTATTATGTTTAAATTAAGAAAATAGGTAAAGCTAATACGTTGAAATTCAGAAAATAGGTAAAGCTATTATGTTAAATTAAGGAAATAGGTAAAGGTATTATTTTTAAATTAAGAAAATAGGTAAAGGTATTATGTTTAAATTAAGAAAATAGGTAAAGCTATTATGTTTAAATTAAGAAAATAGGTAAAGCTATTATGTTTAAATTCAGAAAATAGGTAAAGCTATTATGTTAAATTAAGGAAATAGGTAAAAGTATTATGTTTAAATTAAGAAAATAGGTAAAGCTATTATGTTTAAATTAAGAAAATAGGTAAAGCTATTATGTTTAAATTAAGAAAATAGGTAAAGATATTATGTTTAAATTCCGAAAATAGGTAAAGGTATTATGTTTAAATTAAGAAAATAGGTAAAACTATTATGTTTAAATTAAGAAAATAGGTAAAGCTATTATGTTTAAATTAAGAAAATAGGTAAAGCTATTATGTTTAAATTAAGAAAATAGGTAAAGCTATTATGTTAAATTAATGAAATAGGTAAAGGTATTATGTTTAAATTAAGAAAATAGGTAAAGGTATTATGTTTAAATTAAGAAAATAGGTAAAGGTATTATGTTAAATTAAGAAAATAGGTAAAGCTAATACGTTGAAATTCAGAAAATAGGTAAAGCTAATACGTTGAAATTCAGAAAATAGGTAAAGCTATTATGTTAAATTAAGGAAATAGGTAAAGGCATGTTTAAATTAAGAAAATAGGTAAAGCTAATACGTTGAAATTCAGAAAATAGGTAAAGCTATTATGTTAAATTAAGGAAATAGGTAAAGCTATTATGTTTAAATTAAGAAAATAGGTAAAGCTATTATGTTTAAATTAAGGAAATAGGTAAAGCTAATACGTTGAAATTCAGAAAATAGGTAAAGCTATTATGTTAAATTAAGGAAATAGGTAAAGGTATTATGTTTAAATTAAGAAAATAGGTAAAGCTATTATGTTAAATTAAGGAAATAGGTAAAGCTATTATGTTAAATTAAGGAAATAGGTAAAGGTATTATGTTTAAATTAAGAAAATAGGTAAAGCTATTATGTTTAAATTCAGAAAATAGGTAAAGCTATGTTTAAATTCAGAAAATAGGTAAAGCTATTATGTTAAATTCAGAAAATAGGTAAAGCTATGTTTAAATTCAGAAAATAGGTAAAGCTATTATGTTAAATTAAGGAAATAGGTAAAGGTATTATGTTTAAATTAAGAAAATAGGTAAAGCTATTATGTTTAAATTAAGAAAATAGGTAAAGCTATTATGTTAAATTAAGGAAATAGGTAAAGGTATTATGTTTAAATTAAGAAAATAGGTAAAGGTATTATGTTTAAATTAAGAAAATAGGTAAAGGTATTATGTTTAAATTAAGAAAATAGGTAAAGCTATTATGTTTAAATTAAGAAAATAGGTAAAGCTATTATGTTAAATTAAGGAAATAGGTAAAGGTATTATGTTTAAATTAAGAAAATAGGTAAAGGTATTATGTTTAAATTAAGAAAATAGGTAAAGGTATTATGTTTAAATTAAGAAAATAGGTAAAGCTATTATGTTTAAATTAAGAAAATAGGTAAAGCTATTATGTTTAAATTCAGAAAATAGGTAAAGCTATTATGTTTAAATTCAGAAAATAGGTAAAGCTATTATGTTTAAATTAAGAAAATAGGTAAAGCTATTATGTTAAATTAAGGAAATAGGTAAAGGTATTATGTTTAAATTAAGAAAATAGGTAAAGGTATTATGTTTAAATTAAGAAAATAGGTAAAGGTATTATGTTTAAATTAAGAAAATAGGTAAAGCTATTATGTTTAAATTAAGAAAATAGGTAAAGCTATTATGTTTAAATTCAGAAAATAGGTAAAGCTATTATGTTTAAATTCAGAAAATAGGTAAAGCTATTATGTTAAATTCAGAAAATAGGTAAAGCTATTATGTTTAAATTCAGAAAATAGGTAAAGCTATTATGTTTAAATTCAGAAAATAGGTAAAGCTATTATGTTTAAATTAAGAAAATAGGTAAAGCTATTATGTTTAAATTAAGAAAATAGGTAAAGCTATTATGTTTAAATTAAGAAAATAGGTAAAGCTAATATGTTGTTTATAAATTACAATATTTTTAGTAACAGTATGAACAAGAATGTATTTATTATGAAGGGGAGAATGACTGTGTGGAGACGACTGCTAATCCCCCTCACGCTCTATCAGTAATCTCCTCCCTTGAATCGTCAAATCGAATCAGCCCGGTTTCTCATGGGTTCCCTAACGCTGACGTCTTCCGACGCCATTGAAGTACACACTCACAAGAAGACTACCCGAGGTGTAACACACCTATTTTGTTGAAACTCGGGGGTTAGGTAGACCTTATGGTATTATGAAAATTGCCAAAGGGAAAAGTTGCAATGGGCTTTAGTTTTCCCATGGCAACCGAAACTTTTTTTACCTCTTCATTTAAAAAAAAGCGTGAGATTTTCTCCGTTACCCAAATTTTGTTAAAATTTAACCAAAACTGATCAATTTTAGCCAAAATAGATCAAATTCATCTCTTTGGGTAAGTGTTGAAAATTTAATTTTTAAAAATTTGGGGCTTTGCGAGACCGAGAAAATCCCATGCTTTTTTAAATGGAGATTTTTGTTTTGAGAGATCAAAATCATTTTCGGTTGCCATGGGAAAACTAAAGCCCATTGCAACTTTTCCCGTTGGCAATTTTCTTACTACCATAAGGTCCACCTAACCCCCGAGTTTCAACAAAATCGGTGATAACCACCTCGGGTAGTCTCCTTGTCAGTTGCAGGTTAATAAAGGCGAAATATCTAGTACATTTGGCGAAAAGATACTAGTACGAATTTCCAGTAAAATGGCGGCGGGAATTTCGAATTTCGCCTATTTTCTGTTGAAATCCTAAAGGTCACATTAATCCATTTTAGAAATGTCTATAGTGACTTGTGTAAATTTCAAAGGGATCAAAATATTTAATGTAGATAATTATTTTAAAGTTTCATTAGAGTGTATTTTTAGTATTATGCTCATAAACAATCATCAAATGTACGTCAACATGGTAATCTCGGCATTGACCGTTCTATACTTACCCTGGACTAGCCAAACGAAAATTTTTAGGTATGCCTCACTTGTAGTACTAAAAATAAATTATTACAATTATTTTAGTTTTATCTATGTTAATTATTTTCTTTTCAAAATATAACTAAATAGACGGTATTTTCCAAAATTATACGACACGAGCGGGTACACTAACTATCTATCTATGTTAATTAATTAAATATCGCTTTGAAATATAACGCAATAGACGGTATTTTCCAAAATTATATAACGCGCGCGGGTTTACTTAGAAATTCAACCGTAAATAGACCAAATTCGGAATTCGCGCCGACGATTAACCGGATATTCTTGCTAGTATCTTTCCGCCAAATGTACTAGATATTTCACCTGCAACTGAGTATACTAGTGACATTTACCTTCTGAATCCTCCCGTGCCAGGGAAAATTTCGGGCGTGATTCATTCGTCCTAAATAATTAAATACATTCTTGGTATGAACAAGAATACGTAGAAGTAACTAAGAACTATGTAAATGTGAAATGGTGGCATCTAGGCGCAACAAACACAGCACCCGACACAAGGAGAACGCAACTCGTCAAAAGTCGTGCATTTTCTTGCGTACATTTTTCATTCGTTAGACGCTTTAGCGCCTGCTGCCGTCGAAAGGCGAAAATTCTTAAAATTGTCTTCCCCCCGCCCGTAAAATGTTCAGCGTAAAGGCTCGTCCAATGAAATATGTACACAACGCTGCGTTAGCGTGTTTAAAGGCTACCTGCGTTCTCCTTGTGTTTGTTGCTCCTAGGTGGCACCATGAAGTTCTAGATACTTCTCAAACTCAGGAAATTGCCTGGTGCCCTCTAGTGCCTATATTTTCATATCGCTGTGAAAAATTTGGACTACAAATTATAATTTATTATTATTATTTATTGGTATTGTTATTATTTTATAGTTATAAATAATAATATTTTAGTCAACTTGAAAAATTATCTTCCCATGTTTGAATCTTCAATCAGAGCGGGGGAAAATATCCCACTGTTTCTTTTTCCAGATGGCGCTACAAACAGATTCTTAGGGCGTTTCCATTCTGAAAAGTATATGATCATGGCAGTAAGGGAACAATATTATCGTAGATAGTTCTTAGTTACTTCTACGCGTTCTTGGTATACACAAATAAGATAAAGATACGCCACGTAAAACTACCAAAGGTATTGTATTTGTTTCCTCGATTAAGGAATTTCGTAGTCGTTAGGATAAAAATGAAAGTTATACGAAGAAAAATAAGTAAACGTCGATCGGTTTGGCACAGAGCGAGAGGACACGATTTCTTTGGAGTCGGAATAGCCAAAGTCATATTTCAAGGCCTGCTTTCGAATTGGAAGGGGGGGGGGGAGGGGTGATTTTAAGGATTCTAGACCCGATCTCTTTCGAGAAACCTCCTTTTTTTCGGTCCTAAACAAAAGGGTCGAAAATCTGTGCCGCTTTATATTGGAATCTGGAGCGACGTTGTTTCTGGACATTTCAGTTAACGCTGGAATGGCGAGGTGAAGTTTGCGCTCCGAGAAATGACGTATCGTTTTTGTCAATTTGCTTCATTTTTCGGGGGTTGGGTAGGGGGGGGGGGCGGAGGCTATTGGTTTTAAATCCGCCCTAATGCTTTCGGGTCCATATGGCCCTCGTGAATTTTACGTGTATTTGCGGAATGTCCTTAATTCGGGCCAACCGTCGTTTCTACTTCGAGGTTTTTTATCATTTTCTTTCTCAATTCCTTTATTTGTACGCTCAGCAGACGACAGTATTCTTGATTGGGTCAATAATGGAGTTTTATGTCCAAACAAATGTGCAAAATGTAAATATTTAACCATAATATATGTATGTTTACTAAAAGGCGTTTTAAAATTAGGACCAATCTTACGCTCTAGAGCAGTGGCGGCCCCTACGCGCCCTCAAGATTAAGAGCAGTGGCGGCCCCTACGCGTCCTCAAGATTAAGAGCAGTGGCGGCCCCTACGCGCCCTCAAGATTAAGAGCAGTGGCGGCCCCTACGCGTCCTTAAGATTAAGAGCAGTGGCGGCCCCTACGCGTCCTCAAGATTAAGAGCAGTGGCGGCCCCTACGCGTCCTCAAGATTACCCTAAGCACCCCTTAGAGTAAGAGGAAGGTTAATCCTTATAATATGATTCATGAATTTAACATAAATATATGGTGATGACACTATGAAAGATATTTTTAATCTGCCCCAGTTCACTTAATATAATTGAATAGACCTATAAGAGAATCACCTCATTTAGCCGAAGTGCCATAAAACAAGAAAATTAATTACCTATTAGCTAATAACAGCTCTAATTTTCTAGACCATACTCATTTATCAACCGACAATGTATATTCAAAGTTTTCAACAAAGAATAATGATGCTAGGGGTACTTTCGTAACAGGATAGCGGAGTGTTTTTTAATAATCCCCTTTTGGCGGATTATCCACCAGGGGCGCGAAAAAGGTAACATCATTAAAAAAGTACTTAAATAAAAAATGAATTCGCCGGGGTCCTATCATAACTTTTTCAAACTCAACAGCGGCACAATTTGGAAAGTCATCTAGTTTTATTTTATCTTAAGCCTTTGTAACCACAGCCAAAAATGAAACGAGAAAAACCAAGTCATTTTTGGTGTTAGTCTTCTAATTTCCCTAATCCGTTGAGAGAGATTTGGATAAATTATTTCTTTATGAACGTCATAAGAATCTGTCTTCGGGGCCCTCGCATCCCGTTTCAGGTTGTACACGAGAGGGATTATTTTCGACTGTTTTCCGATTAAAACTTCTCTCCTTTTTACACACAATCCCTGGGGATTTGCGTGTATTATTTTCACGTATGGTTCTCGTACGATTTTTCGCGGTACGTTAGATGTACCATGACACATGATACGTCAATCAATTGGAAATATCCTGTCCTCGTCGGCATTGTTAAGATTTGTGAAATCGGGGTCCCGGAAGTGGGGAATCTGCCCATTTTATTAATTTTTAGCGATTTTCGTTTTAAAATCTACATACTTTTCTTAAATTAGGATCGATTTAGATGAATATTAATAATTATTTTTAGTTAGTACCAGGGTTGGCTTGATTTAAATCGTGATTTAAATTAATGATTTAAAAAAAAGCATTGATTTAAATCAATTTTTATATAGTATTTTTGAAATAGAAAAACCTCGCCAATTGCTATAATTTAGGTTTAAATATAGTCTTACTTCTACTTTCCCCCTAATGTTGCATTGGATTCTACCTGTGGGTGGAGATTCCGCCTAATTTATTTTGTTAAATACCAAAAATGGTTTTAAAAAATTAAAACAAATGATTATTAGCGTAAATTTAATAAATTCATTATACATAAACATAGATTAAGTCTTTAAAAATTAAAACATTTTTTAGGTAAAATTATGATACTAAATTATATAAAACTTTGAAATTTTAATTAAAATCAAAAAATCAATAAAAATCCGATTTAAATAAAAAAACGATTTATTTGATTTAAAAAAAAATCAAAAAATTGCCAACCCTGGTTAGTACTGATAATTTTTGAACTACTTTCGGTTGCATTAAGAAATTTTAATTTTTAGAGATTTCTGGCCAATTTGCTGGACCCCACAACCGGCGTACGTAGTATTGTCATATTTGAATTTCGTGCCGATTGATACAGACGCCATCTAACTCGTATTAAGGATAGATATACCGTGGCTTATATGATACTGAATGTTTTTAAAATGTGAATGCGGTTTACTTCTCGAATTTCAAACCGCGTTTTTTTAATATTTGAAACATGTTTGAGAAAAGGTAAAAACATGTTTCAAGTAAATAACAGTGTTTATGTATACTTTTCCCCAAAAACTTTTATTTATTTATGATACTACGGTATTTCGCATTTTAAAGTTAGATAAGTACTTCGAACTAACAAGGAGACTATACCGAGGTGTTACACAGCGATTTTGTTCAAACTAGGGGGATTGGTAGACCTTCATGTAACTTGAAAAATCCTAAAGGGATTTTATTTAATGAGCAACGGTTTTGCCATGGCAACGAAAAATGTTTTTGACAACATAAAATGGAAATTTTCCCATTGAAAATAGCATGCCCTGTGAAAAAATTTTAAAAATTTAAAAAAATTTAAAATACCAAACTTATAAAAAAATTTATAAAAATTGACGAAAAAAATGAACCGATATGGCTAAAATTGGAAAAAATGTGAGAAGAAATAAAAAATACAAACATGGAAAAAAAATTTCAAAATTGAAAACAAATTGACCAAAAACAGTAGTTTCGATCAAAATTCATAGGAATTTATAAGTTGTGTAAATGTGGATTAATGTATAGATAAATTGCGATTTTTTTAAAAACAAAGTCAATTAGATCAAACTTGACCAAAATTGAAAAATAATAGATCTAAATTAGCCCAATTTTAAAGTTTTGTAAAAATTATATAAAAATAAACTAAATTCGACCAACTATCTCAAAATTGAAAAATGTTAATAACACTAAAAAAAATTATAAAAATCATTAGTTTCGATCCAAAACGATCAAAATTGATAGGAATTGATGGAAATTTATTTATATAGTTAAATTGCCTTTTTTAATTATTTTCCAAATTTAGAAAATAATAGATCAAAATTTTTAATTATTTAAAAAAAAAGTATAATTTTTTTAAAAAAATCAGTAGTTTCGATCAAAAACCGCATTAATTTCCAATCTATATCCGTAGTTGTTTTGGTTCTAAAGTTCTAAAAAATTATTTACTTGTTAAATAATAAATAAAAAATAAATGAAATTCATTAAAAATTATTTATATTTATTTATTTATTTAACGAAACAGTATTTATTTAATCATAAGGTATAATAATGTTTGGTTTTTAAAATAAATGTTAACTATAGCGAAATAAATTGTGTTCAGTTAGTATATTTTGTCGTCAATATTGATTTCTTCGTGTATACTAAAAATTAGTTGGTATGATTTAATATTTAACATTTAACAGGTGTAGTACGATTTTTCGTTTTTCTCCATAGGGAAAAATGGCATATCAGATTTTAAGTAGTCCTATGACACGTATCACCATAAAAAATTTCATAACCTTTCCACCTTTACCACCCGAGACCCGAGATACACGCGATTTACCATTTTTCCCTATGGAGAAAAATGAAAAATGGTAAAAAACGTCAAGTAAAAAAAATACCTCGATGTGGTTCCATATCAGGTTTTAAGTAGCACTGTGACACGTATTACCATAAAAAAATTCATAACTTTACCACCTTTACCACGCAGGCTACACGCGATTTACCATTTTTATTCCTAAAGTTGCGGGGATGCGGTGCAATTTAGAACAAAAATTTTAAAAACACAATTAAACTAAGATGCGCGCGTCCTCGGCAACAAAGGCGTTTTTTGCTTATAAAGGTTTTTCCAGTCGGTTTTTTTGAAAAATAAAATTTAGGTAGTCGAGAGTATAGTTCAAGCCACGTGTATATTAATTTTCAGAGCTGTATACCAATTTCGAACAATTTATCACCATGCGCTCTCACTATTAGGTATTACCGTATACACGAAGAAACGAATATTGACGACAAAATATACTAACTGAACACAATTTATTTCGCTATAGTTAACATTTATTTTAAAAACCAAACATTATTATACCTTATGATTAAAAAATACCGTTTCGTTAAATAAATATAAATACTTTGTAATGAATTTCATTTATTTTTTATTTATCAAGTAAATAATATTTTAGAACTTTTAGAAACAAAACAACTACGGATATAGATTGGAAATTAATTCGGTTTTTTGATCGAAACTACTGCTTTTGTTAAAAAAATTATACTTTTTTTTTACAAAATTAAAAAATTTTGCCAATTTTGATCTATTATTTTCCAAATTTGGAAAATAATTAAAAAAAATAGCAATTTATCTATATAAATAAATTTCCATCAATTCCTATCAATTTTGATCGTTTTCGATCGAAACTATTGATTTTTATATTTTTTTAGTGTTATTAACATTTTTCAATTTTGAAAAAAAAATATTTCAAACAATTTTGAGATAGTTGGTCGAATTTAGTTTATTTTTATATAATTTTTATAAAACTTTAAAATTGGGCTAATTTAGATCTATTATTTTTCAATTTTGGTCAAGTTTGATCTAATTGACTTTGTTTTTCAAAAAATCGCAATTTATCTATACATTAATCCACATTTACACAACTTATAAATTCCTATGAATTTTGATCGAAACTACTGTTTTTGATAATTTTTTTTTCAATTTTGGAAAAAAAATTATTTTAATCAATTTTGAAATATTTTTTTCCATGTTTGTATTTTTTATTTTTTCTCAAATTTTTTCCAATTTTAGCCATATCGGTTCATTTTCACCTATTTGGTTCAAATGTGAATTTATAGCGAAGCCCCAAATCTTGACTTTTGGAAGGATTTGGGGCTCCCCTATAAATTCACAAAGTAGGTCATGATCAAGGTTGGACATAAGGCACTAGTCACGGCATTTGACTATGCTCTGACTACTAAAATTAATCGAAATATGGGTGCTCACTAGTCAATTTGAGTAGTGGAAAATTTACCTAAATATTCATAAATAATGGCGAATATGGCGTATCATAAATTCATCAGTCATCAATTCCTTTTTATTCAAAAAAAATTGTGATCGGCCAAAGTCATGTATCTCAAGTGATAATAAACTACTATTTTATTTCTGACGGGTAAAGCAAAATGTTGGCTGACCTTCTTGTTTTTATACCCCCCTTTTTACCCCCACTAGTCAGTGACTACTAAAATAAATTAAGATAGGAGGCTCACTAGTCAGGCTGACTACTAAAAAAATATCCTTATGTTCAACCCTGGTCATGACCTACCTTTCCTACCCCCTGACGCCGCCACTGACCAGAAGATTTAAGAAAATGAAATATAAGAAAGTAGAGTGGCAGGACGCCAGGATATAATTGGAATAAAAAAACGTCATAGGGCAAAATGTCTTACTGTACTTTGAAATCGCAGAACATCCAGAAAGAATGCTATTATTGTCTTACCGATAACGCTATTGTTGGCGATGTGCTATCGATGAAATTAAGGAGATGGTCTTACTCGTTTCCATTCAGGGCAGAGCGTTCGATTGTTTGATCGGGCTTGATGGGTCATGGCCATAAGGCGAGTTGACCTGGGTCGCGGGAGGATGTCATTTTAGCCCATCTAGTATTGATGACGCGGGTAAACTTTACCGTGTCCAATCCTAATGTAGGAATTAAAGATTAGCTAGCGTTTATTTTTTACTTACGATAAAGTTTTTTAAGGTTTTTACTAGGCATTGACATCACATCAGTAGTATTAACAGCGCTTCCCGATGGTTTCTCAGAAATAGCACGGGTGAAGCGGGAGGGAATTGACCTGGTGAGGCACTATTGATTCCAATTAGAGAAGACTGTTTGCTCTTCCGATGTTGACGTTGCGTCTCACTTTTTATCTCACTTTCTTCCCTGGGAAATTTGATATATACAGGGTATTTTGGCTGTTCCGACCAATGATTTTTTACGAAAACTACTTAACCCTAAAAATTTTAAATTTGTACCTCAAGTAAATACGTCGGGGTACATTGATTGCTGAAATATCATCGTTTTCTGCAAATATTTTCTCACTTTTAGAAAAATTATTGCAAGATCAATTTTGCCAGTTAATAATTTGTAGAGTATCATGTGAAACCTACGAATACCTTTGCTTCGATGGAAAAAGACCTATTTTTCACTGAATAACCCCTCCGAGGGGGGCACGCCAAAAGAAATTTGTTTGATCCAGAAAAGCGATAATCGCGCACTTTATTTACTCGTCTAAAATTTCAATCACTATTGTTGTTGCGAACGTTTTTTAGCCTTTAAAAACCTTGGAAAAGGATTTTGGATCATAGATGTTGTTCACGTACATTTTGGGTATTTAAATGGAAGTCACTTTTCGTTTAACATCATCGAGATCGTCAATCTTTCGAAGTGCGGTTCGAGATCGTCAATCTTTCGAAGTGCGGTTCGAGATCGTCAATCTTTCGAAGTGCGGTTCGAGATCGTCAATCTTTCGAAGTGCGGTTCGAGATCGTCAATCTTTCGAAGTATGGTTCGAGATCGTCAATCTTTCGAAGTGCGGTTCGAGATCGTCAATCTTTCGAAGTGCGGTTCGAGATCGTCAATCTTTCGAAGTATGGTTCGAGATCGTCAATCTTTCGAAGTGCGGTTCGAGATCGTCAATCTTTCGAAGTGCGGTTCGAGATCGTCAATCTTTCGAAGTGCGGTTCGAGATCGTCAATCTTTCGAAGTATGGTTCGAGATCGTCAATCTTTCGAAGTGCGGTTCGAGATCGTCAATCTTTCGAAGTACGGTTCGAGATCGTCAATCTTTCGAAGTGCGGTTCGAGATCGTCAATCTTTCGAAGTGCGGTTCGAGATCGTCAATCTTTCGAAGTGCGGTTCGAGATCGTCAATCTTTCGAAGTACGGTTCGAGATCGTCAATCTTTCGAAGTGCGGTTCGAGATCGTGAATCTTTCGAAGTGCGGTTCGAGATCGTCAATCTTTCGAAGTACGGTTCGAGATCGTCAATCTTCCGAAGTGCGGTTCGAGATCGTGAATCTTTCGAAGTGCGGTTCGAGATCGTCAATCTTTCGAAGTGCGGTTCGAGATCGTGAATCTTTCGAAGTGCGGTTCGAGATCGTCAATCTTTCGAAGTGCGGTTCGAGATCGTGAATCTTTCGAAGTGCGGTTCGAGATCGTCAATCTTTCGAAGTACGGTTCGAGATCGTGAATCTTTCGAAGTGCGGTTCGAGATCGTCAATCTTTCGAAGTGCGGTTCGAGATCGTGAATCTTTCGAAGTGCGGTTCGAGATCGTCAATCTTTCGAAGTATGGTTCGAGATCGTCAATCTTTCGAAGTGCGGTTCGAGATCGTGAATCTTTCGAAGTGCGGTTCGAGATCGTCAATCTTTCGAAGTGCGGTTCGAGATCGTCAATCTTTCGAAGTGCGGTTCGAGATCGTCAATCTTTCGAAGTACGGTTCGAGATCGTCAATCTTTCGAAGTGCGGTTCGAGATCGTGAATCTTTCGAAGTGCGGTTCGAGATCGTCAATCTTTCGAAGTACGGTTCGAGATCGTCAATCTTTCGAAGTGCGGTTCGAGATCGTCAATCTTTCGAAGTGCGGTTCGAGATCGTCAATCTTTCGAAGTACGGTTCGAGATCGTCAATCTTTCGAAGTGCGGTTCGAGATCGTCAATCTTTCGAAGTGCGGTTCGAGATCGTCAATCTTTCGAAGTACGGTTCGAGATCGTCAATCTTTCGAAGTACGGTTCGAGATCGTCAATCTTTCGAAGTGCGGTTCGAGATCGTCAATCTTTCGAAGTGCGGTTCGAGATCGTCAATCTTTCGAAGTACGGTTCGAGATCGTCAATCTTTCGAAGTGCGGTTCGAGATCGTCAATCTTTCGAAGTGCGGTTCGAGATCGTCAATCTTTCGAAGTGCGGTTCGAGATCGTCAATCTTTCGAAGTACGGTTCGAGATCGTCAATCTTTCGAAGTGCGGTTCGAGATCGTGAATCTTTCGAAGTGCGGTTCGAGATCGTCAATCTTTCGAAGTGCGGTTCGAGATCGTCAATCTTTCGAAGTACGGTTCGAGATCGTCAATCTTTCGAAGTGCGGTTCGAGATCGTCAATCTTTCGAAGTATGGTTCGAGATCGTCAATCTTTCGAAGTGCGGTTCGAGATCGTCAATCTTTCGAAGTGCGGTTCGAGATCGTCAATCTTTCGAAGTGCGGTTCGAGATCGTCAATCTTTCGAAGTGCGGTTCGAGATCGTCAATCTTTCGAAGTGCGGTTCGAGATCGTCAATCTTTCGAAGTATGGTTCGAGATCGTCAATCTTTCGAAGTGTGGTTCGAGATCGTCAATCTTTCGAAGTATGGTTCGAGATCGTCAATCTTTCGAAGTATGGTTCGAGATCGTCAATCTTTCGAAGTATGGTTCGAGATCGTCAATCTTTCGAAGTATTGTTCGAGATCGTCAATCTTTCGAAGTATGGTTCGAGATCGTGAATCTTTCGAAGTGCGGTTCGAGATCGTCAATCTTTCGAAGTGCGGTTCGAGAACGTCAATCTTTCGAAGTATGGTTCGAGATCGTCAATCTTTCGAAGTGCGGTTCGAGATCGTGAATCTTTCGAAGTGCGGTTCGAGATCGTCAATCTTTCGAAGTACGGTTCGAGATCGTCAATCTTTCGAAGTGCGGTTCGAGATCGTCAATCTTTCGAAGTGCGGTTCGAGATCGTCAATCTTTCGAAGTATGGTTCGAGATCGTCAATCTTTCGAAGTACGGTTCGAGACCGTCAATCTTTCGAAGTGCGGTTCGAGATCGTCAATCTTTCGAAGTGTGGTTCGAGATCGTCAATCTTTCGAAGTATGGTTCGAGATCGTCAATCTTTCGAAGTGCGGTTCGAGATCGTGAATCTTTCGAAGTGCGGTTCGAGATCGTGAATCTTTCGAAGTGCGGTTCGAGATCGTCAATCTTTCGAAGTATGGTTCGAGATCGTCAATCTTTCGAAGTGCGGTTCGAGATCGTGAATCTTTCGAAGTGCGGTTCGAGATCGTCAATCTTTCGAAGTGCGGTTCGAGATCGTCAATCTTTCGAAGTATGGTTCGAGATCGTCAATCTTTCGAAGTGCGGTTCGAGATCGTCAATCTTTCGAAGTATGGTTCGAGATCGTCAATCTTTCGAAGTATGGTTCGAGATCGTGAATCTTTCGAAGTATGGTTCGAGATCGTGAATCTTTCGAAGTGCGGTTCGAGATCGTCAATCTTTCGAAGTGCGGTTCGAGATCGTCAATCTTTCGAAGTGCGGTTCGAGATCGTCAATCTTTCGAAGTATGGTTCGAGATCGTCAATCTTTCGAAGTACGGTTCGAGATCGTCAATCTTTCGAAGTGCGGTTCGAGATCGTCAATCTTTCGAAGTGCGGTTCGAGATCGTCAATCTTTCGAAGTGTGGTTCGAGATCGTCAATCTTTCGAAGTGCGGTTCGAGATCGTGAATCTTTCGAAGTGCGGTTCGAGATCGTGAATCTTTCGAAGTGCGGTTCGAGATCGTCAATCTTTCGAAGTATGGTTCGAGATCGTCAATCTTTCGAAGTGCGGTTCGAGATCGTGAATCTTTCGAAGTATGGTTCGAGATCGTCAATCTTTCGAAGTGCGGTTCGAGATCGTGAATCTTTCGAAGTGCGGTTCGAGATCGTCAATCTTTCGAAGTGCGGTTCGAGATCGTCAATCTTTCGAAGTATGGTTCGAGATCGTCAATCTTTCGAAGTGCGGTTCGAGATCGTCAATCTTTCGAAGTATGGTTCGAGATCGTCAATCTTTCGAAGTGCGGTTCGAGATCGTCAATCTTTCGAAGTATGGTTCGAGATCGTCAATCTTTCGAAGTGCGGTTCGAGATCGTCAATCTTTCGAAGTGCGGTTCGAGATCGTCAATCTTTCGAAGTGCGGTTCGAGATCGTCAATCTTTCGAAGTGCGGTTCGAGATCGTCAATCTTTCGAAGTATGGTTCGAGATCGTGAATCTTTCGAAGTGCGGTTCGAGATCGTGAATCTTTCGAAGTGCGGTTCGAGATCGTCAATCTTTCGAAGTATGGTTCGAGATCGTCAATCTTTCGAAGTATTGTTCCAAATCGTCAATCTTTCGAAGTATGGTTCGAGATCGTCAATCTTTCGAAGTGCGGTTCGAGATCGTCAATCTTTCGAAGTGCGGTTCGAGATCGTCAATCTTTCGAAGTGCGGTTCGAGATCGTCAATCTTTCGAAGTGCGGTTCGAGATCGTCAATCTTTCGAAGTGCGGTTCGAGATCGTCAATCTTTCGAAGTATGGTTCGAGATCGTCAATCTTTCGAAGTGCGCTTCGAGATCGTCAATCTTTCGAAGTGCGGTTCGAGATCGTCAATCTTTCGAAGTGCGGTTCGAGATGGTCAATCTTTCGAAGTGCGGTTCGAGATCGTCAATCTTTCGAAGTATGGTTCGAGATCGTGAATCTTTCGAAGTGCGGTTCGAGATCGTGAATCTTTCGAAGTGCGGTTCGAGATCGTCAATCTTTCGAAGTATGGTTCGAGATCGTGAATCTTTCGAAGTGCGGTTCGAGATCGTGAATCTTTCGAAGTGCGGTTCGAGATGGTCAATCTTTCGAAGTGCGGTTCGAGATCGTCAATCTTTCGAAGTATGGTTCGAGATCGTGAATCTTTCGAAGTGCGGTTCGAGATCGTGAATCTTTCGAAGTGCGGTTCGAGATCGTCAATCTTTCGAAGTGCGGTTCGAGATGGTCAATCTTTCGAAGTGCGGTTCGAGATCGTCAATCTTTCGAAGTATGGTTCGAGATCGTGAATCTTTCGAAGTGCGGTTCGAGATCGTGAATCTTTCGAAGTGCGGTTCGAGATCGTCAATCTTTCGAAGTATGGTTCGAGATCGTGAATCTTTCGAAGTGCGGTTCGAGATCGTGAATCTTTCGAAGTGCGGTTCGAGATCGTCAATCTTTTGAAGTATGGTTCGTTATTCAAGAGCGGAGCGTACCGAAATTGTGGCCATGTATTTTGAAGAAGGTGGCCGAAATCCCAGAAGAGTGATGAGGTTTCTCAAGTGCCAGAAGTGGGTAAACGCTTCGTTTCAAAACCGCCAATCAAAGCTCTGAGAATTCGAATCTAGGGTACGGAGTTCTATATTATCTATGCTATTAGCGTAGCAGATTATTATTATTTAGATTATTATTAATAGTATTATTAGTATTATTATCGTTTTAATAAGATATAACACCAATTATAAATGGTAAAGATTTAAAAACGTATAAGATTATGGCGCCATGAAAGCTACCACCACAATTAAGTAGTTAACACGAGGATCCTGAATTATTTATAAATATAATAAACTTCAAACATTTCGAACCCGTCCAAATTCTTAAGTTCGTATCATCAAATTGACCATCGGTCATTTAAAACATCTCTCACTTCCGAGGCACAGACACGCCTCCTTTAGAATACGCCATCTAGTGAATCACAAGGGTGATACTTCTGATTATTGTGCTACTTGTGGTATAGTTATGTTGGGTTGCTATCATACTTCTGATTATTGTGCTACTTGTGGTATAGTTATGTTGGGTTGCTATCATACTTCTGATTATTGTGCTACTTGTGGTATAGTTATGTTGGGTTCCTATCATACTTCTGATTATTGTGCTACTTGTGGTATAGTTATGTTGGGTTGCTATCATACTTCTGATTATTGTGCTACTTGTGGTATAGTTATGTTGGGTTCCTATCATACTTCTGATTATTGTGCTACTTGTGGTATAGTTATGTTGGGTTCCTATCATACTTCTGATTATTGTGCTACTTGTGGTATAGTTATGTTGGGTTGCTATCATACTTCTGATTATTGTGCTACTTGTGGTATAGTTATGTTGGGTTCCTATCATACTTCTGATTATTGTGCTACTTGTGGTATAGTTATGTTGGGTTCCTATCATACTTCTGATTATTGTGCTACTTGTGGTATAGTTATGTTGGGTTCCTATCATACTTCTGATTATTGTGCTACTTTTGGTATAGTTATGTTGGGTTCCTATCATAATTCTTATTATTGTGCTACTTGTGGTATAGTTATGTTGGGTTCCTATCATACTTCTGATTATTGTGCTACTTGTGGTATAGTTATGTTGGGTTCCTATCATACTTCTGATTATTGTGCTACTTGTGGTATAGTTATGTTGGGTTGCTATCATACTTCTGATTATTGTGCTACTTGTGGTATAGTTATGTTGGGTTCCTATCATACTTCTGATTATTGTGCTACTTGTGGTATAGTTATGTTGGGTTCCTATCATACTTCTGATTATTGTGCTATTTGTGGTATAGTTATGTTGGGTTCCTATCATACTTCTGATTATTGTGCTACTTGTGGTATAGTTATGTTGGGTTCCTATCATACTTCTGATTATTGTGCTACTTGTGGTATAGTTATGTTGGGTTCCTATCATAATTCTTATTATTGTGCTACTTGTGGTATAGTTATGTTGGGTTCCTATCATACTTCTTATTATTGTGCTACTTGTGGTATAGTTATGTTGGGTTCCTATCATACTTCTGATTATTGTGCTACTTGTGGTATAGTTATGTTGGGTTCCTATCATACTTCTGATTATTGTGCTACTTGTGGTATAGTTATGTTGGGTTCCTATCATACTTCTGATTATTGTGCTACTTGTGGTATAGTTATGTTGGGTTCCTATCATACTTCTGATTATTGTGCTACTTGTGGTATAGTTATGTTGGGTTCCTATCATACTCCCGTTTATCGTGTTAAGTGTGGTATAATTGTGTAGGGGCAACCCCTCATGCCTATAGGGTTCCTATCATACTTCTGATTAATGTGTTACTTGTGGCATAATTATTTAATAATAAAATAATAATCAGCTAGGCTAATACCCAAGGCACCACCTTAGGCCCAAGTCATCTAGCGACTTATAATGCCTTTTAACCGGTGGCCGGGTTGCAATGCGTAGGAGGGTGGTGACAAGCCCTTTATGCCACGCGAGCCAACAGCTCCCTACACTAACTATTACCCTTAGCCTCAACAATTTTTTATGGAAGAGGAAACCGAAGAAATAGAGGAATTAACCCTGAAAATTTATAAAAGTCGAAATAAAATTATCAAAATTTCTGGCATCTTTTCCTTCCGCCTTTAATTTTAGTTCATCGGCGACTTCCCTCAGCCCATTAAATATTCCAAACAAAAGCGTGAACTATGATGGATGAGGTAGCGTACTAAGACCCGCATCCGCACCCACTCCCATCCGGCTTACTTTCATCACCGCACCCGCCCTTTTACTATAAATTTCCGGAGGACAGAAGAACAGTGCTGGATGCCAAAAGGGGGCCGCGATGAGACGCGTAAATATAAATTATTCTCGGTGCTCGTAGTGGCTCTGGGTTGGAATCCTTGCAGACGAAATAAGGAACATCTCGCGGAGTCACTTTTTGCCGCTTCTTCGCATCTTTTTCGTGACCGTCATTTGGTTTAACTCGCCAGATACGAGAGGAAATTTAAAGATGTACAGTGTGATTATCTTTGGTTACACCTTTTTTTGATTCACCAGTTTTAAACTATAGTTTCACGCCGGTCAACAACTAAAGTCGGGCACCGGTGCGAGGAAAGCGCGTTGATTTGGACTCCGGTGCGAGGAAACAGCGTTGATTCGGACTCCGGTGCGAGGAAAGCGCGTTGATTCGGACGCCGGTGCGAGGAAAGCGCGTTGATTTGGACTCCGGTGCGAGGAAACAGCGTTGATTCGGACTCCGGTGCGAGGAAAGCGCGTTGATTCGGACGCCGGTGCGAGGAAACCGCGTTGTTTTGAACACCGGTGTGAGGAAACAGCGTTGATTCGGACGCCGGTGCGAGGAAAGCGCGTTGATTTGGACTCCGGTGCGAGGAAACAGCGTTGATTCGGACGCCGGTGCGAGGAAAGCGCGTTGATTCGGACGCCGGTGCGAGGAAACCGCGTTGATTCGGACGCCGGTGCGAGGAAACAGCGTTGATTCGGACGCCGGTGCGAGGAAACCGCGTTGATTCGGACGCCGGTGCGAGGAAACCGCGTTGATTCGGACGCCGGTGCGAGGAAACCGCGTTGATTCGGACGCCGGTGCGAGGAAACCGCGTTGATTCGGACGCCGGTGCGAGGAAACCGCGTTGTTTTGAACACCGGTGCGAGGAAACAGCGTTGATTCGGACGCCGGTGCGAGGAAAGCGCGTTGATTTGGACTCCGGTGCGAGGAAACAGCGTTGATTCGGACGCCGGTGCGAGGAAAGCGCGTTGATTCGGACGCCGGTGCGAGGAAACCGCGTTGATTCGGACGCCGGTGCGAGGAAACAGCGTTGATTCGGACGCCGGTGCGAGGAAACCGCGTTGATTCGGACGCCGGTGCGAGGAAACCGCGTTGATTCGGACGCCGGTGCGAGGAAACCGCGTTGATTCGGACGCCGGTGCGAGGAAAGCGCGTTGATTCGGACGCCGGTGCGAGAAAAGCGCGTTGATTCGGACGCCGGTGCGAGGAAAGCGCGTTGATTCGGATGCCGGTGCGAGGAAAGCGCGTTGATTCGGACGCCGGTGCGAGGAAAGCGCGTTGATTCGGACGCCGGTGCGAGGAAAGCGCGTTGATTCGGACGCCGGTGCGAGGAAACCGCGTTGATTCGGACGCCGGTGCGAGGAAACAGCGTTGATTCGGACGCCGGTGCGAGGAAAGCGCGTTGATTCGGACGCCGGTGCGAGGAAACCGCGTTGATTCGGACGCCGGTGCGAGGAAACCGCGTTGATTCGGACGCCGGTGCGAGGAAAGCGCGTTGATTCGGACGCCGGTGCGAGAAAAGCGCGTTGATTCGGACGCCGGTGCGAGAAAAGCGCGTTGATTCGGACGCCGGTGCGAGGAAAGCGCGTTGATTCGGACGCCGGTGCGAGGAAAGCGCGTTGATTCGGACGCCGGTGCGAGGAAAGCGCGTTGATTCGGACGCCGGTGCGAGGAAAGCGCGTTGATTCGGACGCCGGTGCGAGGAAAGCGCGTTGATTCGGACGCCGGTGCGAGGAAAGCGCGTTGATTCGGACGCCGGTGCGAGGAAAGCGCGTTGATTCGGACGCCGGTGCGAGGAAAGCGCGTTGATTCGGACGCCGGTGCGAGGAAAGCGCGTTGATTCGGACGCCGGTGCGAGGAAAGCGCGTTGATTCGGACGCCGGTGCGAGGAAAGCGCGTTGATTCGGACGCCGGTGCGAGGAAACCGCGTTACTTTAAAGGAATCGGAGATTATAGTCACTTTTAAAAAATTGTACACACATTATTACTAAAATTCCTTACTTTCTGGTATTTCTCATAATAGTTCTTTGATTTTCAGATGTTTCACTCATTTTTTCGATGTTGTACAGTGATTTTCTGAAGTGAATTTTCCATTTCACCTACTATTTTAAGTGTTCAAACACCTAATGACTCAAGGGGTTGGGAATATGAGTAGGTTTAAAATGAGACGAAAATTTAGTATGGTCAAAGCTACTAAACTGGTGTTAAAGGATTGGATTTAAGATAAGAAACAGCCCCCCTTTCCACGCCACTGGGTTTCAAATCTTTCAATCTGAGGATTTTCGATTTGAAAATATTTGGAAACTATATCAATCGCTTCGTATGGATCTTTCCTTCAGAGAAACAGCCCACCGAGGCATCTAATCCGCATCATCCCACGCCCGGAATGTATTCATCACCTCGTACACGCAGTCGTTCTTGCACGTTTCGTTAAATATATATTTCCGTTTTAACGACACGGAATTTCTCTATTCCTCGTAGTATACTTTTCATCGTATTAAGCTAGTCGCGCCCATCAGCGCGCACCAGCCTCCCGATCGCCGCCACTCAAACTTCACCCCACCGTCTACCCGTAAGCCGCGCTATCCGTTGACGGAATCAACGGCGGCGTTGCAGTTAGTAGAAGATGAATGCCCACACCCGGACACGCGCCGAATTCTCTAGTTATTTGCATAATAAAACATTGGCGCATTTTGCCGGTCTTTTATTTTAAAAGAGAAGTGGATAAAAAGGAGAGTGCGTTTCTGTAGGAACGGCCCCTCCTTGGGTAAAAATCCATCGCGGCCGAGGCATCTTTTGGCCTCCGAGCGTCGAAAGGAGAGAGTCATCTTCTCAGCCTCTCGGAAAGCGGATCGTTCCTCCGGCGAACGCCCGCCGAGATCGCCTTGTTTTGCCGCATTCGGCGGACCAACTTTCACCGCGCAGTCGAGGATTTCCAGTTGCTAGGGAATCACCGCGGTTTTTGGAGCTTCCGAAATGATCATTCTTAAGCCTTAGCGACGTACATCGCCGCTGCAACTCGACATTCCGACTCGCCTACTTTTCGGTAAATTAGACGCGTTTGGTCGCGAGTGTTTTCTCCCGCGTGCCTACGGATAAAACCCTTGCGTTCCAAGGTAAGCCTAACGCCTATTTAAATATCTCTCTTTCCTGTAACGTTTCTCTTTGAGGTTTTCCCGACTTCTTTCCGATCGTATTCGTACTAGACGAATCTATTGATTTCCCCCGTTTTTATCCCAATTTGCTTATCCGTCGCTCTATATACTAATGAATTTCTGCTTTTTGGTTTTTGGTGGGGAGGGGGGTTCCAACTCCGAATTTAGCTTTCCGAGGGGGGGGGGGAGGGCGGCTTTATGAATTAAACATGCCCCTGTCGGCTTATCAGCGCTCGAGGCCGCTCTGATCTGATGGCCCTCGTAGCCGATCCCGACTAGTGTAATATTTCATAATTTGCCTCTTCCTTGGAAACTCGGGGGTAATTTCACTTATCTCGAATAAGCTGGCTTCTTCGCTGATGGCTATATTTTTATGACTTTCATACTTTTTTACGGCTACGAGTAATTTATTTATGTTCTTTTCCGTTTTTAAGATCTCCGCCGTAGAATTATTTCCGAGATTAAGTTGGTATGATTTTAATTTTTAGACAAAAATGCACTATGCGCAATTGAAAGTTAGAGTTTATCGTCAATTCTATTTCGGGTTCTTTGTTAATATCGTATATTTACGATACAAACATTAGAAAATAGGAAAAAAAACGAAATTGTCGTCTTGTTTACGCGGCAGATATTTGTCTCGTCCCCCGAAGGTTCTGCTTCTCCCAGTACACGGATTTTTCGTCTATTTTTGATCTACTGTTTGTTTTTATGTTTATTTTAGATTAAAATAAAACGAAATATAATATATTGTAAATTTAAACTGATTGTATTTTCTATTTAAACGTAGGTTATTTCGAAAATATTTTTAGAAAGTGTTTGAGTTTGAATTAAACTCTTTAAAATTTTCGTCCATATACGGTGCTCCGGGCAAATGTAGTTTAAAGCGTAGGACGTTCGTCGTCATATAGGTATCTAAGGTAGATAGAAATAAGAAATTACGCGATTTTCTCTCGGAAGATGGCGTAGCGACCGGAATAATCGATACTTTTAGCGCTTTTTACTCCGTAAACGTCGGTATCTATTACGAAGAACTAGGTGATAGTCGGAAAGGTACAAACTGCACTGTCACCCGGCTCTATCGCGTAAGTCTCCGGTTAGACATGTGGGAAATAAAATAAAAAAGATGGAGGATTTCGGGAGATAGAGAGAGGAGGATTGAGGAAGCCGAGCCTGCAAGAAATACGCGCAAGTTGATTTTCGAATCTCGGGCTTCTCTTATATATATTCAACCACCAGCCGGCGCTTTATTATTGGCGCAAATTGAGCAAAACGACTTTTAACAAGCTTAGAATGCAAAGCGCATCGCGCTAGCCTCGCGTTCCTTTTTATTTCCTTCGCCAAAATGTGGAGTTTTCCCGAGGCTTATATTAAATTTGGGAGACGGTTTAGACTGACGGAAAACATACCAGAGTTTGCCAACCACTTCGATTCAATTCTTATTTCCGTTGTCCCGAAATAGCCCTTGAAAAAGAATCGCAATAATTTAGTTTAAAATAGGTTTTCCTTAAATACGAAATACCGTAACGTCAGAAGTATATAGTATTTCTCTTGCTGATAAGTATCCAGCGACACTTACAAGGAGATGACCCGAGGTGTAACGCACCGATTTTGTTCAAACTCGGGGGTTTGGTAGACCTTCATGTAACTTGAAAAACCCTAATGGGAAATGTCTCCATAGGCAACCGTTTTGCCATGGCAACCAAAAATGTTTTTGACAACACAAAATGGAAATTTTCCCATTGAAAATAGCATGGGAATCTGACCAATTAAGAAATTTTAATTTTTGAAAATGCTTCGAATAGAAAATATAAATAAAAAAAAACAATGAAAAAGTTCGAAATTAATTAAATTTTTTACAGGGGGTACCCTTAAAATTGGTCAGATTCACATGTTATACTCATTGGGAAAATTTTCATTTTGTGTTCAAAAACATTTTCGGTTGCCATGGCAAAACGGTTGCACATTGAATAAATTCCCTTTAGGGTTTTTCAAGTTACATAAAGGTCTACCAAACCCCCGAGTTTGAACAAAATCGGTGCGTTACACCTCGGGTCGTCTCCTTGTTAGTGTTATTTGCTGGAAACAAGGTACTTATATTTCCCTAAACACGTTTCGAAAATAAAAATTAAAATTGATGACGTCATCCAGAGGAGCCTCCGTTGATTTTCAATACGATCTCATCTGGCTGACATCACGATTTTACATAGCAACGCAAAACCCGTAACATTTTGATAAAAAACCATGCGATCGAGGCAACCTTATAGTTCTCTTTTTTACGAACCTTGAGCTGCACCCACATTTTTTTAAATTTTTGTATCGTATAAGCCGAAATCATGGTAGTTTTAGAGTGCGGAAAATTTTCCCGAAAATTACCGAAGCCTTCTTTCCGGAATATTAAAAAAAAGGGTTTTCATTTTATAATTAGCCTAATATTGTTCGCCAATTTAAATTTCACGGCATTTTCGCCTCATTTTGTAGAATCCAAAAGTCAAACTAAACTTCTAAACTAGTCTAGAATAAAAACCCTTAAAAAGTAATATATGTTTCAATTTTTTATTTTCTGATTTGCGGAAAATATTTTATATTTCCGGAAATTTAACAACTCTATTGTAGTTATCCCTAAGTAAGAACGCAAAGGGTCGGAGATTGTTCAAAATCCCGTGGAAAATTTGGGTTAAAATCTGCAAATACAAAATACAAAAATTTCCTTTTCATAGACTCTACAGGGTGGAAGCCTCAGCCGTGGTTCAGCCTCGCTACTTCTCCTAGTACACCAGAGTCCTACGGGTTGAGCACTTCTACAGGAGCTGGTATTCCACAAATAGACCAATGGGATAATTATAAGCGCATCTTTATCCAATCGCCCAAAAAAGAATTTGTAAGATGCGCTTCCAATTATCCCATTGGTCTATATTTGGCCTACCAGCGCCTGTAGAAGTGTTCCACCCGCAGTACTCTGGTGTACTAGGAGAAGTACCGAGGCTGGACCACGGCTGAAGCTTCCATCCTGTATATGGAAAATCCTTCAATGAAAATCCCGGATTTGGTTGAAAATCCTAAATCCCGCGGGCCAAAGTGCAAATGTCCGACCCTCGTATGAAAGCGTACATTCTTGGTGAAACAAAATGTTTTCCTTCGAAATAAGCTCTCGCATAGTATGGAACATACATTTCTAGGAAGCCAATTTTAGACCAAACATTTGCGCGAATCCGATTGTGAGTAAAAGTAAGAAGCTTTGCTAGAAAATAATGCATCGCGGCTTGTATTTACATTTGAAATGTAGGCCTATTTCAAAGCGACTTTTATTTTTCTGGCCGAATAAAATATGCTTATCTTCTTTTGGGTTACCTTAACGGTCGTTCGCCCTGTTTTAAAATCACCAGAGACCGTATTTTCATCCCTTTTCGTCCATACGGCTGCACTGATAAGGCTTTGAGAATCTATTATCCTATGGATTAAACCCCCCATCCCTTTGTCTTGTTGAATTATGTATTTTACATAACAGACCAAAAGTACCACTTTGAACTAGAATGCTTATGCGAAAACGCTATCCCCAAAATAACCTTGACCTAGTCCCGGCCCTGGAACCTTTCTACATAGCGCTACCTGAGAACGAAAGTCAAGGAAGTTTAAAAACCCCATTTTGAATTAACAAATTTTTAGTTTTATATCTATATATTATTTGTAATAATTAGAGTTGTTAATTTTCCGAAAAAAAAATTTGGAAAAATTTCCAGAAATTTTCCGCGAACCGGAAAAATTAAAAATTGAAACCTAAATTACTTTTTATGGGGTTTTAATGTTTTTAACTTTTTATCGATATAAAATGTCTAATATCAGTAAACATACTACAAAACATTAATAGTGTTATATTGATAATCAGTTTAAACTAGTCTAGAGGTTTAGTTTTACTTTTAGATTCGAAACAATTAGGCGAAAATACCGCTTTATTTAAATTTTCAAATCATATATTAGACTAATCATGGAATGAAAACTTTTTTTTATTTTTTTCGGAAAAATACCGAAAATTTTCCGACTTTCAACACTACAAAACATTTTCCTGAGTTGACATTTCGTATTAAATATTTTGTTTTCGAATAATTTTAAAAGTAGTTGGTGTAATAATTCGGTTTAATTGGGCGCCATCTAGTATAACTAAAAGCCTCTAAAAATTGTTAATCAGTTAAAACTAGTCTAGATGTTTAGATTTACTTTCAGATTCGAAAAAAATAGGTGAAAATGCCTCTTTATTTAAATATGCTAACAATGTATTAGATTAATCATGGAATGAAGACTTTTTTTATTTTTTTCGGAAAATTTTCTAACTTACAACACTATTTATACATAAAATGAACGATATAAATTAATAAAAATAAACGCATTAAACGCGTTCAATTAAGAAATTAAAAATAACTGAAATTAATTTAAGACGGTTGTTTGTCAGTTTTCTTTTCAGATTTAATTATAATTTTGTCTAAGATTTGGAAGAGTTACAACAGGGTGACTATTTTTCTTATATTTTTATTGCCTTCGTATAAATTCCTTTATTTTCATCCATTTTGACGTGTCATAAAACATCTAGTGTAAACACTTCCACTTTCGAACCAAATCTGGAAATTTACGGGCTTTGTAAATCCGCTAAGTGATCCAATAATGCAAGAAAGCATATACAAAAAATTATCAATATTCTAGGTGATTCGAATCAAAGTATAGCGATATGCAATAATTACCTTATTATTTTTCCTATATTTTTCTATTTAGTGTCGTATATTTTCCTATAATTCGCCTATTTAGTTTGCTATATTTCCTATAAATCCGATTTTATTTCCTGTATTTTCCTATAATTCGACTCTAAAATTCCTATTTTAATATAAAATTTTCAAAGCTTTTCCCTGGTGACCCTGGTTACAATTTTCGATAATAGATTGGTGATTTTCCGGGAAGTTCCAAAGACTAACAACTCGCGTAGTCATTTATGTGGTCATGGGCGAAACAGACTATCATACAAACAATTAAGAGTTCTTTGAATAGGAAATGTCATGCTTATAGTTTAAAAAATAAAAT
This sequence comes from Leiobunum rupestre, assembly GCF_980474605.1. Taxonomy (NCBI): domain Eukaryota; kingdom Metazoa; phylum Arthropoda; class Arachnida; order Opiliones; family Sclerosomatidae; genus Leiobunum; species Leiobunum rupestre. The sequence goes on along the minus strand of NC_143393.1, from coordinate 42,098,473 downwards.
TAGTACTCTATTTAGTCTAAATAAAGATGTCAGTCTACAGAACTTAAGAAACGCTGAAGGTCCAAGAGTTAAAACCTGTGTAGAAGAGGCGTGATAAAAATCCGAATTGGTAGCAAATATCCTGAGACACGCGCTATAACTCCTGGTAGTGCTCTTCGCTCTGAACACCGGAGTGTGTAGGTTGGAACACTTCTACAGGCGCTAGTAGATCAATTATGTATCTTCGACAGGCAATTTGAAATCGCTGCAATAAAACATTAAAATATCGTTAGGCTTGACTATAATACAAAAGTTAATAGCAACATTAATATTTATATCCCCCCAAATTTAAATTCATTTTCTTACGAAACGAATTGTTTTAGGGTAAAAACAAAGAGTCTAAAAAGAAAATCGTTGTTCAATTATAAAAGTCCAATTTTCCCGTTTAATGGTTCCGAAACGTGTCTCCTTTTCTAGCGGGACAAAAATAAAAATAAGGCGAGACGGCGAGGTATAATAAATCTAATTACTTGAATATCATATGTCACCTGTAAAGGGGTAGGCTTAAAACAAATAGACCCTATTTAAACCACCCTGGGACATAAAAAAAAATTACGGGGACCATCTATTCGGAATAAAGAACATTCAAAAACCAGTGAATATCAAATTTCACATAACTTATGTCAGGTTTAATGCCTTTCACAAACTTATTCGACGAAGCTTTGGTTTATATAGCTAAGCCTAGGCCAGCGTAGAGGCTATCCTTAGCGACGCTTTGGATTTTTAGATTTGGACAAAAACGGATCAAAGCAACTGAAAACTATAACATAACCTATTTTTCAGGCGCCACCTACTAAACATTTCATGGCGCCATCTGTTGACTGAAAGGGAATTACACGTCTTTTTACAATTTTAAATATCATATATTGATAGATAATATTAAGTAGTTTAAACGTAAAATGTTTAATATACACACTAATTATTATTACTTATATGTTAAATATTAAGATTTATATATTAATTTAATACTAAATTTTAAACAATAATTAATATAAATTATACTACTATTATAATTTTAATTATATTATATTTTATTATACTAAATTATTTAAAATTAGAATATAATTCATATGACTGTAAATTTAGTAATATTATTTACCCACAGATGGCGTCTATGACATATTGCACAATTAAGCTCCGCCCACAAAATTAAAAAAGAGTAGATCCTGATAACGAAGGGATGAATGTTTGTTTGTTCCCAGCTGCTTCGATCCGTTCTTGATTTGGAGCCGCCGCTCGGGGTGGGTTTCGGTTTGTGTCCTAATTGATTGAATATGCGTTGTTATTTTCTCCCGCAGGATGGCAGCAGCGACGACGACGACGAGTATTAGCGGCACGGTGACACCGGTGGAGAGTGTCGGCGCTGGAGGAGCGGTTAAACCGGATTCGCTCAGCGTTCAAGTTAATTTGAATCTGTACAACTTCGATAACCCAGATGCCCAGTTTTGCCCGTACGTGCTGACAAGCCCCCGATCATTAGAGGCTTGTTCCAACCTGGGAGTCAAGGTACATCTCTTCTTCATTACCACTTCTAAATTATGCGCTCGTGCTAATAACATTATTACCCCAGAGAGATGCTTGGAAGCTAGGAGCAACAAACTCGACACCCCACACAAGGAGAACGCAACCCGTCAAAAGTCGTTGATTTTCTTGCGTACATTTTTCATTGGTTAGACGCTTTAGCGCCTGCTGCCGTCGGAAGAGGAAAATTCGGAAACTGTCTTCCCCCTTTCCGTAAAACGTTCAGCGTAAAGGCTCGTCCAATGAAATTTGTACGCAACACTGCGTTAGCGTGTTTAAAGGCCAGCTGCGTTCTCCTTTTGTTTGTTGCTCCTTGCTGGAAGGCATCCTGTCAGCGCTACCTCTTATATTTGATAGCCATTTTCTCAGTCCTTAATTATAGTTTCCGTACCATGCTGCAACCCGTCTCATTTAAATCAAATTATTTTAATTTTAATTAGAAATTGAATTTAATTAAAATTAATTTAAAATGTGGCTTTCTTTACCGCTACACTCACGTTATTAATAAATTTGGCAAAATAAAAAGGCATAAAACGTTGAAAGATATTAATAACTTGAAAGAAAATTTATAATCCTATAATGGTGATAAATTTGACTTATTTTATGATGGTCTCAAGATGGTATTATCCGTTTAGAAATGACCAGAAATAAGTATTACATTTGAAATATTGTTTATTTTTGAATCACCTTTTATAAAGTTGATAGGTTCAGAGTAGTCGGTAATTGGTGTTGCCATAAGTAATGGTTACAGTGTAAGTGTGCCACTGAATGATTTTGGTTAAAGATGGACTGAAGTTTTGTTTCTCTTACTGCCAGGCTAGTTTGTTTAAATTTGAAATTAGAAAATGAAATAGTATAAGAACCGAATAATAGTCAGTTTTATGTCCTGATCCAACAATTCCTTATTATTTGTGCCAAATTGTAAGAGTTAATTTCTATTGATAAGCGTTTCAATTAAGCATTGGCTGAACAGGCTGTCAGCGGTGAAGTTCTTTGGCAATTCCAAAGACTACAAATAACTGGCGGAGAGTTTTCAGTCCTTAGTCACGTAATGATTAAAATGACTATGATCAAGTCACTTAACGGAAATAGGCGTTGAATATTAAAGTTTCTGCATCTGCTCTCAAATATAGGACTAAAATTGTCTAAATATCTACAGTATTATGTACACGGGTTGCGGCCTTTGGTAATACCAAGAGCTAATTTACGTATGGAAGAACCTGGGAGTGCAGTCAGGGAAAAGTCAATGACTTTTTAAAAAGGCGGGGAATTTTAAGCATTTTTTTTAAAAAGATGGGGAATTTTAGGAATTTTTTAAAAATTCGGGAAATCTTTGAAATTTTTAAATGTCGGGTAATTTTAATCTTTTTTAAAAAGTCGGGTAATTTTAATCTTTTTTAAAAAGTCAGGTAATTTTAATCTTTTTTTAAAATTCGGGTAATTTTATTTTTTTTTTAAAAAGTCGGGTAATTTTAATCTTTTTTTTTAAAAAGTCGGGTAATTTTAATCTTTTTTTAAAAAGTCGGGTAATTTTATGAATTTTTAAAAAGTTGGGTAATTTTATGAATTTTTAAAAATTCGGGTAATTGTATGAATTTTTAAAAAGTCGGGTAATTTTATGAATTTTTAAAAAGTCGGGTAATTTTATGAATTTTTAAAAAGTCTGGTAACTTTATGAATTTTTAAAAAGTAGGGAAATTTTATGAATTTTTAAAAAGTAGGGGAATTTTCATAATTTTTAAAACGTCGGAGAATTTTAAGAATTTTTAAAACGTCGGGGAATTTTAAGAATTTTTAAAACGTCGGGGAATTTTAAGAATTTTTAAAACGTCGGGGAATTTTAAGAATTTTTAAAAAGTCGGGGAATTTTAAGAATTTTTAAAAAGTCGGGGACTTTTATGAATTTTTAAAAAGTCGGGGACTTTTATGAATTTTTAAAAAGTCAGGGAATTTAAATTTATCGTGAAATTTTACTTCTGATAAAAGCAAAATATATAACGTTACTTATGGCGTTACTCAATACTAAGCCCCCATTCACAAACCCCCAATCGAACCCGGTGCGAGGGGAGGGGGTATCAATTCTATTAGCGGAGAATAAGCTTTTATCATAGTTGACAAATGGGGGTCTATTACTTTTGGGGTTCAATTCCCATTTATTCGCAAATAATTAGGGAGGGGGATCCGCTCCGGGCCAATGGCGATAAACACCTTGTTGGGGGGCAAAAGGCGTTGTTTCCGCCCACCGCGTGTAGCGAGCTCTTATCTGTCTCCGAAAAAGCACTTAGCTCGTTTCCGCAGCGGTGTTGGCTTAACAAGATTATTTTCATTTCTTATGCAAAGGAATGGCCGAAAGCGAGACTGCGCGCCTACTGATAATATCCATTCCAACTTCGCTTTCGTCGCCACGCGCCAATGCACCGTTTCCTCCTTTTCAATTAATATTCATTGCAGAGGGTGTTCCGAATCTGAGGCGACTGTTTTTTACCATTTAATACCGCGGAAATGGGCGGGAATCAACGCAATCTTGATATCTTATTTTAGGTTAGGGAAGAGATTCAGATTGGTATCTTATTTTAGGCTGGGAAATGGATAAAAAAGTAATTTGGGAATGAGCAGAAATCAGATTCGTATCTAATTTTAGGTTTGGGAATGGATGGGAAATTAATTTGGGAATGAGCGAAGATCAGATGGATATCTTATTATAGGATGGGGAATGGATGGTAACGGAATGGGTATTGGAAGGGTAAAATTTTTGGTACAAATGCAACTCTTACCTACCATATGCTGAAGATGGCTCCTCCTCTTAATCGCCCATCAGATCGGATCCCCTCTTAAACGCCCATCAGATCGGATCCCCTCTTAAACGCCCATCAGATCGGATCCCCCTCAAAAACGCCCATCAGATCGGAACCCCCTCAAAAACGCCCATCAGATCGGATCCCCCTCTTAAACGCCCATCAGATCGGATCCCCCTCAAAAACGCCCATCAGATCGGATCCCCCTCAAAAACGCCCATCAGATCGGAACCCCCTCAAAAACGCCCATCAGATCGGATCCCCCTCTTAAACGCCCATCAGATCGGATCCCCTCTTAAACGCCCATCAGATCGGAACCCCCTCAAAAACGCCCATCAGATCGGATCCCCCTCAAAAACGCCCATCAGATCGGATCCCCCTCTTAAACGCCCATCAGATCGGATCCCCTCTTAAACGCCCATCAGATCGGATCCCCTCTTAAACGCCCATCAGATCGGATCCCCCTCAAAAACGCCCATTAGATAGGATCCCCCTCTTAAACGCCCATCAGATAGGATCCCCCTCTTAAACGCCCATCAGATCGGATCCCCTCTTAAACGCCCATTAGATCGGATCCCCTCTTAAACGCCCATCAGATCGGATCCCCCTCAAAAACGCCCATCAGATCTGATCCCCCTCTTAAACGCCCATCAGATCGGATCCCCCTCTTAAACGCCCATCAGATCGGATCCCCTCTTAAACGCCCATCAGATCGGATCCCCTCTTAAACGCCCATCAGATCGGATCCCCTCTTAAACGCCCATCAGATCGGATCCCCCTCAAAAACGCCCATTAGATAGGATCCCCCTCTTAAACGCCCATCAGATAGGATCCCCCTCTTAAACGCCCATCAGATCGGATCCCCTCTTAAACGCCCATTAGATCGGATCCCCTCTTAAACGCCCATCAGATCGGATCCCCCTCTTAAACGCCCATCAGATCGGATCCCCCTCAAAAATGCCCATCAGATCGGATCCCCCTCTTAAACGCCCATCAGATCGGATCCCCTCTTAAACGGCCATCAGATCGGATCCCCTCTTCAACGCCCATCAGATCGGATCCCCCTCAAAAACGCCCATCAGATCGGATCACCTCTTAAACGCCCATCAGATCGGATCACCTCTTAAACGCCCATCAGATCGGATCCCCCTCAAAAACGCCCATCAGATCGGATCCCCCTCAAAAACGCCCATCAGATCGGATCCTCCTCTTAAACGCCGATCAGATCGGATCCTCCTTTTAAACGCCCATCAGATCGGATCCCCCTCTTAAACGCCCATCAGATCGGATCCCCCTCTTAAACGCCCATCAGATCGGATCCCCCTCAAAAACGCCCATCAGATCGGATCCCCCTCAAAAACGCCCATCAGATCCCCCTCAAAAACGCCCATCAGATCGGATCCCCTCTTAAATGCCCATCAGATCGGATCCTCCTGTTAAACGCCGTTCAGATTGGATCCCCATCTTTAACGCCCATCAGATCGGATCCCCCTCTTAAACGCCCATCAGATCGGATCCCCCTCTTAAACGCCCATCAGATCGGATCCCCCTCAAAAACGCCCATCAGATCGGACCCCCCTCAAAAACGCCCATCAGATCGGACCCCCCTCAAAAACGCCCATCAGATCGGACCCCCCTCAAAAACGCCCATCAGATCGGACCCCCCTCAAAAACGCCCATCAGATCGGACCCCCCTCAAAAACGCCCATCAGATCGGACCCCCCTCAAAAACGCCCATCAGATCGGACCCCCTCAAAAACGCCCATCAGATCGGATCCCCCTCAAAAACGCCCATTAGATCGGACCCCCCTCAAAAACGCCCATCAGATCGGACCCCCCTCAAAAACGCCCATCAGATCGGACCCCCCTCAAAAACGCCCATCAGATCGGATCCCCCTCAAAAACGCCCATCAGATCGGACCCCCCTCAAAAACGCCCATCAGATCGGATCCCCCTCATAAACGCCCATCAGATCGGACCCCCCTCAAAAACGCCCATCAGATCGGACCCCCCTCAAAAACGCCCATCAGATCGGATCCCCCTCAAAAACGCCCATCAGATCGGACCCCCCTCAAAAACGCCCATCAGATCGGACCCCCCTCAAAAACGCCCATCAGATCGGACTCCCCTCAAAAACGCCCATCAGATCGGACCCTCCTCAAAAACGCCCATCAGATCGGATCCCCCTCAAAAACGCCCATCAGATCGGATCCCCCTCTTAAACGCCCATCAGATCGGATCCCCCTCTTAAACGCCCATCAGATCGGATCCTCCTTTTAAACGCCCATCAGATCGGATCCCCCTCTTAAACGCCCATCAGATCGGATCCCCCTCAAAAACTCCCATCAGATCGGATCCCCCTCAAAAACGCCCATCAGATCGGACCCCCCTCAAAAACGCCCATCAGATCCCCCTCAAAAACGCCCATCAGATCCCCCTCAAAACGCCCATCAGATCGGATCCCCTCAAAAACGCCCATCAGATCGGATCCCCCTCAAAAACGCCCATCAGATCGGACCCCCCTCAAAAACGCCCATCAGATCGGACCCCCCTCAAAAACGCCCATCAGATCGGACCCCCCTCAAAAACGCCCATCAGATCGGATCCCCCTCAAAAACGCCCATCAGATCGGACCCCCCTCAAAAACGCCCATCAGATCGGACCCCCCTCAAAAATGCCCATCAGATCGGATCCCCCTCAAAAACGCCCATCAGATCGGACCCCCCTCAAAAACGCCCATCAGATCGGACCCCCCTCAAAAACGCCCATCAGATCGGACTCCCCTCAAAAACGCCCATCAGATCGGACTCCCCTCAAAAACGCCCATCAGATCGGACCCTCCTCAAAAACGCCCATCAGATCGGATCCCCCTCAAAAACGCCCATCAGATAGGATCCCCCTCTTAAACGCCCATCAGATCGGATCCCCCTCTTAAACGCCCATCAGATCGGATCCTCCTTTTAAACGCCCATCAGATCGGATCCCCCTCTTAAACGCCCATCAGATCGGATCCCCCTCAAAAACGCCCATCAGATCGGATCCCCCTCAAAAACGCCCATCAGATCGGACCCCCCTCAAAAACGCCCATCAGATCCCCCTCAAAAACGCCCATCAGATCGGATCCCCTCTTAAACGCCCATCAGATCGGATCCTCCTGTTAAACGCCGTTCAGATTGGATCCCCATCTTTAACGCCCATCAGATCGGATCCCCCTCTTAAACGCCCATCAGATCGGATCCCCCTCTTAAACGCCCATCAGATCGGATCCCCCTCAAAAACGCCCATCAGATCGGATCCCCCTCAAAAACGCCCATCAGATCGGACCCCCCTCAAAAACGCCCATCAGATCGGACCCCCCTCAAAAACGCCCATCAGATCGGATCCCCCTCAAAAACGCCCATCAGATCGGATCCCCCTCAAAAACGCCCATCAGATCGGATCCCCCTCAAAAACGCCCATCAGATCGGATCCCCCTCAAAAACGCCCATCAGACCGGACCCCCCTCAAAAACGCCCATCAGATCGGACCCCCCTCAAAAACGCCCATCAGATCGGACCCCCCTCAAAAACGCCCATCAGATCGGACCCCCCTCAAAAACGCCCATCAGATCGGACCCCCCTCAAAAACGCCCATCAGATCGGATCCCCCTCAAAAACGCCCATCAGATCGGACCCCCCTCAAAAACGCCCATCAGATCGAACCCCCCTCAAAAACGCCCATCAGATCGGATCCCCCTCTTAAACGCCCATCAGATCGGATCCCCCTCAAAAACGCCCATCAGATCGGATCCCCCTCTTAAACGCCCATCAGATCGGATCCCCTCTTAAACGCCCATCAGATCGGATCCCCCTCAAAAACGCCCATCAGATAGGATCCCCCTCTTAAACGCCCATCAGATCGGATCACCTCTTAAACGCCCATCAGATCGGATCCCCCTCAAAAACGCCCATCAGATCGGACCCCCCTCAAAAACGCCCATCAGATCGGACCCCCCTCAAAAACGCCCATCAGATCGGACCCCCCTCAAAAACGCCCATCAGATCGGATCCCCCTCAAAAACGCCCATCAGATCGGATCCCCCTCAAAAACGCCCATCAGATCGGATCCCCCTCTTAAACGCCCATCAGATCGGATCCCCCTCAAAAACGCCCATCAGATCGGATCCCCCTCTTAAACGCCCATCAGATCGGATCCCCCTCTTAAACGCCCATCAGATCGGATCCCCCTCAAAAACGCCCATCAGATAGGATCCCCCTCTTAAACGCCCATCAGATCGGATCACCTCTTAAACGCCCATCAGATCGGATCCCCCTCAAAAACGCCCATCAGATCGGATCCCCCTCAAAAACGCCCATCAGATCGGACCCCCCTCAAAAACGCCCATCAGATCGGACCCCCCTCAAAAACGCCCATCAGATCGGACTCCCCTCAAAAACGCCCATCAGATCGGACTCCCCTCAAAAACGCCCATCAGATCGGACCCTCCTCAAAAACGCCCATCAGATCGGATCCCCCTCAAAAACGCCCATCAGATAGGATCCCCCTCTTAAACGCCCATCAGATCGGATCCCCCTCTTAAACGCCCATCAGATCGGATCCTCCTTTTAAACGCCCATCAGATCGGATCCCCCTCTTAAACGCCCATCAGATCGGATCCCCCTCAAAAACGCCCATCAGATCGGATCCCCCTCAAAAACGCCCATCAGATCGGACCCCCCTCAAAAACGCCCATCAGATCCCCCTCAAAAACGCCCATCAGATCGGATCCCCTCTTAAACGCCCATCAGATCGGATCCTCCTGTTAAACGCCGTTCAGATTGGATCCCCATCTTTAACGCCCATCAGATCGGATCCCCCTCTTAAACGCCCATCAGATCGGATCCCCCTCTTAAACGCCCATCAGATCGGATCCCCCTCAAAAACGCCCATCAGATCGGATCCCCCTCAAAAACGCCCATCAGATCGGACCCCCCTCAAAAACGCCCATCAGATCGGACCCCCCTCAAAAACGCCCATCAGATCGGATCCCCCTCAAAAACGCCCATCAGATCGGATCCCCCTCAAAAACGCCCATCAGATCGGATCCCCCTCAAAAACGCCCATCAGATCGGATCCCCCTCAAAAACGCCCATCAGACCGGACCCCCCTCAAAAACGCCCATCAGATCGGACCCCCCTCAAAAACGCCCATCAGATCGGACCCCCCTCAAAAACGCCCATCAGATCGGACCCCCCTCAAAAACGCCCATCAGATCGGACCCCCCTCAAAAACGCCCATCAGATCGGATCCCCCTCAAAAACGCCCATCAGATCGGACCCCCCTCAAAAACGCCCATCAGATCGAACCCCCCTCAAAAACGCCCATCAGATCGGATCCCCCTCTTAAACGCCCATCAGATCGGATCCCCCTCAAAAACGCCCATCAGATCGGATCCCCCTCTTAAACGCCCATCAGATCGGATCCCCTCTTAAACGCCCATCAGATCGGATCCCCCTCAAAAACGCCCATCAGATAGGATCCCCCTCTTAAACGCCCATCAGATCGGATCACCTCTTAAACGCCCATCAGATCGGATCCCCCTCAAAAACGCCCATCAGATCGGACCCCCCTCAAAAACGCCCATCAGATCGGACCCCCCTCAAAAACGCCCATCAGATCGGACCCCCCTCAAAAACGCCCATCAGATCGGATCCCCCTCAAAAACGCCCATCAGATCGGATCCCCCTCAAAAACGCCCATCAGATCGGATCCCCCTCTTAAACGCCCATCAGATCGGATCCCCCTCAAAAACGCCCATCAGATCGGATCCCCCTCTTAAACGCCCATCAGATCGGATCCCCCTCTTAAACGCCCATCAGATCGGATCCCCCTCAAAAACGCCCATCAGATAGGATCCCCCTCTTAAACGCCCATCAGATCGGATCACCTCTTAAACGCCCATCAGATCGGATCCCCCTCAAAAACGCCCATCAGATCGGATCCTCCTCTTAAACGCCGATCAGATCGGATCCTCCTTTTAAACGCCCATCAGATCGGATCCCCCTCTTAAACGCCCATCAGATCGGATCCCCCTCTTAAACGCCCATCAGATCGGATCCCCCTCTTAAACGCCCATCAGATCGGATCCCCCTCTTAAACGCCCATCAGATCGGATCCCCCTCAAAAACGCCCATCAGATCGGATCCCCCTCTTAAACGCCCATCAGATCGGATCCCCTCTTAAACGCCCATCAGATCGGATCCCCCTCAAAAACGCCCATCAGATCGGATCACCTCTTAAACGCCCATCAGATCGGATCCCCCTCAAAAACGCCCATCAGATCGGATCCCCCTCAAAAACGCCCATCAGATCGGATCCCCCTCAAAAACGCCCATCAGATCGGATCCTCCTCTTAAACGCCGATCAGATCGGATCCTCCTTTTAAACGCCCATCAGATCGGATCCCCCTCTTAAACGCCCATCAGATCGGATCCCCCTCTTAAACGCCCATCAGATCGGATCCCCCTCAAAAACGCCCATCAGATCCCCCTCAAAAACGCCCATCAGATCGGATCCCCTCTTAAACGCCCATCAGATCGGATCCTCCTGTTAAACGCCGTTCAGATTGGATCCCCCTCTTAAACGCCCATCAGATCGGATCCCCCTCAAAAACGCCCATCAGATCGGACCCCCCTCAAAAACGCCCATCAGATCGGACCCCCCTCAAAAACGCCCATCAGATCGGATCCCCCTCAAAAACGCCCATCAGATCGGACCCCCCTCAAAAACGCCCATCAGATCGGATCCTCCTGTTAAACGCCGTTCAGATTGGATCCCCCTCTTAAACGCCCATCAGATCGGATCCCCCTCTTAAACGCCCATCAGATCGGATCCCCCTCAAAAACGCCGATCAGATCGGATCCTCCTTTTAAACGCCCATCAGATCGGATCCCCCTCTTAAACGCCCATCAGATCGGATCCCCCTCTTAAACGCCCATCAGATCGGATCCCCCTCAAAAACGCCCATCAGATCCCCCTCAAAAACGCCCATCAGATCGGATCCCCTCTTAAACGCCCATCAGATCGGATCCTCCTGTTAAACGCCGTTCAGATTGGATCCCCATCTTTAACGCCCATCAGATCGGATCCTCCTTTTAAACGCCCATCAGATCGGATCCCCCTCTTAAACGCCCATCAGATCGGATCCCCCTCTTAAACGCCCATCAGATCGGATCCCCCTCAAAAACGCCCATCAGATCCCCCTCAAAAACGCCCATCAGATCGGATCCCCTCTTAAACGCCCATCAGATCGGATCCTCCTGTTAAACGCCGTTCAGATTGGATCCCCCTCTTAAACGCCCATCAGATCGGATCCCCCTCTTAAACGCCCATCAGATCGGATCCCCCTCAAAAACGCCCATCAGATCGGACCCCCCTCAAAAACGCCCATCAGATCGGACCCCCCTCAAAAACGCCCATCAGATCGGATCCCCCTCAAAAACGCCCATCAGATCGGACCCCCCTCAAAAACGCCCATCAGATCGGACCCCCCTCAAAAACGCCCATCAGATCGGACCCCCCTCAAAAACGCCCATCAGATCGGACCCCCCTCAAAAACGCCCATCAGATCGGACCCCCCTCAAAAACGCCCATCAGATCGGACCCCCTCAAAAACGCCCATCAGATCGGACCCCCTCAAAAACGCCCATCAGATCGGATCCCCCTCAAAAACGCCCATCAGATCGGACCCCCCTCAAAAACGCCCATCAGATCGGACCCCCCTCAAAAACGCCCATCAGATCGGATCCCCCTCAAAAACGCCCATCAGATCGGACCCCCCTCAAAAACGCCCATCAGATCGGATCCCCCTCAAAAACGCCCATCAGATCGGATCCCCCTCAAAAACGCCCATCAGATCGGATCCCCCTCAAAAACGCCCATCAGATCGGACCCCCCTCAAAAACGCCCATCAGATCGGACCCCCCTCAAAAACGCCCATCAGATCGGACCCTCCTCAAAAACGCCCATCAGATCGGACCCTCCTCAAAAACGCCCATCAGATCGGACTCCCCTCAAAAACGCCCATCAGATCGGACCCTCCTCAAAAACGCCCATCAGATCGGATCCCCCTCTTAAACGCCCATCAGATCGGATCCCCCTCTTAAACGCCCATCAGATCGGATCCTACTTTTAAACGCCCATCAGATCGGATCCCCCTCTTAAACGCCCATCAGATCGGATCCCCCTCTTAAACGCCCATCAGATCGGATCCCCCTCAAAAACGCCCATCAGATCGGATCCCCCTCAAAAACGCCCATCAGATCGGACCCCCCTCAAAAACGCCCATCAGATCCCCCTCAAAAACGCCCATCAGATCCCCCTCAAAAACGCCCATCAGATCGGATCCCCTCTTAAACGCCCATCAGATCGGATCCTCCTGTTAAACGCCGTTCAGATTGGATCCCCATCTTTAACGCCCATCAGATCGGATCCCCCTCTTAAACGCCCATCAGATCGGATCCCCCTCTTAAACGCCCATCAGATCGGATCCCCCTCAAAAACGCCCATCAGATCGGATCCCCCTCAAAAACGCCCATCAGATCGGACCCCCCTCAAAAACGCCCATCAGATCGGACCCCCCTCAAAAACGCCCATCAGATCGGACCCCCCTCAAAAACGCCCATCAGATCGGATCCCCCTCAAAAACGCCCATCAGATCGGATCCCCCTCAAAAACGCCCATCAGACCGGACCCCCCTCAAAAACGCCCATCAGATCGGACCCCCCTCAAAAACGCCCATCAGATCGGACCCCCCTCAAAAACGCCCATCAGATCGGACCCCCCTCAAAAACGCCCATCAGATCGGACCCCCCTCAAAAACGCCCATCAGATCGGATCCCCCTCAAAAACGCCCATCAGATCGGACCCCCCTCAAAAACGCCCATCAGATCGGACCCCCCTCAAAAACGCCCATCAGATCGGATCCCCCTCTTAAACGCCCATCAGATCGGATCCCCCTCAAAAACGCCCATCAGATCGGATCCCCCTCAAAAACGCCCATCAGATCGGATCCCCCTCTTAAACGCCCATCAGATCGGATCCCCTCTTAAACGCCCATCAGATCGGATCCCCTCTTAAACGCCCATCAGATCGGATCCCCTCTTAAACGCCCATCAGATCGGATCCCCCTCTTAAACGCCCATCAGATCGGATCACCTCTTAAACGCCCATCAGATCGGATCCCCCTCAAAAACGCCCATCAGATCGGACCCCCCTCAAAAACGCCCATCAGATCGGACCCCCCTCAAAAACGCCCATCAGATCGGACCCCCCTCAAAAACGCCCATCAGATCGGACCCCCCTCAAAAACGCCCATCAGATCGGATCCCCCTCTTAAACGCCCATCAGATCGGATCCCCCTCTTAAACGCCCATCAGATCGGATCCCCCTCTTAAACGCCCATCAGATCGGATCCCCCTCAAAAACGCCCATCAGATCGGATCCCCCTCTTAAACGCCCATCAGATCGGATCCCCCTCTTAAACGCCCATCAGATCGGATCCCCCTCAAAAACGCCCATCAGATAGGATCCCCCTCTTAAACGCCCATCAGATCGGATCACCTCTTAAACGCCCATCAGATCGGATCCCCCTCAAAAACGCCCATCAGATCGGATCCTCCTCTTAAACGCCGATCAGATCGGATCCTCCTTTTAAACGCCCATCAGATCGGATCCCCCTCTTAAACGCCCATCAGATCGGATCCCCCTCTTAAACGCCCATCAGATCGGATCCCCCTCAAAAACGCCCATCAGATCGGACCCCCCTCAAAAACGCCCATCAGATCGCATCCCCCTCAAAAACGCCCATCAGATCCCCCTCAAAAACGCCCATCAGATCGGATCCCCTCTTAAACGCCCATCAGATCGGATCCTCCTGTTAAACGCCGTTCAGATTGGATCCCCATCTTTAACGCCCATCAGATCGGATCCCCCTCAAAAACGCCCATCAGATCGGACCCCCCTCAAAAACGCCCATCAGATCGGACCCCCCTCAAAAACGCCCATCAGATCGGATCCCCCTCAAAAACGCCCATCAGATCGGATCCTCCTCTTAAACGCCGATCAGATCGGATCCTCCTTTTAAACGCCCATCAGATCGGATCCCCCTCTTAAACGCCCATCAGATCGGATCCCCCTCTTAAACACCCATCAGATCGGATCCCCCTCAAAAACGCCCATCAGATCGGACCCCCCTCAAAAACGCCCATCAGATCGCATCCCCCTCAAAAACGCCCATCAGATCCCCCTCAAAAACGCCCATCAGATCCCCCTCAAAAACGCCCATCAGATCGGATCCCCTCTTAAACGCCCATCAGATCGGATCCTCCTGTTAAACGCCGTTCAGATTGGATCCCCATCTTTAACGCCCATCAGATCGGATCCCCCTCAAAAACGCCCATCAGATCGGACCCCCCTCAAAAACGCCCATCAGATCGGACCCCCCTCAAAAACGCCCATCAGATCGGATCCCCCTCAAAAACGCCCATCAGATCGGATCCCCTCAAAAACGCCCATCAGATCGGATCCCCTCTTAAACGCCCATCAGATCGGATCCCCTCTTAAACGCCCATCAGATCGGATCCTCGTCTTAAATGATTATCAGATCGGATCCCCCCGCCCCCTCGCGTACCAATGGAAAATTCGATCATGATGCCCACGGATCCTCTAAACACAGTCATTCTCTCTAACTATAAAAATACATTCTTGAAGAGACGTGAAAATAAAACCTTATATAGATATTGGAGAAATACCCACTTAAAACCTCAATAAGCCTACAAAAACCTTTCTCAACTGGGCCCTTTGTGAGACGGGGACTATTTCCCAAGTGATAAAATGTATATAAATTGACCTATTAAAGTGTCTGTTAGTAGTCTAGGTTATATAGTCCACGATTAATGAAATTTCTCAAATCGGTAACTCAGTTGGGTATCATTCCAGTTCTTCGGACATTTTCCTTTTTTTATGGCACTTGGAAACTACGGCACGCGGAAGTATATTACTCGGCGGATCCTTGAAACAATTCCGAATTATTTATGATCCAATCGGGAAGAAGGTGGGGCGTTATTCGCGGCGGGGACGGCGGCCATCATTCGCCGTTACTCTTCTCCTAATTGTTATTCTTCCGCTCTTTTCTCGTTGGTGTTGGCAGCCCGTGGAACTTCTGCCTAAACCATTGACAGAATTCAAGAAGCAAATTCCTCAAGGGACGGAAGCTGAAGAAGTACTCAGGCTTTACCAAGAAATGGAACAAAACAGAATAGGTACGGGGAAATCGACTATGCTTGCTTTTTTTTACTAACTCCCTTAATTGGCTAGTACTGCATTTTATACAATTCAAGTTAATTAATTTGAAAAGGTAAAATGTTTAAAGCAAGTGTCGGCTCTAGGTGAAGTAGCTCTTTTTTAAACAGATGTCGCTAGCGTCGAAATCAAAACAAGATGCTGAAGCTACATTTTGACCCAAAAGGCGGGATATAAAAGTATGCTTCGCGTTGATTGCCCCGTTTGTAAATTTGTCAATAACTTCAATAATAGTAATTGTTTACAATATATTTTATATGGGATATATAATTTAGGTTAAAGTTCACTAAGCAGAGTAAAAGTGGTTTAAATATAACACTCTATAATGGCTCTCTGACGACGTTATTGTTTCGCTATTTTGAATTTTAGCTTCCGTTCCCATTAATAGATGGCTCGACGCTCTCCACGAAAGTCATTTATTTCGAAGATTCGGATAGATTCATGGCCATCTCTAATAACAGGGGCCTTTTCATAATACAGGTGGCAATGATAGAGCCGACAGTTGCTTTAAATTCTCAAACCAGCAAAGTAGCGACTTATCCGGAAAGTCAAAAGTAAATAGAGCAAATTTTGGATCCGGGATTAAACTAATCAAATTGTATAATTTCGTACGATTAAAACATGCCTCAAATCCTTCCCAGAAACCTCGAAATAAAAAGAGGCAAGTTTTGAGCGAGTCTACTGGCTCTACCACTCACGTGTTCTGTAGCGCATTTTGTAATATGGGTCATTCCATGACAAAACGCCTGCCACAGAACACCCGACCCCTTTCGATTTTGCCCAAATTTTGTATACAGGGTTTTTTGGGCCTAGGAAAACGATTTTGACAGTTTCATAACGATCGGTTCAGCCGTTTACGAGATACAGCATACGCGTTTTTTCAAAAGTACGCCTTGACCCCCTAAATGTTTTCTACTATATCTTAAGACATAATTATCGCAAAATCACATGTAATACCTCATTTTAAAGACAATGCGCACCCTAATATGAATATTTAATCAGAGTGGTCATTTGACGTAAATGTCATTAAAATCTGGGCCTTTAAATAATTTGACCTTTGACCTTGCCCAGACACCTCAGTCGTAGGTCAACGATTTTAGCATTTTTAAAATTCCCACTATCGAATACATAATAATCACTCAAAATCTCAAAGTAATATTTGTAGTTTTCGAGATATTAATTTTTGAAATTTACCCCTCAAATTAATGAAAATGCTATTTTATACACGAAACTAGTTGACCTACTAAATAAATTAAAAATATTATTATTTTGGTAATTTTGAGTTTAGAATATCAAATACACTAATTCTTAAATTAAGTTGAGTTATTTACATATTATTTTTAGTTTTGCATGTTATCTGTAGACAGAAGACATCACTAAATTGCATGTCCTTAGTATAGTCTGGCGTTCAATATTATTGTAGCGTATCTTACTGCACCCTAAAATGGAAATGTGCTAGATATCTCAAGAAAACCCAATATTGCTCTTAGTCATATCAAAAGTGGATATAAAACAGAAAGTCTGGGAGGACCCGGTAGCCCTGTTCCATCAAAAATGAGGATCCCCCAAGCATGCCCCTAGTTTGTGCCTACCCCCTTTGGCGGAGCATTACAAATGGCGCTTTACTCGCATGTACCTGCGTAAATCGGCTGATATATTATAGTTCTTCTTCAGTTCCTTATCCACCTGATTATATAGTCTTTGGGCTGGATTTGGTGAGTCTGCTCTTTGTGAAAATTCACATGTTTGGCAAGGCTTAGGTAGATAATTGATAAAAACATTTTTGTTTTGTTTGAATGGGGTGTGCGGCTTAAAGTGTTTAACGAATTTAAAAACAATGGAACTTTAAAAGAACGACTAGAAGATATGTGTTCTCAACACGAGTTGTTACATTCGCATTACTCTGAAGAAAGAGGAGGATAGTGGCTTTCTGTACGCATGGAATAATTGGGTATACAATTTAGTACTTAATGAAGAAGGAATTGACCCAGTTATAATTTATGACCCAATATATGCAAATGAACTCTCCAATGTAGTACATTGGATAGCTTGGCAAAAAACCTCAATAAAATCCCTATAGTTTTGAGGGGAATTAACAACGGAGGTTTATTTATTGCACATGATTCCCTAATGCCATATGTGTCAACAGTTACAAAAATGGTTATCGGATCAGTTTCGCCTCTCATCTGGTAGAAATAATCCAGGGAAAACAATTAAAGAAACTACTTCAGTTGTGAAATATGATTAAAATTTAAAGAAACATTTTTAACTATAATTCGAAAAGTCCCAGCGGTGATTGAGAAAAGTTTCAATATAAAATATTATACACGACAGGCTACATGGGACATTATCAACTGAAGTTAGTAATTTAATCGGGGTGCAGTTATCCACTTTTTATTTCTTCAACAGTGTAAAATCTTCATCACAATTTGTCTCCTTAGCAGCTTCATTTGGCTCACATTTACGTTTAGCACATTTAAGTTTATTAGTTGTAAAACAATTAATTTCATCCCCCTTTTCTTGAGATACAATTGAACCCAAAATCTCAGTTTGCGATTCTGCATTATTACCTTGGTTATTACTATCATTGATTAAATAACCTTATAAGGTTATTTAATCCATGTTACTTTACTAAAATTTGTCTGTACATCCCTATCTACTGGAATTTTAGTTAAGCCTTGGTTTAAATCTTCGTTGGTTTGTATAGTACCAATTGAATACAAATCTTTTATAAATAAATTACACTGACTTAATTTACTTTTCGGCTTTAAAGCTAACTCTTCTGGTGTATATTTCTTACGAGCTTGAGCCACGCTGAACTTAACAGAGGCAAAATTTTTGAAAAAGGATTAAATTAACCAACGTGACAACGTCTTCGGGAATTTTACCAAGGAATGCTTCTTGGTTTTACCGCTAGGTTAGCTAGCATCGCCCATCTGAACTATTTCCTCTGACCGTGACGTCATGAGACATAGGCCAAACGTAACGGAGTCGTTCCTGATTGGCTCAATCATTGTATAGGGGAAATAGCCCCTCATTTTTGAAGGAAACCACTGAGAAAGCTAACGAACCCTTTTCCTCCCAGACTTTCTGTTTTATATCCACTTTTGGTCATATCGATTACGTTTTTAATAACGTAAAAATGTTTTAATATCTTTTTAATATATAATAGTTATAATTGAGTAGTTAAATATATTAACAGCGATAATTGAGTAGCGAAATAGAATTTATTTAACTGTATATTCTCGAACAAAGCCCTGAAATGGATCGAAATTGTTCGTTTTGGAGAGACAGTAGTAAATGTCATTTGCAAACACTTTCGAAAACAGTTGGTATCAACAACCATCTGTCCGAGGATGACAAATTAGTTCTTAGCAGCCGAACAGCTATACCTATGTCCAAAATAAGAAACATATGTCGTCACCATGAAGAACTTTTTATCAAAAGGTATTCAACGAGTCAAAAGAAGTGTATGAATCCTTTTGGGACTCACGACGCTGAAAGAAAGAGTGGACTAAAAACTATTTCATTGGATTTGTTCAAAAAATTAAAGTTACGAGGAATTGAAGTTATCGCTGGAAATAAGTTGTGCATCCAGTGTTTTATGTCTGCTGGAAAAAAAGTAAAGGATGAACTCCAAATACAGTTGGACGTTTCAGAAGTTCACACTGCACAAGAATCACAAGAAAGCGATTCTTTTTCATTTAGTCAACCTTGTTCATCGGGAGATGCGACGCAAGACGACAAAGCTATAGCTTTAGTGGCAGTTAACGAAACTCTAATAAACTTGGGAGAATCTCCTGTTAAAAGAAGTAAGAAATATATTCAATTTGAAAGAATTTATATATGTATACATATATAAATACATATATTTTTTAACTTTTGTACAGAAGGTTTGTCATCTCGCCAAAAAACAATTCTAAGCAGGACTAAGTTAAACGCTGTGAACAATTCATTGAAACGCAAATTAGAAGAGTCAATGGAAATTTCTCTTGATGAAACAGACGATAATATGGTTACGGACGATGTTTTTAGAAAGCTCGAAGAACATCGATTATATGAGAATATTTTGAACGAACTGAGAGAGAAATTCAATAACTCCAAGACATCATACGGCGAAAAGCTTCAGATCCTGACCTTGTCACCATTTGGAATACAACGCACAATGGAGGAATTTGGAGCACCAGAATACATGGTCAAACGAAGCAGGAATCTTAAATCTAGTCAAGGAATTCTTTCGCTACCAGAGAAACAATCGAAGGGATTAATATTGACCGAAGACGTTAAATCAAAGGTCGTTGAATTTTACGAAAATGACGATAACAGTCGTATGACACCTGGACAAAAGGAGTTTGTGTCAGTTAGAAACCACGAGACAGGTCAAAAAGAACATCATCAAAAGAGGCTTGTACTGCTGAACCTGAGAGAGCTCTATAACAAATTCAAGGAAGAGCATGATTTGACGTTAGGATTTTCGTCATTTTGTTATCTACGACCACCTTGGTGTGTATTAGCAGGTTCGTCAGGTACACATTCAGTGTGTGTCTGCACCTATCACCAAAATGTCAAGCTAATGATATCAGCTCTACCGTCTCCTTGTCCTTTAAAATGTGATATCGATTTCATGGCGCTCACCGTGTGTGACACTCAAAACAGGAATTGTATGATGAGGGTGTGCAAGGACTGTCCTGGGAAAAATGGTCTACTTGAAAATGAATATTTAACGAACCTTTTAGAAGATTTTGAAAATATAAAGTTCATGCAATGGGTGACAACTGACAGCACAAAGCGAGAGTGTTGAAAACTTTTTCGACTCTTTGGCCATTAAACTACTTGAACTAACGCGTCATCATTACACATCTAAGTCGCAATCTAATTATCTTAAAAACCTCAAAAAAACTCTAAAACCTGGTGACGTAATTGTTCTCGGTGATTTTGCGGAGAACTATTCCTTCGTAATTCAAGACGAAGCACAAGGGTTCCATTGGGACAATTCTCAAGCGACAGTGCATCCCTTCGTAATCTACTTCAGGGTAGTCGAAAACGGAGAACTTAACCACTTAAATTTTTGTATTATCAGTGATACCAGAACGCATACAACCAATACTGTTCACAGTTTTTTAACTTATCTAATTCCAAATATAAAAACACATGTTCCTAATGTTAGAAAGCTAATTTATTTTACGGATGGATGTGCTGGACAGTATAAAAACAAATACAACTTTTCTAATCTCTGTTGCCACAAACAAGATTTTGGTTTGGACGCTGAATGGCATTTTTTTGCCACATCTCATGGCAAGGGACCTTGTGACGGAATTGGCGGAACAGTGAAGCGTAAAACAGCAAGAGTCAGTCTTCAGCGACCAGTGACTGGACAGATTTTGACTCCAACAGATATGTTTAATTTCTGCCTATCAAACTTCGAAAATATCAAGTTCATCTATGTTAAAAACGAAGAAATTGAGCGACAAAAGGAACTTTTAAAAGAAAGGTTTTCTAAAGCCATAACAGTAAAAGGAACTCGAGGGTTTCATAAATTCGTTCCGAAATCGTTAAATGAAATCATGGTTTCTCCGTTATCTAATGACGATTCGCTAACCACAGTTAAGGTTTCGACTTTAGAATTGTCAGATACTCGAAATCAAGAGGCTGAAAACTTTAAAGTGGGAAATTTGGTAGCCAGCGTCTACAAAGGCCAACTTTACGTTGGATTAATTGAGGAAGTATCAGAAGAGTTTGGAGACTTCTTTGTAAACTTTTTGCGTCCCCCTGGTATTTCGGACAAATACACATGGCCCAGAAGGATCGATAGCAGTTGGGTGTCAAGTGAAAATGTTCTATGTGCAATTGAAATTCTTGTAGGTTTACCAAATTCGAAAGGCTATCAAATCAAAGAACACGATAAAAATAAAATTACCAAAGCCTTTTCCATGTATAAAGAAGTTTAAGCTGTTTTGTGTAAATAAAAAATTAATTGGTGTGTAAACTATAAAAATAAATGGTTTTGGTATTTCATTTTGTGTGTGGTGGGGTAAATTTCAAAAATTAATATCTCGAAAACTACAAATATTACTTTGAGATTTTGAGTGATTATTATGTATTCGATAGTGGGAATTTTAAAAATGCTAAAATCGTTGACCTACGACTGAGGTGTCTGGGCAAGGTCAAAGGTCAAATTATTTAAAGGCCCAGATTTTAATGACATTTACGTCAAATGACAACTCTGATTAAATATTCATATTAGGGTGCGCATTGTCTTTAAAATGAGGTATTACATGTGATTTTGCGATAATTATGTCATAAGATATACTAGAAAACATTTAGGGGGTCAAGGCGAACTTTTGAAAAAACGCGTATGCTGTATCTCGTAAACGGCTGAACCGATCGTTATGAAACTGTCAAAATCGTTTTCCTAGGCCCAAAAAACCTTGTATACAAAATTTTGGCGAAATCGAAAGGGGTCGGGTGTTAAAATTAAAAAAAAACTAGGTCGTTTTGTCATGGAATGACCCACATGTCAACCAGATTAAACGGTCTATCCAAGACTTAATCCTACTTTTTACTTTTGTTAAAGTCAGTGAACAAAATTTTGCCTGATATTCGTCATCAGCGACGTTTAAAAAAAAAAAAAAAACTCTTATGGAGCGTTTTTTAAATAGCTTTTGCCAACAAGTTAACTTACAAGGAGGGTTCCCGTGCTGTTTATTGCCCATTTTGTTCAAAGTCGGGCGTAATGTAGACCTATATGAGATATATAATTTCCCAAAAGGAGACGTTGCATTACCCATTCGATTTGCCACGGCAACCGAAAATGTTTTTGACCACTTAAAACAAAAAATTATCGATTTAAAAAAGCATGATTTTCTCGGTTTCACAGGGTACTTACCTACGAAATTTAAAAAAAAAATAAAATCACGAAATGGGTAATTTGGACCACATTTAGGTATATTTCATCAAGTTTGAGTAATTTGAAACATTTTCGGGGTAAAATTGCAACAGTTTTTTTTGGTTAAGTAAGGAAAAAATCTTATTTTTATTTTAAGTGGTCAAAAATATTTTCGATTGCCATGGCAAATCGAATGGGTAGTGCAACGTCTCCTTTTGGGAAATTTCATGTCTCATTTAGGTCTACATTACACCCGACTTTGAACAAAATTGGCAATAAACACCTCGGGTACTCTCCTTGTTAGTAAACGATGGCAGTAGAAATATTTAAAAAAAAATAGAATTAGCTATTCTCAGGATGTCAAAAGAATGTCGTAGATACCGTAGCGAAAGAACATCTCTTTTTCCGTTTCTTTAAGAAAGGGAGTTAGAAAAGGGATTTCTTTATTCGAAAGATCTGGAATCTCGAAGGACACGAAGAAAAGGGATAAAAGAAATGTTGTACATTTCCTTTATATTCCTTCAAGTTCTTAGAGCAGAGAGCGAAGACCTTAGATTTTTTCTTCTAAACCAAGAGATAATGCCCGCGTAGTCCTTTCCCGATAAAGTTCACTTTGTATAATACATCCGAAGTGTCTCTTTTATACTAAAACCCTAAATAAAAAGGTCAAAGGGGAAGTACGAGACATTTTCTTATCTTATTGATAGAAGGGTAATGGCAGATAAGCCAAGGCCTAAATGATATAAAAAAGTAAACGAAGAAAACTAATAATTCGCTATTTGCGTCGTAGAGAAACTGGAGAAATGCCGATACGAACGGAAAAACATGATTCTCAGCCAGAAGAAGATCCAACGCTCCTTATCAGCGTCGCCGCTCAGTCAGAGGAAGCAGGAGAACGATTTGCACAATAGAGAAAAAGCTCATACTCTCGGTGAGGAAAATAGGCACTTTTTTACACAGATTAGATATTTCTAGTATTTTATGGCCTTTTATACAGGGTGTTCAAAAGGTTAAAATTTGAATTAGTTGTGACAACAGGGGGTGAGTTGAGAAGTATGCCTATTTTTCCCCATTTTCCTACGATGAGTTAAAAGAGCGCCAGAGAGCTTCCAAGTGTGGCTTACTAGTCCCTGGAAGCCAGCACTGCCCACACAAGGAGAACGCAACCCGTCAAAAGTCGTTGATTTTCTTGCGTACATTTTTCATTGGTTAGACGCTTTAGCGCCTGCTGTCGTCGGAAGGGGAAAATTCGGAAACTGTCTTCCCCCTTTCCGTAAAACGCTCAGCGTTAAGGTTCGTCCAATTAAATTTGTACACAACACTGCGTTCGCGTGTTTAAAGGCTAGCTGCGTTCTCCTTGTGTTTGTTGATATTAGCTGGAAGTAGGCTGCCACAAGTGAAAAACCAAGCAGCAGGGAAACGCGAACATTAAGGTTTGGGTTCGTGTGATAGGTAGAAAAGGACTTTGTAAACAAATCGAGGTAACCAGCGTAAAACAGAAAACTTAAACAGTATTGAAAGTCGTGATGGACGATTTTGTCTTGGTGTAAGAGTTGAAGGAAGAAACAAAATTTTCCTACTTTGTTTTTCTGTGTTTAATTAAACTCATTGCATATTTCTTATTTACTCATTTGTTTATTGTTATTTATCTCAATTCGCACGCATTCTCAAATTCATCGTACCCCTGAAATCACATTTCCCTGCTGCTTGGTTTTGCGCTTGCTGCAGCCTACTTCCAGGGGCTAGTAGGCCACACTTTGAAGCTCTCTGGTGCTCTTTTAACTCATCGTAGGAAAATGGGGAAAAACAGGCATACTTCTCAACCCACCCCTTACAACTCTTTAAAATTTTTGCACCACCGTTTGAAACACCCTGTATAAAACAGATTGATCAGTTTATCACGAACCTTTCTAGGCGGTTGTCCAAACGGGTACCAAAGCTTTGTACAAACGGCCTATTTTTTATTATGGTTGTCGGAATTTTGGGCCATATATTTTAGAGAAGTAGACTTTGCAATGTTGCATTTTTCTTTCGAGAATTTACCGTGCCGTATTGGTTTTATCAAAAGTATATTATTTATCCCTTACAAGTATCCATAAAGGCTATAAGATTGAAATATGTTCCTTCGTTAAATCTCGGAAGCAGACACCATAATATTCTGTCTACCAATGATAAATTAATGTAAAAATTAAAATACGTTGGGATATTAACTTAAATTATTTCCTTATTTCCGTATCAAAAGATTAACAAGAAGTTCAATATACTAACACGTACCTTTTTTTGTCTTGAAAAAATAACTTTTGGCCCAAAAAGTTTAAACGAAAAATAACGCCAGGTGTTTGGGTTTGAATTTTCGCCGCCATCTTAGGGGCTGCCACCCGCGCCCCTAACACCGTATGAGCGATTTGCGAACTATCCTAACTTTTAAAATCGCGCCATTTAGGCATAGGTCTCTTATAACTGGAACGCGCCGCGCGTGCAAAACAAATTGTTCGCCTCTTCAGCAGCACGCGCTTTTACGTTGTTTTTCTGTTTCACCGACTTCTCACCAGGTGTCCCGGCGGACGCGCGCTTTTCGATTTCCCGAAATTTCTTTATTTTATTAAAAATTAACCACTCAATATTTTTTGATGCGGTTTTCGCCATAAATTTTAGTTTTTAATGGGCTGTAGGGCTATCTAACTGGCTCAAGCTTGACCGTTCCCCTTTAATTTTAAACAGCATTTTACCGGGTAATATTCGTAGCCTGCGATGGTAACGAGTTTTGGTCAGCCAGGACATTAAAACGCCAATGGTGGTCACGTGATTATTTTTAGGCCTTTAATTTGCCTCGTGATTTGACGTGAACTGTGACGTAGTAAAATGTCATGGTGGTCGTTTTAAGGCGGAGCTTAGCTATGACGTATGCCTGTGACTCTACGAGC
Organism: Leiobunum rupestre; assembly: GCF_980474605.1. Lineage (NCBI taxonomy): Eukaryota > Metazoa > Arthropoda > Arachnida > Opiliones > Sclerosomatidae > Leiobunum > Leiobunum rupestre. The sequence goes on along the minus strand of NC_143393.1, from coordinate 42,072,968 downwards.
AAGGAGATAATACTTTACTAAAATGAGCATTTGCTTCTTCCGGAACGTATTTTTAAATACCCTGGGAAGGTATATGATTCCAGAACTTTCAATCGAACCACATGGCGGATGGGTACGTTACTCTGAACGCTATATGCTATATGCTTGGGGTAGTTACATTTGTTCGAATTTCAATCGTCCGAACGGTGGAACAAATGTTCTAATTTCATTCGTCCGAACCGCCAAAATAACAAATGTTTCGATTGTTCGAATTGGACAACTTGTTTGTTTCATTCGTCCGAATCGGTAGCATCACTTGTCCGAATTCTGTCGCTAAATTAGCATTTCTTATTGCTGTTTTTTTGGTCCGGATTTTTTTTAGTGCAAGAATTAAAAATGAAAAACTACATTGTAAATATCGTTGTTTAATAGTAAGTGGGAATTGCGTTGAATGTTGTGGATATTTTAGGTTAGGTTTGGTTAGGTTAGGTTATTATTATTAATGTTACTACTTTCTTATATTAACAATATTTAAAAAAAAAACAACCAATTCCTAATCTTCGAAAAAACGGACAAACGGTTATTCGAACAAATGAAATTCGCCAGTAAAGTTAACTTAAATTGAACGACTAAATCACCAACAAAAGTTGTTATAAATTTTTCGGGCAAATGAAATACGTTTTCGGACATACGATCCTGTTTTCCGGCATTCGGACAAATGATCATTCGGACATTGTACCACCGTTCGGACGAATGAAATTCGAACAAATGTACCCAAATCATATGCTTCTGGTTGCGTGGAATTGATACAACGGTACAGTTGGGGTTTTTTTCTATTTAAATCTTAAAATGGTTTTAAGCACCTATACTCGAAAACCGTACCGCATTTACTGAAGGTGGGGCCCTAGGCAGATTTTGGTGGGGGCCTATGTAAGGAAATCATAAAAACGCAAAACTCGCGTGTCCCGAAGCTGAGCTGATGTCACGAGAATAATGATTGTTCCAATAATAAAGCAACAAGCGCGATATGGTTTTCTCTTAAACCGAATCAGTGAAAATCCATTGCTTTCATCAGTGGCGGGGGGTGCCTAGTAGGCACTGCTCCAACGCGTTGTAACCCGGCCACCTGAATTAATGGCTTATAAAGTCGCTTGATGACTTAGGCCTAAAGTGGTGTCTTGGGTATTAGCCTAGCTGATTATTAAGTATACTCCCATCCCTATAAAAATCAAAACATCCTGGTACCTAAGTCCGTATTTTTCCGCAAAAAATAAAAAAGTTTTAATTCCGTGATTAGTCTAATATATTGTTTGCAAATTGAAATAAAACGGCATTTTCGCCTGATTTTTTCGAATCTAAAAGTAAAACTAAACCTCTAGACTAGCTTTAAACTGATTAAAAATGTAACACTATTAATGTTTTTTAGTATGTTTACTGATATTAGACATTTTATATCGATAAAACACATTAAAACCCCTTAAAAAGTAATTTATGTTTCCGATTTTCCGCATTTTATTTATCCGAAAAATTAACAACACTAGGTTTCCTACAACAACGGTGACGTCCCCCCCTCTTGTACCGTGGGTAAATTAGACCATGATTCAAGCGGGTAGTAAAATTATCCCTAAGTATATATAAATAATTTTTCCATCACGATTTTTCTAGGAAGAATTATACAAAATTTTTATTGAAACATTATAATATCAAATAAATTAATCAATCCAGCAAATGGTGTAACTATTATTTTTAGCAGGCCCCTCTTCCTTCCATTTTTCGCTTAAAGTGCGTATGCAATTTTGTGGAAAATATTTTCTATCCAATTTTTCCGAAAATACCATTTTTCTCAATTTTATGTCGTCTTTAATATAATCTGATAGCAACGAAGGGTTGTCGTTTGAGACGCGACATTTATCTCTTCCCACACACCTGCTAAATATAAATATAAATTTCTCGGAAAATTCTTGTAGATTTTCTGTGAAACGGTTTCGGCTTAAGTACATAGCGACGTACGAGATCAGCGTTAAATGAACAGGATCTTATTATGGAGAGGTCAGAGCACTGCCGTGTGACGAGTTGATACCGGTTTGTCACAATCTAAGTCTGATGTTAGCGGGGAGAAAGGAAGTACTTTGACGGGTAAATTTCAATGTGCCTCGTCGCGACATCTAACTACCGTTAGTGGAACTAATATTTTTCAATGCTGAAATTATGTTATACTGAAAAAGGGGCGAACACTATCTGTTGAAGCTTCAACTGATTAGTATATTATACAATATATGTGTCATATTATGATATATTACAAATCATTAGATAGAATGGTTGTATACTATTGGACCGAATCCCGTTTGACCGAATCCCATTGAACCGAAAAGTATTTTCGTTTATAGCCCAACATGGCGGGATTCAGTTGAATGGGAAATTTAAATCTGGTTCGTTTTCACTTCGGGTAGGTTAGTTCAGGTTGGGTTAGGTTAGGTTAGGTTAGGTTAGGTTAGGTTAGGTTGGGTTAGGTTAGATATGGTAGGCAACTATTTCACGTCAGGTTTTATCAAGGTTATTTTCCAAAATTAAACCCGGAAAATATCAAATTTCAAGGGAAAAAGGTCTAAAAATACACGTCGGTACGAAATAATAAATATTTAAGACATAGTTTAGTCCAAATTAGATATACTATCGTCACGTAACCTACGATATATAAATATGTATCACTAACGGTATATTGAATTCGGTTGAATGGTACATTCGGACGAATGGGATTTCGGTCCAATGGTCTACAATCGATAAAAGAATTAAATTGTTGCCATCAAGAATGAATTCATATAGCTAAACATATAGAATTCTAAACCCCAGCCTGTTATACTTCGAAGCGAAAGTTCGTCTGCTTTCAATTTAACACTCCCATCTATATTTACGGTTTGTGATTAAAAACCAGATGAGCTTTCGCTACGAAGTACTCGAGGATTTGTTCCCCCTTTTCTAAGAAGCCGGAATGTATTCTTGGTACCATATACAGTATACCAATTTATTTTATATAAATTCTTATACGTAGTTTAGGTAGCGGTATAGATGGCGCCAAACAGCGCAATGAAATGTTATCCGGCTTGAAACTGACGAACGACTTCTGAGAAATACCGAGAGTGCGCTAACCTTTCCTGGAATGAACGTCGTATAAAGCTGCTTTCACACTCGACGGAAAATTAGCAGCGTAAAGTTGAACGTTAGCGGTACATCGAATGGGAATCAATTTTCAGCTCGGCGTTTATTATCGTCTTTCCGGCATATTTTCCGTCGAGTGTGAATCCAGCTTAACGCGTTTAATATTCCGTCGAGCCGTGTTTGTAGTTGACAACATAAGTGTAGCCGGTGAAGGTGCGCGAAGGGGTAATGAATACCTGGCTGTTTTGGGAGAACATTAAAAGCCGCTTTTCGCCCGGAAAATTTGCGCCGTTCGCGAATATTTAAGACGTTTCAGGAATTCAGTTGTCGCGGATTTAGTTTCGAACCGTCGCGCCGCCGCCGAGCGCGGGAAGGAATTCCCATTTCGGGCCGTGTATCCCATTACAAGTGACGTCATCCCTACAGTTTATAAGGCCCCATGTCGACCCGCCTTTAAGCCGTGAATGCCACCTTAACGAAATATTTCGTGAGCCTCGAAACCTTTTAAGAAGTAAAGAGTTGTATCGAGAAGGACCTTCGTCAATTATATCCTCGTTGGTTAAGGGTTTTACTTCCAATAGGGACTTGGTAGCATGACGTCACGCCGTACCTTTGGTATGGCAACCATGCTGCTATGTGTTTCTTTTTTTTTCAATAAGAAAAAGCGTGAGTGCCGTGTTATCTAAATTTCTAAAACAGGCCACAGATTTTTCAAACAGAAAAAAAAAATTTGGCGCCAATATTAACTTATTCGTTTTTTTAAAAATAAATAGGTGTTTTCGTAAATCCGGCGCTTAACTTTTTACTGTTGGGAGTACTGCCAACCGAGGCATTTTTTAGTTGGCCGTAATACCCGTTTTTTTTTTCGGTTTCGTCTAAAGTGTCGCCTGCTAAAGTTTTTTTTTTTACTTAGACCGTTTCGATCGTTTCACCATCTTTTTAGGTTAAATAGTTATTTAATAAACTAGAAAATTATTAGTTAAACATTTGAAACTTATTTTGAAAGTTTCAAGATAAGATAAATTGCTTTTCTTGTATATCTAAAGGTATGTACCATATGCAAACTTTTGATAGTGCCATTATTTGTGATAGGCCTTGTCCCACGTAAAGAAAACCTTAAAACTACACCACAAAAAATATAAAATATATTAAAACATACCTAGGAATATTTTCATTTATGGAGTCCATAACCCACCCAACACTTTGCGAACATATAGAATAAATACTAAAATACTAAAAAGGACCAAAATTGTTATTTTCTCAAAGGCCGCTGTTGTTTCACTATCACCCAGTGTACCTGAAGCAGACGCCAAATTCGAACAAAAAAACGCATAACTCGTTTCTATGACGTTTTTGTGACGTCGACCCCAACAGTAAAACAAGTTCGTCGGTGGGGAAAACAATTTGTTTATTCAACTATTTGCACCTAAAGAGAAACCTTAAATATTGATTTTTCACGGGACCTCCTAAGATGAATTTAAGGGAAATATAATCATCTTTTTGGCAAACCCGTAAATATAGCATTTCCAAACCATAGGATTTCCATATCAGTGAATGTAGAGCAGGGGCGTAGGAACCGGGAGGGGCAGGGGGGGGGGGGGGGCAATGCCCCTCCCTAGAATTTTGCTGGGAGGGGCAACTAATGTTATTTCCCCCTCCAACCTTTGGTCAGTTGAGATCTTCAAAAGACTCAAATTATCATTTTAAAAGCATATACAGTTTAAAGAACCTCAACTGTTTTTAAATTTCAGTCTTTTCCCGCCAATTTACATAGTAGTAACAAGTACACATGCATTCGGAGAAGCTACACTCCATTAAAAATTAAAAACCATTCTCCGACCCCTTTTTGTTTATCTTTGCCCCCTCCAACTCCTAGAACGTTCCTACGCCCCTGATGTAGAGTAGTATCGCTCTGTAGCTTTGGGCTATGGCTGCCATTTTGAGGGCAGTTTTTTATCTATAGGAAAAAGCATGGGTGGCATCGACATAAGTCTCGCCGATATTACTTTCTAGGATTTCCAAAACAGTGCATATAGGATTTACCAACCGGTGAATATAGGATTTCCCAACCGGCGAATATAGGATTTACCAACCAATGAATATAGGATTTAAAAAGCGTCGAATATAGGATTTACTAACTGACGAATATAGGATTCACTAACTGAAGAATATAGGATTTACCAACCAATGAATATAGGATTTACCAACCAATGAATATAGGATTTAAAAAGCGTCGAATATAGGATTTACTAACTGACGAATATAGGATTCACTAACTGAAGAATATAGGATTCACTAACTGAAGAATATAGGATTCACTAACTGAAGAATATAGGATTCACTAACTGAAGAATATAGGATTCACTAACTGAAGAATATAGGATTCACTAACTGAAGAATATAGGATTCACTAACTGAAGAATATAGGATTCACTAACTGAAGAATATAGGATTCACTAACTGAATAATGTATGATTTACTAACCGGCAAATATAGGATTTACCAACCGGCAAATATAGGATTTACTAACCGACGAATATATGATTTACCAACCGGCAAATATAGGATTTACTAACTGACGGATATAGGATTTACTAACTGACGAATATAGGATTTACTAACTGACGAATATAGGATTTACTAACTGACGAATATAGGATTTACCAACCGGCGAATATAGCATTTACTAACCGGCGAATATATGATTTACTAACTGACGAGTATTGGATATACTAACCGACGAATATAGGATTAACCAACCGGCGAATATAGGATTAACCAACCGGCGAATATAGGATTTACCAACCGGCGAATATAGGATTTACCAACTGGCGAATATAGGATTTAGAAAGCGGCGAATATAGGATTCACTAACTGACGAATATAGGATTCACTAACTGACTAATATAGGATTCACTAACTGAAGAATATAGGATTTACCAACCAATGAATATAGGATTTAAAAAGCGTCGAATATAGGATTCACTAACTGAATAATATATGATTAACTAACTGAATAATATAGGATTCATTAACTGAATAATATAGGATTCACTAACTGAATAATATAGGATTCACTAACTGAATAATATAGGATTCACTAACTGAATAATATAGGATTCACTAACTGAAGAATATAGGATTCACTAACTGACGAATATAGGATTTACCAACCGACGAATATAGGATTTACCAACCGACGAATATAGGATTTACCAACCGACGAATATAGGATTTACCAACCGGCGAATATAGGATTTACTAACTGACGGATATAGGATTTACTAACTGACGGATACAAGATTTACTAACTGACGGATACAAGATTTACTAACTGACGAATATAGGATTTACCAACCGGCGAATATAGCATTTACTAACCGGCGAATATGGCATTTACTAACCGGCGAATATATGATTTACTGACCGGTGAATTTACTAACTGACGAGTATAGGATATACTAACCGACGAGTGTAGGATATACTAACCGACGAGTATAGGATTTACTAACCGGCGAATATAGGATTTACCAACCGGCGAATATATGATTTTCAAACCATCGAATATTGGATTTAGAAAGGTACGCGATTCATTTATACGTCGTTGAGGGAGTAACTTATCTCGCTAGGCTTAAATGGTCTACATCTAGACAGAGAGAATATATCCCAGGACGCCATAACTGATGAGTCTCGCGTAAATTCTGTCGGAGCTCCTTTTTCCGCGACCTAGAATTTACAATTATAGATCGGAGCCGGTTCTGAGCAGAAGGTGGTTCCTTCTTCCGCCCACTCGACCACGTAAGAAGTTTTAGGAAGACAGAGACGAAGAAAAGTTTTCCAAAAATGCTTGATAGAATTCCCCCCGTGCCAGCGAATTCAGGGTCGAACCCGTCGTGATTGGATTTTTCAGAAAACGGTAGAGAGAGAGATGGGCGATTTTTACGACTGAATGGAGATGATTATGTTTTTGGGGATTTGCCTTTTCCGGTAGCCCCCTTCCTAGAGAGCCTTCGACGGAAATGGCTGATGCCGCGCTCTTTTCCGCCCGGATTGATTCGACATCACACGCAAATTCTCGACTCCCGCCTTATATCTTCACTGGTTTCAGATTTATTCAAAATACGATTGCGTGTTTTGCATTTGACAACCGATTCGTGCGCGTTTCCTACGCGTCCAAATGCACCCGTCATTTCGTTCAGGCGCGGGCGAATCCCGAATTTGGCTACCTGAGAGCGGAAGTCAACTAAAAGTCGAGATCAGTGTTCCGAGGTGGACAAAAGTGTGGAAAATAGTGGAAATTTCCGGCCTGGACAAAAGTTAATTATTATTAATTATAAAATAAAAATAAAAAATATTTGAAGACAGAAATTTCAGATTTCGGCTACTTAAGAATATGGATAGGAATGGTCAGTTTTTGATTAACATTAGAGTAGTCTGTTAATTTTTTTAGAATAATTAATTCCAACATTGTAAATTCAATGTAAACTAAGACAATTTCTTAAAAATTCAATTCCAATAGGTGTTTCTATAAAATAAAACCATAAAAATTAGAAGCATAAAATGTTTTTATCTGCGTTACGAACGCCAGTTATTTAAGGGAAAAGAATACAGTAAAAACCTCTTTTTAGTTCAAGCTGAACGTTTCCGTTTTAACAATTACATAATTGAATTATATTTTTCTTATTAGGCTGAACCTTCCTCTAGTGCTTAAAATAATTTTTATAATTCTAATATTAATAGTTAACGAGATATAAGGTCCTAACTAAAGGGTAGTTTGGGCGCTTGCCCAACTTGTTTAGCTTCGGGGGTCCGAATTAAAACGTAATAACTTAATTACTTTTAAATTTAAATTTGTCAAAATTATTTTAAGCACTAAACAAGCGGCTGTTCTACCCTTAAATATTAATTTTATAAGTTAAAATACAAAATTAAAATAGTTCAGCTTGAAATAGCGCGAAAGTAGACAATGACCACTGTAGTCTTCCCCCTAAAGTGCTTTACTTGCACGTGAGACTTGCTCGCGGGTTTCAGATTGCAAAGCATCTCGCGACTGCAGCGCGTGCCCTCTACCTTCAAGCGCTACAGCTAACAAGTGACGTAGACAAAACATTGTCACATGACCTCCCGTATTTTATAGAAATACCTATTACTTTTTTAAGCTTTGAAATACGATTTTTCTTTATTAGCCACTATTGGCCACTTTTGCACTATTTGCCTCTGGCCTGGACTTTTCTCCATAAAGGTGGCTTTTTAGGAACACTGGTCGAGATACGTGGCTTTTCTAAGAAATTGTAAATAAGAAACCTCATTTGTTGTTATATTAATTTAACTTGATTTTTAATGCTTTTAAATCCGTTATGTTTAGTATAAAATGTAAAGAAAAACTCGTTTTTCTCAAATAGTAATTTTTAGACTTGCTTGACTTTTTCTCCGAGTTTGCGATTGAAGGACAGCTTTTGTAGCTTTTCTACATAGCAAGCATTTATTCAATCTATATAATAGCAATGCATAACAAATAGACAACATCATAGACGCATTTTCTATTAAATTTAATTTAATCAAATTGCATTTAAGGTACCACCAAGTAAACTGCAGACTATTAATGCTCTTAAATCAGGTGACTGGGTTACAACGCGTATAAGGGTGTTGACATTGCGAGCCAACAGCTCCCTACACTGACTATTACCGTTCACCTCTACAGGTTTTTATGGAAAGGGGAAACCGAAGAACTCGGGAGTAAGACCCTTTAGCCAGGAGGTAGAGAAAATTATATCCAAGATGAGTTTTTCCGAGTTTTCAGCCAGTACCATAAGTTCGAATTGAACCCGGCTCCTTTTGCTGCGTAGCCTGCGAGGCGCAGTGACAATCACTACGCCACCCCCTAGCGGGATTATCTATAAAATAGCATTTAACGGCTAAATTCATAAGGGATATTTTTGGCAAAAAATATTTAAATAACTACCTAATAGAGGTATTATTTATAAAGTAACATTACAAACAACCTTGGGGAGGTATTCTGTATAAAGTAACAATACAAACAACCTCAGGGACTTATTATCTATAAAATAACACTACAAACAACCTCGGGGAGGTATTCTCTATAAAGTAACACTACAAACAACCTCATGGAGGTATTCTCTATAAATTAACACTACACACAACCTCATGGAGGTATTATCTATAAAGTAACACTAGAAACAACCTCAGGGAGGTATTATCTATAAATTAACAATACAAACAACCTCGGGGAGGTATTCTCTATAAAGTAACACTTCAAACAACCCCAGGGAGGTATTCTCTATAAATTAACACTACAAACAACCTCAGGGAGGTATTATCTATAAAGTAACACTACAAACAACCTCAGGGAGGTATTATCTATAAAGTAACACTACAAACAACCTCGGGGAGGTATTCTCTATAAAGTAACACTACACACAACCTCGGGGAGGTATTCTCTATAAATTAACACTACACACAACCTCATGGAGGTATTCTCTATAAATTAACACTACACACAACCTCATGGAGGTATTCTCTATAAATTAACACTACACACAACCTCGGGGAGGTATTCTCTATAAAATAACACTACACACAACCCCATGGAGGCTTTAAACGGGATTATCTATAAGAAAATATTTTTGAAAGAAAAATATAAAATATGAAGGCATTTTATTTGGCTTAGGTCTTAAAATTGTGCGCCTTTCTAACGGATGGATTTATCATAGCTAGTTTTATACGCGAAGACGCAAACAGTAGGCTTATATGTTTCTAGCACTCGTTTTTTGGTAAAGCAACACAAGAAAATCTCCCAAACTCCTTCTTATCGGGAGTCAAGGACCAAATGCGTCTCCCGAAGCCCCCTGAACCCGTTTCAACTCGGGAGCTCTCGACTGTGAAATCTTAAAATGAGTCGCGTCAGAACGTCTTTGCTCCCGTTCGCGGAACTTAAGTCTTTTGGGAACTACATTTTCTATTGGTCTTATCTTCGTAATTACCTATTTCTATAAGTAACGTAAGAACAATGAGTATGACTATAAGTGTATAATATTTTTACATAAGTGTGACACATGCAAAAGTTTTACTGAGAGCAAACTGCATTACTCCCTTCGTCCCCGTTTTGCTTCCGCTTGCTGACGCGTCACACGTGGCCTTTGACAGCGCCTCGCTAGGGGGAGATTTTCTTCTGGTGATGACGTCACTTCTTTACTAGCTCTCAGTAAAATATTCCCCAAAGTGACAAACTTATGGAACAATATTATAGACTTATGGTTGGGCCCTTACAGTAGGATTTTTGGAAAATCCACAAATCAAGGGAATTCTGAAAAATCAACTGGAATCGCAAAACCCGCACCGTTTTCTTCTATACCCCTCGCAATTTATTTAGAAAGTTGAACTTTGACCCGAGATTAATAGTTATCATAAAAAAAGTAATACAAATAAGTATGACGCCTATTGTTTTAATGCTAATTTTCAAACCGAACCTTTTTTAACACTGACACTCTCGCACAGCTCCGACTTGGACTCGCACTCGAACTAAGTAGTATATTATCGTCATTGGCAGTAGTATATTTCGCCTTAGGCATATTTACACTAGAGGGAGCTGTGTGTTGAGAACTAAACCTTGATTGCGCAATAACTCTGAAAATCAGTTCGGTGATAATTTTTGCTAATTCACATACTTATTGATCTTACGTTACTTACACAATTTCTTTGATTCCGCTAACTTTACGCGTTTCTAAGAGGGAAATGTTTTTGAACGCAAAAGACGCGTTTGAGTCACCTAGTTAGCTTTCTAAAAAATCTGGCAGCGCTGTAACTGAACAAGGGAGTCATCATTGAGTTGGGAATATTAATCTAGAGATCCAATCAAATCTGCTCCCCGCGAAACAAGTTTTTGAAAATGACGAGAAAACGTTATAATATGACCCGTGGCGCCATAAATTATTTTTTAAATAATATCTTTTAGCCGGAAAACGCGTCTTATTTGTACGAACCATTGAGAGATAGACGGCGCCACGGGCAGAATGATAAAGTTTTCTCGTCATTTGGGAGCAGACGGCAGTATTCAGGCAAAACGGGTTTAATTTCTAGTCAAATTTAAAGATAATTCATAAATAATACAAAATGTAGTTTCAAATTGAGTTTGTGCAATAAAATAAATAGCGATTTGACCTGTATGTAATTTTAATTTGGTTATTTCTGGCTATTCCGTTCTCAATTAATCCTTAAGACTTGGATGCTTTTATATAGATACCTATTTTTCTATTTGAACAAATTACACAGCGAAGAGGCCGGTGTAATAGTTAAGGACGCGCTCTTAGCTAACGGGCGTGAGTTCGAATCTCGCTTCCGCAAATATTTTTATTCGATTTTTTCATTTTAATTTTACTTTCAGTTTGAACATTTTATCTGCTTTTTATTTCCAATAATTTATATTACTTTAATTCCTCGAATTCATTCTCTTGTCATTTTAATTCATTTTGGGCTCCGCAGAACCACGGATACAGTTACGCTTCACTGAAAATTAAAAACTCTTCCGAGGAGAGGTATATTTTGGCTTGCCAACTTGTGTTTCCTTGTTTTTATAAACAGGCTCTCTAAAACGTTGTGTTTACATCGACAGTCTCTCTTAATAGAATATCCGCGATAGCGTCAAATTCGAGTATTCAACTCCAGCGCGTTACGATGCCAAGTTAGCCCTCGAGAGATTTACTTAAATATAAGAGATGAAAACGCGTGAAAGGCAGCTTAAAATGACGTTTTGTTAAGAGGATCGGAGTTGTTTACTCGAGTAGTAGGCCTAAAAAGGCTCGTCCCCGCGGCACCGCGCGGATCCATTACCTCGACTCTTTCCCTCGTCGTTATTTCATAGCCATCAAATCGGATTAACCTCTCCTAGAAAGGCTAAAAACGGGCGACTGGTTAACTGGCGCTTTAAGGCAAGGCTTAAGAATAAGGCGCGTTGCGTGTCGCGAAACTGAATGGTGCGGTGTCATTGGCGTAGATAACCGGTACAGCTTCGACGAAGCCTTGGCCGAGGAATCGGACGAACTGAGCCGCGACTCGCATCAATCAAGGACGGAGAGTTTCCGGAGCAAGAGGTCCCGTCGACGAAATGACAGTTGGTCGGCGCCCACCTCCCCATTCCGGAGCGTCCTCATGTCTTCCGTCGTGCCCATTACCTCGCCCGTGCTGGTCTCCAAGCTCAAAGATTCTCCGAGATTCGGCTTGAGTCTCCCTTCGAAGGTAAGAACAGTTCTTCTTTTAAACCCAACGACGTCTCTCTTCCAACTCGCGCAATTTCTTCATCGCGTTCTTTTTCTTTGGCCCGATGATTTAAAAATGAAGATCATCCTTTATTTATCCTTTTCCCCCGTCGAGGGTATGATGTACGTCGCTTTATTTTCTCCAGTTACGCGCGAATGTTAAATTTTAATTGATAGGCTAAATAAATGACCGTTAGCCGTATAGAAAATTCATCGTCTCAAATAAGAACGTCTTGCTGAAGTTTTCAATCGAACGTTTCCTTGTTTAACGAAGGCGTGGGATACTCGGGATTGGATGTATTCGAAGATATGTCTTTGGTAGTTCGGTGATACAAGATGGTATATTTTCGCTTGTTCCAGGATTTTTGAGTAGGGTAAGAAGAGTAACGCTATGACCTAATTTAACTTCGATGTGGTGGCGAATAGTTTAAGTCGGGGTAAAAACGTTCTTCCAAAATGGCTGCTTGTGGCCTTTTTAGCGGATAAATTCTGGCTAGCAGACAACCAAATCCGATTTACTCCTTTACACCTCCTTTTGAGATGGAGTAATACTCCGGAACAAGCGAATAGTTTATGGGACGAAGTAATTATCATTCATTTTAAGGTAAAAAGAGTACACTTTTAATCCGAGAACAGGCGAAAATAAATCACCTACCAACGTGATTCCTCTTTTAGTTTGACGCTGTTGGTGGGGGAAATGATAAAGCGCGGTTTTCGCGTCGGCCGTTTTGTTTTTCCTTTCGTGACCGAAACGGCGTTCTTCCTTTTAGGATATAAAATTGATGGAGCTGATGGTCCACCGTCATCAGTCGCAAATCGCCGAAGAGGAGATGAAAGCTTGCGCCCGCCAAATCTGGGCCGAGGAACTGGAGAACTTTCATCGTCGGCAGCAAGCCGAGGAACGGGAACGATGGCATAGACTGACCAGCCTGACCACCAGGGACGAGGTGCAAGAGAGGTTGCAAGAGGTCAAGAACCGAATCGCCGTCATGCAACAGCAGAAGCGGAGGGAGCTCTTGGACAAGGAGGAGAAGCTGCGGAAAACCATCACGGAACAACACGCGTTGAAAGTTAGTTGTCAATTAGCGGCGACCCTGATCCGATTAGTCCCCTTCCCTCGTGTTTCGTTTTCTCGCCCGTCCTTGTGTCTGATAAGAGGGTAACGCTGGCTTTCTTCGCGCTCTTCTTTCCCCTTCTCTGTCCATCCGCTTCTTTGGCACTCGCGGAAATGGGCGCGCAGAGGCAGAAATCGGCCCGCAGCAGAGAGAGATCCGAAGAGAGGAAAAAGATTCAGGTAGGCGAAACCGCGTCTTCTTCGTTTGAGATTCTAACGAGTTCTCCACTCGGCGCGCCAGGAGAAACGGCTGGAAGAGACGCAAAAACAGGAGACGGAATTGGCGCAGGCCCACTTGAACGAAGTGCAGCAGCATCTGGAGAAAGCCCTCAAGGCCAAGACGCGGCAGGAACTCAAAATTTCCACCGTAAGTTTCCTTCTGATTCTCCCTCCGATGGCCGTGTGATACCGAAAGGCGGCGAGTGGCTTTTGGGGGAAGGGAGGACGGTTTGGGTGTCTTTGGCGAACGCGGCTTACTTTGCATGGGGCGAATGATCCGTTTCACATCTGTCAGAAATTAAAGATTCAGAATCAGAAAGACGAGGAGAAGAGGAAGTTGTGGAAGATGGAAAGCACCCACTCGTCGCTCTGCGAGTCGGAACTGCAACTGGAGGCGCTCAGTCTGAAGGACAAGCAAGTCTCGGAGAGGAAGCAAGAGATTGTCATGCAGCGACAGAGCAGCCTCAAAAAGAGAGCGTGAGTTTGGTGGCTGGGTTTCACGAAGGCAAACGCCACAAGTCGACAATAAACCTCTTCGGGAGAAGTATAAAAGCAGAATTTCACCGTGGAGCTATACGGGGGGTTTCAAAGGGTTATGCAAAAATTTTAAGGAGTTGTAGGGGGTGAGTTGCGAAGTATGCCTGTTTTTTCCCCCATTTTCCTGCGATGAGTTAAAAGAGCGCCAGAGAGCTTCAAAGTATGGCCTACTAGCCCCTGGAAGTAGGCTGAAACAATTCAAAACCAAGCAGCAGGGAAATGCGATTTCAGGGGTACGATGAATTTGAGAATGCGTGCGAACTGAGATAAATAACAATGAACAAATGAGTAAATAAGAAATGTGCAATGAGTTTTATTAAACACAGAAGAACCAAGTAGGAAAATGTGTATTGTGTACAAGTTACAATAAATTTTCGAAGTTTCTTCCTTCAACTCTTACACCAAGACAAAATCGTCCATCACGACTTTCAATACTGTTTAAGTTTTCTTTTTTACGCTGGTTATCTCGATTTGTTTACAAAGTCCTTTTCTACCTATCACACGAACCCAAACCTTAATGTTCGCGTTTCCCTGCTGCTTGGTTTGGCGCTTGTCGCAGCCTACTTCCAGGGGTTAGTAGGCCACACTTTGAAGCAATCTGGCGCTCTTTTCACTCATCGTAGGAAAATGGGGAAAAAACAGGCATACTTCTCAACTCACCCCCTACAACTCCTTCACATTTTTGCGTAACCTTTTGAAACGCCTTGTATAACTGTAATTTTGTTACGCGTCGTAATCTGAGTTGTTAAGTGGATTCGTAGCCTACGCGTTACGTCAATTGGAACTTTGGAAGGACGCTGGTTCAAATCTTGGTTGTGACGAGACTTAAAATATACCATTTTCGTTTATCTTTAAAGTTTTATTTTTGAGATAAGAACATGATTACATTGATAAGTCTGTACATGATGACGTGTTTCGAGTTTTAATTTTAGCTTTTCTCTACTTACAATTTTGCTTTGTGTAAAAAAAGTTCCGTTTTAACACCGTGATTCGAACCCGCGCTATTTCGTTACTAAAGAGAGCTTACCCTACGAATACAGTGAGTAACGGCAGATGTCGCCACTGCACCGAAAGAAAGGCATTGCTTTTACAACTAATCTTTTCTCAATGCCCCTAATTTTATAGTTCACGGTGAAATTCTGTCGTTCACGATTTTGGTTTTAATTCTTTCTGCCGAAGATGTTTTATGATACGCTTCTGGTTAGGTCAGGCGCTCACTTCTCTTCGTAACGTATACGTACTACCTTTCACAAGCCCTCGCTTCGTAACGGAGACAATGCCTTGTGGAAAGCAGGACTGATACAAAACGGAGAGCCAGTGGGCGCCTAGCCTTAGGCCTAATACATTAGTTGGCGTCGATTTTACCCTAGTGGAAACCCGAGGGGTCGGACATTTACAAAAATCCCGTACACTTTGTCTAAAATCGCAAAATCTTTTAACTCTCGCTATGGTAAATTAACATTGAAATCCCAAAATCACTTCAAAAAGTAATGATAAAATCGTTAAAATTTCTACGAAATCCCGAAATCCCGTACAAAATAATGGCAAGTGTCCGACCCCTCGTGGAAACCGGTCTAGTGTTCCTTCCGTACTAGCCGCCTGTAGTGATAAATTTGATTTATGACGCTTAGTGAGACGGTCGAAGAGCGTCAACGGCAGGCCAAGTTAAATCAATCGGAATTGGACAAGGCCCTCGAGAAATGGAGGGAGAAAGTGTCCAATTACCAGAAAGAAGCCAATTACCGAGCGCTGCAGAGAGCCACCGAGAACATCGAGTCGAGGAGGGTCAAGGTTCGCGAAGAGCGTCTGGCCAAGGAAGCCGAGCACCGGCGCAATCTCGAAAGGTACTCTCTCCCGTTCCTCCCTCGAATCATGGCCCAAATAATGATCAATCCAAGACATGACTCTGGTACCTTCACACGTACTAAATCGGTCGTCCACCAAAAGTAACAGGTGGCCATTTTAGAAGGGGTGGAAAAGGAGCAAATTA
Source organism: Leiobunum rupestre (assembly GCF_980474605.1). Lineage (NCBI taxonomy): Eukaryota > Metazoa > Arthropoda > Arachnida > Opiliones > Sclerosomatidae > Leiobunum > Leiobunum rupestre. The sequence continues at coordinate 42,056,701 of NC_143393.1, read as the reverse complement.
AAAAATTGGGAGCAAAATCAAGCAGAAATTTCCGGTTTCCCGAACGCCATCTATTGTGGACTAAGTCGGAATTCGGATTTCGGAAATAAGTGGCGGTTGTAATTCGAAAATCCTGCCCTATTTGACCCCTCATTTTTAGATTATTTTTAACGATTCTAGGAAAGTATATGTTTAATATTATATAATTATATATATTATACTAATTACGAACTTAGTACGTATTATAACTGTGAATAAATATTCCAGGATATTTACTACGACGACCACGTGTATTATTTTTGAAAACCCTCCCTAAAACATTTGCCCCCAAAATGACGTAGGTCCGCGATCGCGCGGTTTTCCCAATAGATGGCAATAGTGGTCGGGTGTTAGCGCTGTTGGGTGTATTTTTCGCATAGTTATGTCCTGGATTTATCATTATTTGGCTCATGTTCGAATCGGCACTAACCGTTGCTTCTCACGGACAGAATCAGAGCCGAAGAGGAAGCCAAGTACCTGGAACGTCTTTTGAAGATGGTCGACAGGGAGAAGCAGACCGAAGCCTTTGTTCAAGAGAGGGACGCGGCCTTTGAGCAGGTAAAACTCGGCCTCAACATGATCTTCCCCTCATTCGACCATTTATTTCTAGGCTACCGAGAATGTATTTATTTATTGTTCGGGAGTATGATTAGGTTCAGGCGATCCGCGGCCATCATAGAAACTACAAGAGGAATAGAAAGAGTCGATGAAAAGTGTTACGGGCTCGGTACGGGCAAAAGGTTCTCCGTTCATTTCCGCTTGAATCTAATTGGCCGTTATTTCAAAAGCTTTATTTGATTGGACCAGAGATAACCGGAAATGAAGGGAGAAACTTCTGCCCGTGTCATCTTAGTCGAGCACGTACAAAGGCAGGGCCTTCTATTCCTGTGGTAGTTTCTATGCACGAACCAATGAAATACCGTGCTGATTTCAATGTTGTCGGGGGAAAAACAGCGTTGCCAGTTCCTGAAACTCAAATTATTGTACCAGAGCCAAAAAATTGTAGATTTCAAAAATACATTATCGTACACCTGAAAACTGGTGGTAAATTTGAATTTTTTCCAAAACACTAAAAACAATGATAGTTTACTTTAAAGTAAACGTATACATTTTAAGAAAAAAAGAATTACACATCGAAGTATTTTTGAATTTTAAAAACTTTTTTATTTCTAGTTGAAAAAGAACCACGAGCTCAAAGCTCCTATTTTTAAAAACGCTAGAATAAAATAGTTTTTAAAATTGAAAAATACTTCCATGTGTAATCTATTTTCTTAAAATTAATACGTTTACTTTATAATAAAATCCATGGACCATGATAAGTTTACAAATATTTATATTTTACTTTATTTGCGTAAAAAATTACTTTAGACGTTGTAAAACAAAAATAACAAATGTCTTGCAATGAATATAAACTAGGAACAATTTAACCATTATAAAAATCACAGTTTTTACTAGGGATAGAGCGGACTCGTTAAAGGGAATATAATATCTGGTATTTCTGTCGCCCTCCGAGGGTTCCAATATCGTCCGCTGCCTCCCATGGCTTTTCACATTTGCGGCGCTGATAATCGCTGATTGTGAAGGAAAAAATAAAATTGATGCGGTCTTCCATAAAGAACGCTTTTAAGGTTCTATCAAAAAGTATAAAAACTACGTAACCTAGAGATATAATGACGGTCGAAAGCAGTAAAGGAAGTTGTAGCAACCGGGGGGGAAGGCACTCAGTGAATTTGCACTTCAAATTTCGGTGCCGCAGCGCCACTACGGCAGTATTTAGTACAATAAATAATAAAACCGGAGAAAAATGGCAGTTACGGTGTAGCGGAGGTGCTAAATTTGGCATTTTGGATATTTAATTGTCTAATATCTGTCAATTCAAAAAAGTGACAGTAATTGGTTACTGTTTCGTGATTTTTTTAGTTAGAATTTGTGGATTCGTTGTTTCGGTGTTTATTTTCAAAAAGTGAAGAATAAGGCGTTTGTTCTCTAACGTTGCCAAGTCCTAAAGGTTACCAATTCCTTAAGGAATTTTCAAGAATGTTGAACTAAATCAAAATGATTGCCACTTAAAACTGCCGTAGTGGCGCTGCGGTACCGAAATTTGAAGTGCAAATTCACTGAGTGACTTCCCCCCCGGTTGCTACAACTTCCTTTACTGCTTTCGACCGTCATTATATCTCTAGGTTACGTAGTTTTTATACTCTTTGGTTCTATTCCCTTTAATGTGGGCCATTTATTTAGCAGACGACTTTCCAAATTGCCATAAAACAATTGCAGGGGTGCCAGCTAAAGCGAATCCGACAAAATACTTATTATGAAAGAGTAAATTAGTACAATCAGAAGTCAATTTTATGAAGGTGTCATTTTTTATGATAGCTTTGAATTAAATAATTTTCCACCTCGAATTTCCCTAGATTTACTTAATTTTTGTTCGGATTTCCCTTTTTACCGATTTTAGGGGTAAAGATTTCCCTAGATGAGGGAAATTTCCTCAATCTGGCATCACTGGAATATATTGAGCCAGAGACCGTCTATCCAAAGAGTATAAAAACTACGTAACCTAGAGATATAATGACGGTCGAAAGCAGTAAAGGAAGTTGTAGCAACCGGGGGGGAAGTCACTCAGTGAATTTGCGCTTCAAATTTCGGTACCGCAGCGCCACTACGGCAGTTTTAAGTGGAAATCATTTTGATTTAGTTCCACATTCTTGAAAATTCCTTAAGGAATTGGTTACCTTTAGGACTTGGCAACGTTAGAGAACAAACGCCTTATTCTTCACTTTTTGAAAATAAACACCGAAACAACGAATCCACAAATTCTAACTAAAAAAATCACGAAACAGTAACCAATTACTGTCACTTTATTGAATTGACAGATATTAGACAATTAAATATCCAAAATGCCAAATTTAGCACCTCCGCAACACCGTAACTGCCATTTTTCTCCGGTTTTATTATTTATTGTACTAAATACTGCCGTAGTGGCGCTGCGGTACCGAAATTTGAAGTGCAAATTCACTGAGTGCCTTCCCCCCCGGTTGCTATAACTTCCTTTACTGCTTTCGACCGTCATTATATCTCTAGGTTACGTAGTTTTTATACTCTTTGGTCTATCTAAAACGAGAATCTTAATGGCGGACCCATGTTATATTTTTTCAACTAGAATGCCCAAAAAATTTATAAAAAAAATGCAGACGACAGAAGTAAAATCATCCGGTACATTGTAAACCAATAAAATGGCCGCTTTGGTCGTATTTTTCTCGTAAACCTGTAACATTGACGGTCTCTGCTGTAACTTAATGTTTATTATGGTTTAAATTTGTACTATCCCCTAAACACAGCCGCCTTTTATGTAATTCTTTTTTTTAATTCATCCATTTAATATTCACTTTTTGTACATGGGATGGCCCGGATGGGCAAAGAAAAACTGATACGCTCTTTACTGCTAAGCCTTTGCGGAATTATAACTAAAATGACTCGACGGTTTGTTTACAAAAAAGGCTGCGTTCAGTAACTCAACGAAGTATCTGAAAAAGGATTTTCGTTGAGACCGTTGCTAACGTGACGTTGGATCTTGTTGAATGCTTTTCACGCTTGTTGAATTTTTTTTTAATTATCGTCTGTTGCGGCGTCTGCAGCTAGCCTTACTGCGACGTCACGTGACCGCTGAGAAGCGGAAAAAGCTGCTCTTACAGCCAATGACTTCTTTGCTCAACGTGACGTCAAAACCGGAAGTCAAAAAACCCGTTCAGTAAAAAACCGCTGACCGTTGAGCTCAGTGCTGAGCATTTTTAGAGCTACTGAACGCAGCCCTAGTACCGGAATGTGCGAAAAATGTGCGCAGAAATTAATGGACGTTGGAAGTCGAGCCGATTTCGAGCGTTGCTCTCAATCCCTCCCACGCTCGTAGAGTAATCTCCTCCCTAAAAACGTAAATCAGCCCGGTATTTCATTGGTTGTCTAAAACTGACGTTTAGTATAAATAAATAAATACATTCTTCACATTCCCAGATTCAATTCGTAAGTACTACCATAAATATCCCCCATATGTCAGAAATAAATCTAATTGATATACAAAGGATATAAACTTTGCAGGATTCTGATGTTTGTAAGATCATAGATGTGCATATGTATATTAAAGGGGAACGGAATATGGCCTTATTTCCGTATCAAAAGATTAACAAGACGTTCAATATACTAACACGTACCTTTTTTTTGTCTTGAAAAAATAGCTTTTGGCCTAAAACGTTGAAACGAAAAATAACGCCAGGTGTTTGGGTTTGAATTTTCGCTGCCATCTTAGGGGCTACGGCCAGCGCCCCTAACCCCGTATGAGCGATTTGCGAACTATTCTAACTTTTAAAATCGCGCAATTTAGGCTTTGGTCTCTTATAACAATTTTTTCGCGTCTTCAGCAGCGCGCTTTTACGTTGTTTTTCTGTCTCACCGACTTCTCACCAGGTGTCGCGGCGCTTTTCGATTTCCCGAAATTTCTTTATTTTATTAAAAATTAACCACTCAATATTTTTTGATGCGGTTTTCGCCATAAATTTTAGTTTTTAACGGGCTATAGGGCTATCTAACTGGTTAAAGCTTGACCGTTCCCCTTTAAGGTTTTATGTGTATTATGATATATTTATCCGACTTTCTCGATATTTAATACACATGTTTAATAATTTATAAAACTTTAGAATAGGTTAAGGCATCCACATCATTACCTGAGAGCCAAAGTCTAGACGCTTTTTAAAGGAAATCGAAATAATATATTTTAAATATTTTTACATAAGACTGACTCATTACATAATTATCGTATGGTTACATACAGGAATCCATACCTCTACTGGGAATGCTTATCCTGGCGTATCGCGTATGGTAAGATCACTCTGACGGCTTTGGCCCCGCCTACGAGATAAAAAATCCCCTCTGCGCGCGCTCCCTTGTCACGTTGTTGATTGTTAAGTTAACATATCGAGACGAATATCTCCCGCGATAAGCATTCCAAGTAGAGGTATGGATTCCTGTTACATTCTATTTAACCGAATCCCATTCGGCTGGAAATATTTTTGACGTCATATACCTATAATCTTTATCTTTACAACCCACGGGCGGGTTTCAATTCAATGGGAACTAAATAAAATGAAATAGCCGTTATTTAAGGTTTATGGTTAGGGGTTGGGTTGGGTTGCGATATTCTTTTATTTAAATTTTCGATAAAATCACTTTCGATTGAATGGACTACGATCCTTATTTTTTATAGTGGCGTTCATCTTCTCTGAAATATATTTTAATCATTTGAGGAGGTTCACGGTAATAGTGAGTGTAGGGAGCTGTTGGCTCGCGTGGCATGAAGGGCTTGCCACCACCCTCCTACGCGTTGTAACCCGGCCACCTGAATTAATGGCTTCAAAAGTCGCTCGATGACTTGGGCCTTAGGTGGTGCCAAGGGTATTAGCCTAGCTGATTATTATTATTATTATACATAACTGAAGTCACTGTTACCTTCGACCACTACCAGAGGCGGGGATTGTTCGACTTCCGCCGGAAATATAGTTCTCTAAATAAAGTGGTCTATGTGCAATATTATTAGATTAGATCTAGGTGAAATTTAGAACTTGGAAGTGCTTCTAAGAAATATTGTATATGCCGACCGCTTTAGTTGTCTCAGCTAACATTGATTTCGTGTAGAGATATAGAACTAAAAACTGGTTCATTCAAAATGGGATTTTTTAGTCTTCGTAAACTTTTGCTCTCAGGTAACGATATTGCTCCCCCGTAGACAATGCCCGCAAACACTTTTCTCAAATTAATTGTTCATGGATTAACTTGGATTAACTAATTAGATACTCCACTTAAAATGGATGGTTAACCTTGAAATTGCCAGCAGTAAAAATTAAAACTCCTGGACCCGAATCATAAGCAAAAACCCCATTGGCCAAACGTTTCTACCGAAATAAACGTTTGATGACGAGTCTAAATGTATTATAAAGAAAGGAAGGTTTGTTATAATTCTAAGTTTTTTTTAAGAAATCTTGTTGGCCGAAGTACTGCGTTTCTAAAATGAAATTCATACGGTTTTTTCTACCCTAACTTCATCACGTGAAGACTATTTAATGCAAGTGGCGGCTCTATCAAAAAAAGTGAAACAAATGCTTACAAAAATGCTTCTGAAAGCGCTTCTAGGTGGTAGCTAGGAGCAACAAACACCAGGAGAACGCAGCTAGTCTTTAAACACGCTAACGAAGGGTTGTGTGCAAATTTCAGTGGACGAACCTTTACGCTGAACGTTTTACGGGCGGGGGGAAGACAATTTTAGAATTTTCCCTTTCCGACGAAAGCAGGCGCTAAAGCGTCTAGCCAATGCAAACTGTACGCAAGAAAATGCACGATTTTTGACCGGGTACGTTCTCCTTGTGTGGGGTGTTGTGTTTGTTGCAGCTAGGAGCACCCAACACAAGGAGAACGCAACCCGTCAAAAGTCGTGAATTTTCTTGCGTACATTTTTCATTGGTTAGACGCTTTAGCGCCTGCTGCCGTCGGAAGGGGAAAATTCGGAAATTGTCTCCCCCCCCCCGCCCGTAAATCGTTCAGCGTAAAGGTTCGTCCAATGAAATTTGTACACAACACTGCCTTAGCGTGTTTAAAGGCTAGCTGCGTTCTCCTTGTGTTTGTTGCTCCTAGCTTTGATAAAGTTGGTTGATTTTCAGTCCCCTAGCCGCTAATGGTAAACTTAAAGCCTATGTAGAAAATCCGGTCTGGGGCTCTATATTATTCTCAACTCAATGATGGTTAGCCCCTCGATTAGGCCATGGAGGAAGAGAGAGGAGGCTTTATGAATAACCTTTTTACCCCGGGAGCTTGATGCCAACCCCCACAGGGTAGGAGAGTGGGGGCTGACAAAAAAGGGGATCAGCACCCGTCGGTTTTCGTGTCGTCTTACACGTTCCCTAATTGGCGCCCTCTTTTAGTGTTTAGGCGTACTCGGTGTAATTTCACAACGGGCAACAATTTCGACAAAAATAGAGGGAGCCAACTAGAGAAAGCGCAGCCAGGTCGTGAGAGTTAACGGGTGCTGATCCCCTTTTTTGTCAGCCCCCACTCTCCTACCCTGTGGGAGTTGGCATCAAGCTCCCGGGGTAAAAAGGTTATTAATAAAGCCTCCTCTCTCTTCCTCCATGATTAGGCCTAACGGAGATTGTTTGCGTCGTCGAGTGCCGTTGTGGCGTTTTTGCTTATGGGGAAATGTAATGATAAACTGTGAGACTTGAGATGATAGTGGTCGTTTTCCGCCTAGAGCCGCTTGATCGCTCAAGCAGCGTCGGATCTCCGCGAGCACTTGCGTCAAAAACTGGAAGAAGACGTCCTGAAACCCCCGAAAGCCTTAACCGCCAGCTCCTTCAAGACCCCGGGGCCGCCGACGCCGGCCAGAAGAAAGTGTCTCAAAGACCTCCGAAAGTCTAAGAGTTTCTTCTGTTGATTCGCGCCCTGTTAGCTATAGTCCCCTAAAAGTGATTTTAATATTCAACCGACTTACGCAAAGACGATATCGATACGGGATCAGGGTTACGACCAAATTCAATGTTTCATTTTAGACTGTACGAGGTCTGGTGACACCCGCCGGTTGACCAAAATATCCCCCATTCCCCGAAAATAAAGTATGGGACCTTTCAACTATTTATTTGGTCGTTTTTAAACTTACCTCGTAAGTAACGTAATAGCTATAAGTATGGCACTTACTATTCTCCCAACGCTAAGTTTTTTAACGAAAGTCTGTTTCGATAATGACCGTATAAATCATTGCGAACTTCAAGACTGAGAACTATCCGCGAGCCGTTACTAGTCTTTCGAAAAATCGGGATAAACCAATGCTTATTGGAAATTGAAGTTCTTTCAACATTCACAATAACGTTAACTTTGGTCTAATAATGATGAATTATTCAAGAACGTAAAATTAACCGAAATTGTCAAGTGTCATACTTACGTTATTTATGTTACTTACGCTGTTATTTATGCTAATATAGATAGATATTAAATTAATGTTTCGATTGTTTCCACAATGTTTTGGGTTTTAGAATTTATTATAAATGAGTTTCGTGGAAATTTCCAAAATAGGCCAATATCTTTATTATATCGTTATTCAATTGTATAGTTCATACAAACGTTCATTGTAAATATCACAACATATTACAAAGAAATATGTACAATCTTAGTACAAAAAACCAAAAGTGACACGAGTGAAAATAATATGGTCAAAGTATGGACTCGTTATATTAGTATTATTAATTAATTAATTATTAAAAAATGATTGTTTTTAAAGGCATCTCTATACACCCCGCATTCCTAAAACCTGTTTTTTATACTCGTAAACTCTTTAAATTATAATATAACTCATTCGTTGTTAATTTGTAATTAACAACTGCATTCCATGTCTGGAATCGTAAGAGCCAGCCAGGCTCCATCCATTTCTAATTATATTTTAGTCGGCGTAACGTTAACAGTACGATCGGCATTGTTATTGCGGGGTCTTTTTACGGAGAGGTCAGCGCACTACTCGTTGGTCAGTTTGAGGTTAGGAAAACATCCCACTGGGCTGTTTTGCGCCTTTATAGTGGTACCTCAAACAACAAATAAGACTTTATGTAAATCAAATTATTTTATGGTGAAGATATAATTATTTTGCCTTATTATTTGTAATTATATCCTAATATTTGGATAATTTACTTAATTCATTAAAATGTTAAGATGGCCCGTCGTGGTATACTATAATTTTCGCGATATAATGCGTATATACTACACTCGTTGCTATTCGTCGTAATGGAGTGCGCTGACCTCTCCGTAAAAAGATCCTGATTATTGACTGCTAAGTTTTTTCGAATGTGATATACGTGGAAATAATTTTGAGGACGAAGTTGGATTGAAATACGGAATAGAGTAGCTTTTCTAAGGCATTTTTAAATAGACCCCAATTTTTATAATTACCTAGATGTTGTAGTTATTGTAGGTGAAGTAACTTAAACAAAATAAAGCTTTATTTGCCATTACAAAAAGAGGGAAATTTAAATTGAGTTTCGTCTTAGGTATAACCTGTTACTGATTTCTTAGCGTAATAATCAAAGTTTATTGGATATAATAATATATGTTAAGTTGAAAAGCACGCAGTCCGAGGCAAATTTTTTCATTTTCAGTGTTTTAATTTTGAGCATTTTCTATAAAAATACCTCAACTGAAACTCCCCCTCACACTAATGGCAGATTCAAATTTGCAAATGGCACTCGCTCAAATGATATGATAACACTTTCAAAATCCCTTAAATACCGTATGTAATAAAGCCGCGTTTAGTAAATTGCCATATATAATGATGAAGTACCTATTTAGGTAACTAAGAACGCGCGAGTCAACCTGCCACAGCCGATATTTTGATCTACTACCTAAGCTCTACTCTTAAACGGAATAACGCCATCTAGTACCGGTCGTAAGAACGTTTCGACGCCACTCTTAATATAGATAATGCAACTTTTATGAAAAGTGAATTTTAAAGCAACTGTCGGCTCTATCATTGCCACCTGTATTATGAAAAGGCCCCTGTTATTAGAGATGGCCATGAATCTATCCGCATCTTCGAAAAAAATGACTTTCGTGGAGAGCGTGGAGCCATCTATTAATGGGAATGGAAGCTAAAATTCAAAATAGTGAATCAATAACGTCGTCAGAGAGCCATTATAGAGTGTTATATTTAAACCACTTTTACTCTACTTAGTGAACTTTAACCTAAATTATATATCCCATATAAAATATATTGTAAACAATTACTATTATTGAAGTTATTGACAAATTTACAAACGAGCCAATTAACGCGAAGCATACTTTTATATCCCGCCTTTTGGGTCAAAATGTAGCTTCAGCATCTTGTTTTGATTCCGACGCTAGCGACATCTGTTAAAAAAAACTACTTCACCTAGAGCCGACACTTGCTTTAATTCATCGTAAATTGATAAATAAGTTTTTACAATTTAAGTTTCCAAGAAAAAAATATTTTAACCAAAACCCCCGAATGATGGCGTAACTGTTTCAATTTGAAAATTGTGATTTCCAATCTAGCTTAGGTAGTACTGGTTTCTGTAAACGATGCGTACGTTCTTAGTAATCTAAATAGGTCCTTGATAATGATCAAGTACCTTAAAAACTTCCTTAATTTATGCAAATATATTTTCATTTCGTTTACACTAAATAGGTGCTATTATAAATGTTTTTTGTTCTATTTTTTGCGTAAGAGAATTATTGTTACTGGATGTACGAATTAAATTTTTTTCCAAAATTGCCAAATACAGTAAACGCCAAATTTATTGAAAACCAAAATCAATATAGTGCCAAGGAGATTTGAGTTTTGACTGAAACGGAAAACACGCCATTTAATTCAATAATATTAAAATACACCAAACTATAAAATGTATTCATATCACCGGCTATCTAATAAGATCGAAAATCCAAACTTTAATAACTACTACACTTGGAATAGGAAATTTACCGTACTATTTTGAACTCTAGTGTCTTCCAAATAGTGCTATAGAATCGAACGTAATAATATAAAATCCCATTATCATACAGTGAAAGAAATTAAATCAAATCCAAACGATAAAAAATACTTCCAAACTGATAATCTGTTTAGTTGCGCGAGAGTTAGAATGAAACGTTTGCTTGTTATAATTTCAAAAACGGAATTTTTAAATTGAAAATCATCCAAGCACCGTAATACTTTTAGTAATACTGTTTCTAAATTTTCAATGCAATTTTTAAACCTATTTTCATAGTTATTTTTATACTACTATATAGGTCTTTTTTAAAATTTTGCCGTGTTTTAAAGCGTTGTATTTTATTTTGGATGGTGTTAAATTTTAATTTACTTTTAATGGAGTAGAAACTAAGGACAAGGACATTGGAGCATCATAAACCCGTATTGTACTACTAAAATCCGATTTTGTGTATCTTGGATAGCCATAGTTTGTATAATAAACAGATTTCCTATTGTATTGAGAGAATGTTTCTGGTTTTTTAAATAAATACTCGCTTAAGTCACTAAGAGTTACCAATGCCCACACGGAATTTGAAGAAATCGTCAGAAAATATCCATTCATAGTTGTACAGCCAACCCTCTTTGAAACAGCCAACTTCAATCCAAGATTTCGCTTTAAACTGTAACCCAAAAATTCGAAAGAGGGGTCATTTAAAGGAATTGAAGAGCGCAATGTAAATAAGCACTTAGGTTCATGCTTTATATAAGAGAAAATGCAATAAATCAAGTTTTAAATAGTTGACCTTTGACCCTGAAAATAGCTCATTTTTAATTTTCAAAATTTATTTTTTTTCCGCATTCCCTATACGCTCTTTAGTTGCAGTCAAAAAACTGCGAGGGTAACATTTTTTGTTTTCGAGAAAAAAAATTATTTTGTATACCCCTCCTTAAAAAAATATATAGAAAATTTAAAAAATATATACAGGGTGTTAACTAAAAAACGATACAGAGCCAATTACTCAACATGTATTTTAAGTAAGAATTTTAAATTTGCAAGTTACATAGAGGGTGCAGGGGGACAAATGTCAATGAAAATTTCAATGACCTTGAACCAGGTCTTCAAGGTCATTCAAATTTTGTCTCGAGAACCATTAGGATTAGAAAAATTATTCCAATAGGTCTTTCAATAAAAGTTACGTCCCCCTTCCATCCCGCCCACCGCGTAAAACCGGAACTAGGTGATTTAATTTCTGTTACACGGCTACCAGATTTTATCGGGTAGTTGTACAGCCAACCCTCTTTGAAACAGCCAACTTCAATCCAAGATTTCGCTTTAAACTGTAAGCCTCGGCACATGCGTTAGCGGCGTTACCGTTCCCTGTGGTCCTTCGTTAAGATATTTAACGTTGGGTAAGTTAAAATTTTAATTAAATTAAATAAATCTAATGTAAATAACTTAATAATTTCTAGTTTTCAGTTAAATTGAGAAGATATGGAGCCACTAGACGGTAATAAAACCCCAATACCAGCAAAAGTACAGTTAATGCTCAAATCTCCAAATATATTGAAGCAAAATTCAAAATGAGAAAAACTGATCCCATTAGAACTCAACGTATTACTTTCACAATCCGGAATGCAACAAATGTTTCCTTTACCCCACGTAGCTTTTTTAGGCATTTTAGAATAATGAAATCGCGACTTATTATCTATATCTATAATCCCGAATTCCAACTTAGGCCTAACGTTTACAGCGTTAAAAATATTTCCTTATTTCAGGCACCAAACGACCACAAGTGACAAAGACTATACAAAAAGGAATCTGTTAGTCCAGGCGCGGAATGTTAATGCACCTTGGCGAGTGCTGAACAAGTTTAATTGAAAGGCCTATTAAAATACCATACTCGACCCTCCCATAAAAAGTACCCACCGGAACTTCCCATAAAAAAAATACCCATTCGACCCTCCCATAAAAAATACCCACCCAACCATCCAATAAAAAATACCCACCGACAATTCCATAAAAAAATACCCACCCGACCCGAGAATACTAAATACCCACCCGACCCGAGAATACTAAATACCCACCCGACCCGAGAATACTAAATACCCACCCGACCCGAGAATACTAAATACCCACCCGACCCGAGAATACTAAATACCCACCCGACCCGAGAATACTAAATACCCACCCGACCCGAGAATACTAAATACCCACCCGACCCGAGAATACTAAATACCCACCCGACCCGAGAATACTAAATACCCACCCGACCCGAGAATACTAAATACCCACCCGACCCGAGAATACTAAATACCCACTAGACTCTTCATTAAAAAATAACCACCTGACCCGTTAATAAATATACCCTACTCGACCGTCGATAGAAATACCCACCCACACATTCAATAAAAATACCCACCCGTCCCTCCCATAAAAATACACCCCCCCGACCTTACGATAAAAAAATACCCGTCCGTTCAACCATTCAATAAAAATTCCACACCCGACCCGCAAATAAATATACCCTACCAAACCGTCGATACAAATACCCATCGGACCCGTTAATAAATATACCCTAATCGACCGTCGATAAAATACCCACCCACACATTCAATAAAAATACCCACCCGACCCTTCCATAAAAAATACCCACCCGGCCCTGCCTTAAAAATACCCACCAGACTTTATTAAAAAATAACCATTTGACCCGTTAATAAATATACCCGACCCTACCCGACCATCGATAAAATACCCACCCAACCCTTCAATAAAAAATACCCATCCTATCATTCAATAAAAATACCAACCCAACCCTTCCATAAAAAAAACCCACCCGACCCTTCACTGTAAATATCCATCCGACCCATCAATAAAAATATTCACCCATCCCGTCAGTGGCTTAAGCTTTGCATGTGACTTTATGATTTGTTATTACCCCCATAGCTCAAGATGTTTTTTAGTGCACCCCCCCCCTTGAGTTGTTTCCTTATCCGCCACTGCATCCCGTTGATACGGTGTTGGTCCATTTGATCGAAAAATATGTGATCGACAGTCGATCATTATACGTTGCAATTGATCGAAATTCCATTTGATCGAATCCCATTTGTCATTTGTTTCATAAGATCGAACCTTCAAATGATCAAATACTATTTGATCGGATTCAAAAGTATTTATAGTACCAGTTGGTATGTTTTTTTTTTACCGAATGTCAATATGAAGTGCAGAAGGAATAATGATGGAATAATTCATTGCTTAAGTGCAGAAGGAATAATGATGGAATAATTCATTGCTTAAGTGCAGAAGGAATAATGATGGAATAATTCATTGCTTAAGTGCAGAAGGAATAATGATGGAATAATTCATTGCTTAAACTGTATTAAGCCACAAAGATGAAGAGATTTTTACTTTATACACTATATGATGGAATTTTTTATGACATCGACGATAACGGCCCGTTGTTTTTGATATATATAAATAGGGTCAGGTCAGGTTAGGTTAGGTTAGGTTGATGTACGCGCGCCGTAGGCGCGTATGCACCGTTGTATACGAGGGGTCTGACCACGTTCGATTTACTCCCAAAAACTAGTAGTTTTACCCTACAGTAGCTTTCGATCAAATTTCGTTCGATCAAATGCCATTCGATCAAATACAATTTGATCAAATGGAAATTCGATCATTTGGGAATCGATCAAATAGACTCAAACCGTTGATACAATACCCACCCGATTCTTCAATTAAAAATACCCCCCAACCGACCTTTCGATGAAATAAATGCCCGTCCGTTCGAGCCTTCAATTAAAAATACCCACCCGACCCTTCACTGGAAATATCCATCCGGATCCGACCCGTCAATCAAAATACTCACCCATCCCATTAATAAATATACCATAACGGACCGAGGATAAAATACCATTCAACTTAAAAATACCTACCCGACCAGTTAATTAAAAATAACCACCCTGACCCTTCAATAACAAAATACTCATCCCGTTGCTACAAATACAAACCCGACCCTTCAATATAAATCAGCCACCGAACGCGTCACTAAAAATACCCTACCCGAACGCGACTGGGTTCCATTCGAGTTCGACAAAAACTAGATAATTTTACATCTAGTAAGAGTAAGTAAGGCATATTGTTCACTTCTGGCAATAGGTCAGCGCTACTGCCATATAACGAAGTGCAACATGTTCGTCACAAGGGGTCGCCTGGATAACGGGAAAAAAATCAAGCCAACGTAGAAACTGAATAACGTGGAAAATGTCCGGAATAACGTGGAACCGGAATAACGTAGAAACTGAATAACGTGGAAAATGTTAAAACCGTAATAACGTGGAAAATGAATAAAGTGGAAAATGTTTAAACTGGAATAACGTGGAACCGGAGTAACGTGGAAAATGTTAAAACCGGAATAACGTGGAAACTGAATAATGTGGAAAACGTTAAAACCGCAATAACGTGGAAACTGAATAATGTGGAAAATGTTAAAACCGGAATAACGTGGAAACTGAATAATGTGGAAAATGTTAAAACCGGAATAACGTGGAAAATGAATAAAGTGGAAAATGTTTAAACTGGAATAACGTGGAACCGGAGTAACGTGGAAAATATTAAAACCGGAATAACGTGGACACTGAATAATGTGGAAAATGTTAAAACCGGAATAACGTGGAAAATGAATAAAGTGGAAAATGTTTAAACTGGAATAACGTGGAACCGGAGTAACGTGGAAAATGTTAAAACCGGAATAACGTGGAAACTGAATAATGTGGAAAATGTTAAAACCGGAATAACGTGGAAAATGAATAAAGTGGAAAATGTTTAAACTGGAATAACGTGGAACCGGAGTAACGTGGAAAATGTTAAAACCGGAATAACGTGGAAACTGAATAATGTGGAAAATGTTAAAACCGGAATAACGTGGAAAATGAATAAAGTGGAAAATGTTTAAACTGGAATAACGTGGAACCGGAGTAACGTGGAAAATGTTAAAACCGGAATAACGTGGAAACTGAATAATGTGGAAAATGTTAAAACCGGAATAACGTGGACAATGAATAAAGTGGAAAATGTTTAAACTGGAATAACGTGGAAAATGTTAAAACCGGAATAATGTGGAAATTGTTAAAACCGGAATAACGTGGAAAATGAATAAAGTGGAAAATGTTTAAACTGGAATAACGTGGAACCGGAGTAACGTGGAAAATGTTAAAACCGGAATAACGTGGAAACTGAATAATGTGGAAAATGTTAAAACCGGAATAACGTGGAAAATGAATAAAGTGGAAAATGTTTAAACTGGAATAACGTGGAACCAGAGTAACGTGGAAAATGTTAAAACCGGAATAACGTGGAAACTGAATAATGTGGAAAATGTTAAAACCGGAATAACGTGGACAATGAATAAAGTGGAAAATGTTTAAACTGGAATAACGTGGAACCGGAGTAACGTGGAAAATGTTAAAACCGGAATAACGTGGAAACTGAATAATGTGGAAAATGTTAAAACCTGAATAACGTGGAAAATGAATAAAGTGGAAAATGTTTAAACTGGAATAAAGTGGAACCGGAGTAACGTGGAATTGGAATAACGTGGAAAATGTTAAAACCGGAATAACGTGGAAACTGAATAACGTGGAAAATGAATAAAGTGGAAAATGTTTAAACTGGAATAAAGTGGAACCGGAGTAACGTGGAAACTGAATAATGTGGAAAATGTTAAAACCGGAATAACGTGGAAAATGAATAAAGTGGAAAATGTTTAAACTGGAATAACGTGAAACCGGAGTAACGTGGAAAATGTTAAAACCGGAATAACGTGGAAACTGAATAATGTGGAAAATGTTAAAACCGGAATAACGTGGAAAATGAATGAAGTGGAAAATGTTTAAACTGGAATAACGTGGAACCGGAGTAACGTGGAAAATGTTAAAACCGGAATAACGTGGAAACTGAATAATGTGGAAAATGTTAAAACCGGAATAACGTGGAAAATTAATAAAGTGGAAAATGTTTAAACTGGAATAACGTGGAACCGGAGTAACGTGAAAAATGTTAAAACCGGAATAACGTGGAAAATGTTAAAACCGGAATAACGTGGAAAATGAATAAAGTGGAAAATGTTTAAACTGGAATAACGTGGAACCAGAGTAACGTGGAAAATGTTAAAACCGGAATAACGTGGAAACTGAATAATGTGGAAAATGTTAAAACCGGAATAACGTGGACAATGAATAAAGTGGAAAATGTTTAAACTGGAATAACGTGGAACCGGAGTAACGTGGAAAATGTTAAAACCGGAATAACGTGGAAACTGAATAATGTGGAAAATGTTAAAACTGGAATAACGTGGAAAATGAATAAAGTGGAAAATGTTTAAACTGGAATAAAGTGGAACCGGAGTAACGTGGAAACTGAATAACGTGGAAAATATTAAAACCGGAGTAACGTGGAAACTGAATAACGTGGAAAATATTAAAACCGGAATAACGTGGAAAATGTTGAATCGGACATAAAGATAATGGCAGCATTAATTTAATTTAGCTGCTCAACTCCAAATTTCAAAAATATTGTTTGATAAAATTACCAATTATATGAGATATTTAATTTTTTCCTAAAGGCAGTGTATCTATCTAATTTAGGATTACATGTACAATTGAAGTCACCAACGACAATAAAGTTCTGAGGATATATCGCCTATATAATTCCTTCTAACTCAGTAATTTTTACAGCCTCAGAGTCTACTTGAGAGAAAGAACAATTATTAAGTATTATATTTAAATCGAAATCCAAATTGATTCTTTGTAGAAAACCTGGGACAATGTCAGATACCAAAATTCCTTTTTTATTAAAAAAAACTTAAGTCATAAATGACACCTATACCAGCTCTGATGTTTGTAAAACAACGTAAAATATTAATATAAGGATTGGGAATTTTAATAGTAATCGGAGCACGATTAATTAAGGTTTCTTGCCAGCACGCGAACGTCACCTTATAATTTTTGTTATTGTTTTTTGTTTAAGAACCCAATGAAATCGTTAAGTCCTCGCGTATTATGGGACATAAAGGATAAAAGCATAAATGAAAAGATTAGTAGTTAAGTCTGTATAATCAATAGAAATAGGGCTCTTAAATATTAAAAAGCTAAGTTTAGTATTTAAGCATAATTTTAGGCATATACATTTTAATCTACTTTCCACGTTATTCCGGTTCCATGTTATTACAGTTTTCACATTTTCCACGTTATTCCGTTTCCAAGTTATTCCGGTTTCAACATTTCCACGTTATTTCGATTCCACGTTATTCCGGTTTTAACATTTTCCACATTATTCCGGTTCCATGTTATTCCGTTTTTAACATTTTCCACGTTATTCCGGTTTTAACATTTTCCACGTTATTCCGTTTCCACATTATCCCGGTTTTAACATTTTCCACGTTATTCCGTTTCCACATTATCCCGGTTTTAATATTTTCCACGTTATTCCGTTTCCACATTATCCCGGTTTTAATATTTTCCACGTTATTCCGTTTCCACATTATTCCGGTTCCATGTTATTCCGTTTTTAACATTTTCCACGTTATTCCGGTTTTAACATTTTCCACGTTATTCCGTTTCCACATTATCCCGGTTTTAACATTTTCCACGTTATTCCGTTTCCACATTATCCCGGTTTTAATATTTTCCACGTTATTCCGTTTCCACATTATTCCGGTTTTAACATATTCCACGTTACTCCGTTTCCACATTATTCCGGTTTTAACATTTTCCACGTTATTCCGGATACACGTTACTCCAGTTTTAACATTTTCCACGTTATTCAGATTCCACTTTATTCCGGTTTTAACATTTTCCACGTTATTCAGTTTCCACGTTATTCCGGATACACGTTACTCCGAATTTAACATTTTCCACGTTTTTCAGATTCCACCATGAATGTATTCATTTCAACCATGAATATCGAACTATATCATTACCCTTTCTACCATCTGGGGCTAAGATGGGCGGTGCCTCTCTGCGTTTTACGTAATCACTTGAGCCAATCAGGAGACAGACATTTGTCATTGACTCGATCCACAAAACGTTTCCGGGATTGCGCGATTTAACCGGCGAAGAAAATGACTTGTGATTCTTAGAAAAATACCTCTACTACTACAAAATCAATTGATAATCATAAATAAAGGAATTTGTTATAAATAAATAATAATAATACCTTAGGCCCCAGTCATCTAGCGACTTATAATGCATTTAAACAGGTGGCCAGGTTACAATGCGTAGGAGGGTGGTGGCAAGCCCTTCGTGCCCCGCGAGCCAACAGCTCCCTACACTAACTATTACCGTTAACCTACACAAGTTTTTATGGAGGGGGAAACCGAAGAGCTCGGGGGAAAACCCCTTAAACCAGTGGGGAGAGAACTTGCAAACTCAACGCATACCTATTTTCGTTTAATCAAAAATATATGTGTATTAAAATTTTAGAAACAAAATTTAACGCTAAGCCTTGGCACTGAAAGTTAGTCAAGTTTCAAAACGTCGCCCTTCAATACAATTTTTGAGCGGCGTCGCGTGATTGACGTCATGATGGCTAAGCCCCTCCCATCCTAGCGACTGAGGTCAGACTCCCTAATGCAGTTCGATATTCATGGTTGAAATGAATACATTCGTGATTCCACGTTATTCCGGTTCCACGTTTTTCAGCATCTCCGTCACAAGCGTAGTCTGCTTCTGGTAGGAGAGAAGGCGGAACATAATTGTCAAAAATATCCTTCTGATTCGTTGCGCCACCTATCAACGGCTATTCCAAATATCAGCTTGTTTCCGAAGTTGATCAAACCAGTAAACAACACTTACATTTAACTAAAAAATGATAAACGCTCCAAAATTGCTATTTTTAGTTCGCTGTCAATCTTTCCCGTTAAAAATTGGCCGCCATTTTCTTTTAAAAAAGCTGACCTATACCTTAGCGCCACCCCACGGAAGACGCAAAACTAAACTATATACGGTACAGTTTTATGAGGTTCCCCACGCCACGTAAATTATGCTAAGATGAATTAAGGCTTACACTAAAATGATATGTATGTTTCTATAAAATAAATTGAACCAAAAATAGGGTTCATTCGAAGATATGAAATATTCCGGTTTAAACCTAGTTTAAAAAATCATTTTCAAATCTTCGCCGCAAAATAAGCAAATTGAAAAATATGAGAAGTTTCTGTAATAATTAATATAAAACAAACTTTTAGTCGTTAGAATTAGATGGCTAAAATGTGACTTAAACGTCTATTTTATATACTTTTTATAAAACAATTAAGGATCCATAGTTTAAACGTCTAGCTCCTAACTGGCTTTAAGATGGCTGTTGGCCATCTATTCAAAACTTAATTATTAAATTATAACGTATCATTTGTTAATTACAATATCACTTTAATAACAATAATATATCGTGCATAAACAGAACAAATAATAATAATAATAAAGTTTTTGACGTACACGTAATAATATTTTTTTAATCGGGGTATTTTGACGATACAAGTTATAATAATTACTTTACTAACCAGTAGGTTTTGATGTACATGTATTAATCATTTTATTATCAGGGAAATTTGGCACAGAACAAAGCAAGTTAACAGAATTAATACGAGAATGAGAAGTTATAATAATAATCAGGCTGCTAGCGATTGCGTTTCGAAACCAATTTTGCAGGATAAGTCATTTGACGCGAAGGAATTGCAAAGAAGCCAAAATGTTCCCTTTAACCCCAGTTGATTCCTTATTCAATTTAGGCCGAGCGCCAAAAAGGGTGACACTGAGACGGCCAACACCCCATCCAAACTGATCCGGGTAATTGTGGCTTTTGGTCACGCATTCATGCCGCTCGCCACCAACTCTACATTTTTATTAAAACCAAATTTTCCGATATAAAAGCGTATGCTGACTTCCGAAATATTATAATTCACTCATCGAACTTCGTAGCAAGAACACTCGTATCAACTATCTCTGGAAATATGATCGCCAAGGTATGCTTCCAACGGATTTTGTTCCAAAGGGAAAAATATAAATATTTGGTTTATTAAGGTTGCCATTCTCGCCGCCCTGTTGGGTGTCGCCTACTGCGGAATCGGAGGTGGCCACAGCGACACTTACAGGAAACAAGACCCCCACGGACAGTACTCTTTCGGATACGACATCGTCCGACACGAAGGTGCCAAGAACAGCCGCCACGAGTCTGGGGGACCGGGACACGCCGTGGGCTCCTACCAGATCCACGACATCGACGGCCGATCCAGAACCGTCCACTACGTCGCTGACGGACACGGGTTCCGCGCCAAGATCCACACCAACGAACCAGGAACAGTGCAACACAACTCCGCCGCCGCTTCCTACCAAGGTCCCCACGCCATCCCTTCCCACGGCGGAGTCCAGTCTGGAGGTCATGATGGACAACAAGCCGGATACTAGTTTATAACACGTCACCATTAATTTGTATATACACGCTGTTTTCTTTTTAAAAATCTGTTACTTTTATTTATTTACTTCTCGTTGCAACTTGACATTTTTTAAGAAAGTAAAAATAGTGAATAAATATTTGAACTGTCAATTTTTTTCTCGTCTTTTCCGGAAGTGTTAAGTCAAATATTTTCTTCAAACGAGGAAGTTATTTTCAATAATTTCATCTCCCTCCAATTGCGTCATTATTTTTGTGAAAAAAAGACCATTTTCATAATTTTCAATTGAAACTGAAATTTTTAAAGGTGAATGTTTGATTGGGAAATTTGACTTTGGATGTATTGTTAGTAGATTTAATTGATATTAACCTACTGACTGTTTTGTATATTTGTTAAAACTATTTGAGGGGTAGGCATTACAGCCATGGATGATATGATAGTATAAGGAAAGTAATGGGGAATTTTTGTTAGTTTTTAAAAGCTCAAATTTATTTAATACCGCTTTGTTTGCCTTAAATGCCAAGCTAACTACAATTCCAAAAGGTTAGAAGAGGCATTCGCGTAAGCCATTTGGAAGACATCCAGGAAAGCAATTCGACGTCAAAGAGTTAAGTGTTTAATGTTTGGTCGGACACAATTTTCTAGCGTTTCGATTGTTGATTTAAAGGTACTTATTTATTCCTGGAAGGTCCCAAACCTCAGCGGTACTCCTGCATTGCGGAGGCCTTATTTACGCCACTGCAGTATAGACTATCACTTTGTATCCAATTCCCCAAAATGATGGCCGCCTTGTGTTCGTGACATTGATCTAGGATCTTTGATCTAGGCTTAGCTATCGGTCCCTTGAAACGAACAAGGAACCTTGTGTTCATCGCACGATTTTAGACTTAGGTATCCCTTTCTCTTACAAAGATTCTTACTGGTGTTTTGTAGCTTGTCAGTTTGATATTTTCTCCACTCGATGAATCCCTATTTGTCGCCAATGTTGTGTAGTTAAAGAATTAACGTGGGTTAGGTGAAATATACTATATTTCTTAATTTATTATCAAGGTGGAGAATAAGGTGTTACCTCAACAGCTACATAGTACATAGTAACGAATGCGTAGTTGAGGTTGGGAATTGCGATGCCCTCTATGTTTTACACCGCGAACTACATAAGCGGGATATTCAAATATAAAAAAAATGTTATCCATTAGGCGCTATATAGATATCGAGAACGATGGCTTAAGTGTGACTTAAAACGCCTATTAAGGTAGTTTTTTTTTAAATAATGTGTTTAGTTATAAATTTGCTTAAACTATTACCTATTAAACAAACTAAAACAAGCCACCAAAATAGATTTTAAAATTGTTAAAATGTATGCTTTGGAGTAGGTTCGCCAAGTTTAAGTTTTATTAACATAATAATTAGAGGGTGAACCAAAAATTGCTCTGAACAATTCAAGAATATATATCATAGTTTCATCTCATCTTGGAGACGAAAAGCACTGGCAGGGTTTCCCCTTAACGACGCTGTATTGTCATTATCAAGAGCCTTATTACAGGAAAATACATTTTGATTGTACAAAAACGAACCAATAGAAATACCGATTTAAATAAAAATGACTGATTTCATATTATTACGAAATATTCTTACGCTGGTATTCTATTTATAATTTGCAACCAATATTAATCTAGAGTATCATCTACGGTCCGACTATGATTTTGGTTCGGGGGGGAGGGCACCATACGTTTCGAGGGGGCGTGTCCCCTGTGCCTCCCCCCTGGCTACGCCACTGGACTATGGAAGCAAACAAGTGTTGAATTTCTCAATACTTGAGAAAATCTCCCCTTGAATTTGCTTTTAAGGAAGCGTGAAATATTTGCCTCTGCAAAGAAATCAAAATACCGTCCGCTTTCAAGAACTCTTTTGACGGAAAGGAACTGCAAAGTACGGAAGGGGTCCACCATGAAGAGGATGGAATGTTCCCCCTGATACTCCCTAAAATGCATAGTTGGCATAGTTCCGGCATAGGTCGATTTCCTACCGTAAACATTGCTACTATAGCAAGTAAACCAAGGAGCGGAATCAATATTTATAAGGCGTTGTTGTTTTGTATCAGGCATAGCTCTTTTTGCAGCTCTCTGGCATAGCTCCCTAAAATCGCCCGACGCGACATCGGCCCACGAGAAACGTGGCGGTTTGAATTCGCCGCACTTAGCGCGCGATTCCGAGGGGGATCGAAGTCTTCGCCGAGTAATGTCTGATACAAAACCACAATGCCTTATAAAAAGTGATTCCGCTCCTTGGTTTACTTGCTAAAGTAGCAACGTTTACGGTAGGAAATCGACCTATGCCGGAACTATGCCAACTATGCCACCTATGCATTTTAGGGAGTAGCGTTCCCCCTTTAACCCCGATTGATTCCTAATTAGATTTAGGCCGAGCGCCAAAAAGGGTGACACTGAGACGGCCAACACCCCAGCCAGCTATTTCTGGCTAATTGCGGCTTTTGGTCACGCATCCATGCCAGTCACTACCACTCTACGTTTTTATTCCAAATAAATATATTCGATATAAAAGCGAATGCTGGAGTTCGAAAATTATAATTCACTCATCGAAATTCGTAGCAAGAACACTCGTATCAAATATCTCTGGAAATATGATCGCCAAGGTATGTTTTCAATGGATTTGGTTCCTAAAGGAAAAATATAAATATTTGGTTTATTAAGGTTGCCATTCTCGCCGCCCTGTTGGGTGTCGCCTACTGCGGAATCGGAGGTGGCCACAGCGACACTTACAGGAAACAAGACCCCCACGGACAGTACTCTTTCGGATACGACATCGTCGGACACGAAGGCGCCAAGAACAGCCGCCACGAGTCTGGAGGACCCGGACACGCCGTGGGCTCCTACCAGATCCACGACATCGACGGCCGATCCCGAACCGTCCACTACGTCGCTGACGGACACGGGTTCCGCGCCCAGATCCATACCAACGAACCAGGAACAGTCCAACACAACTCCGCCGCTGCCGCCTATTCCGGCCCACACGCTGTCCCTTCCCACGGCGGAGTCCAATCTGGAGGTCATGATGGACAACAAGCCGGATACTAGTTTAATTGTTTTTCCTCTGAAAAATCTGTTCGTTTATTTTATTTGCTTCTCGTATTACCTGGACATATTTATTTATAAATATTTGAACTCTTAATTTTTTACTCGTCTTTTCCGGAAGCGTGAAGTCAAATATTTCCTTCAAATAAGGAAGTTTTTCTCTATCATTTCATCTCCCTCCAATTACGTCATTCCTTTAGCGAAAAATAATAATATTCAATTGAAACTGAAATTGCAATTTTTTATAAAAGGGAATGTTTGATTGAGAAATTTTTACTTTGGATATATTCCTAGTAGATGGATTTGATATTAGCCCACTGACTGTTTTTATATCAACTGGTTTTGAAACTATTTGAGAAATTGAGAGTAGGCACTACAGCCAGATCAGATAGAAATCAATGGGGAATTTAAGGATTTTATTTAATTCCAGGTGAAATACTGTTATCGTTACCTTATCCTCGTGAACTTGACTTGTACCACTTTTCTCTATCATTTCATATCCCTCCAATTACGTCATTCCTTTAGCGAAAAAATTACCAGTTTCATAATATTCAATTGAAACCGAAATTGCTATTTTTAATAAAGGGGAATGTTTGACTTTGGATGTATTATCAGTAGATTTAATTAAAAATATGAGAGTAAGCTCTACAGCCAAGGATGATCAGATGGTATAACGATAGTAAAGGTGAATGTTTGGATTTTTCCTGAAAGTTATGTTAGGTTAGGTTTCGATTTTTCTGTTGTATTAACGCATTATTTATTAAAAAATTTTCATCATTATTTACATTATAATTATATAACACAATGCAAAATGTTGTTAGCCGATCTAGTAGTGTAATTAGATAAATGATTTATATAAAAACCCCTTAATATGGAATGGGAATCGGTTGAATGGGACTGTTCCTAGGTAACGATCTCTAACTAATCAAAAGCGGACGGTGACCAAAAATATTGTTCCGCCACGGTAGCTAATTATAAAGAAAAAAAAACGCTTAGTAGGGCGATATACTGACCAATGTTTGAAGTGTAATATAAAATTGAAAGTTATAAAACACTAGCTGCGTTTTTGAAGGAACTTATTTTCAAATTGGAGATCAAAAACGCGTGTTCATTCTTATATATCGCCATAACCGTTACGTGGTAGTCATTCCAGCTAAGCATTGTTATTCAACTTTAAGCAGCGTGCCGCTTTGCTGATCAAAGAAGTTTATGAAAAAATAGGTAAACAATGGTGAGGTCGATTAATAGGTGATTCCGAAAAAGATCGGAGGTCACATTTTTTAATTTTCAACGCGAAATCACATGAGCCAAAATCTACTAATATATCAAGAGCGCGCGCCCAAAAAATTAAAAAAAATTTGTCGATATTATATTTCAGAATCACCTAATATGAAAATAATTTAATAAAATTTATTTTATTTTATAGTTTAGAAAAAAAAATGTTTTTCGTTAATTATTTGTTTACATTTGTAGCTATCTTTTCTCAACGTAAGATTAAAGATTGGAAATTTGGGAAAGCAAATCAGACATATGGGTGTTATCAGAAAGCTTCCGTAATCCAACCTCCTAAAGTTAAATAACCTTGGCTGAAGAATAGTGTTTCTTCTATGTATTTATAAAGAAATCTATTGTACAAATCTCAAACTCTTCCTACGAATTGTAAAACAGTTTTAAAACAAGATCACCCTTTGAGATATCTTTGTAGTTAAGTATAGTACGATGTATCAACTGAATGAAACGCCGTTACAATGACGCAAAGTGTTCACAACCAGTTAGGGTGTTTTTAGTATAAATCTCAGTGAAAGCGTTGGTCATTAAGAAAACCAAGTCATGCACTGTCTGTTCAAGTTCAAGATAAATTCTATAGAAATGAAAATGGAATTATCTATATAAATTATATAGAAATGAAAATGGTATTATCTATATAAATTATATAGAAATGAAAATGGAATTATCTATATAAATTATATAGAAATGAAAATGGAATTATCTATATAAATTATATATAAATGAAAATGGAATTATCTATATAAATTATATAGAAATGAAAATGGAATTATCTATATAAATTATATGGAACTGAAAATGGAATTATCTATATAAATTATATAGAAATGAAAATGGAATTATCTATATAAATTATATAGAAATGAAAATGGAATTATCTATATAAATTATATATAAATGAAAATGGAATTAACTATATAAATTATATAGAAATGAAAATGGAATTATCTATATAAATTATATAGAAATGTGGGTCAATTTTCTATGACCATAACATATATTCTCCAGAATTTTCGATATATTTTCTATAGAAAAAGATTATGATTTTATATAAAATAACTAGGATTATCAATAGCTTTTCTATAGAAAATATATTGCTTTTCTACAGAAATACTTGGTATTTTTAATAGAAAATTATTTTTTCTATAGAAGGAATATGGATTTTCTATAAAATAACAGGATTCTTTCTAAAGAAAAAATTAACTGTCAATAAAATAATACCAAATGTTTCTATAGAAAACCATAATGTTTTCTATAGAAAGAATATAAATTTCTTTTAAAAATTAGGATTCTTTCTATAGAAAAGTTTAATAGGCCATAAAAAATAACAAATGTTTCTATAGAAAACCCGAATGTTTTCTATAGATAAGGAAACTAATTTCACGTTTATTAAAAACACATAATGCTTGAAATTATCTTTAATAAAATAAAAAAACATTACAGTTTTTTACGACATTTAAAGTTTATTTCTTTAACTTTACAACTAGGATATTTCCCCAAAGGGTAGCCTAAAAAAATCATAATTTTATCAATATTCTAAACATAAAGACAATTTTCAAATAACCCAAAATTACACACTTACAAAAGATTGCTCTTGTGCGGAGAAATGCTCTTGCTTGACAAATATTTTGATAACTATGATACCTTTAAAGGAATATTGTGATAGATCTTTGCTTAGGCAAATTGTAGTTTTGACAGAACCCAAGAATAAAATTAAAGCCTATCCAGTCACATTCATTAAAAGTAAAATTATTATTCTTGATATGTAGTCCATAATGAAAAGGGATTAAAAAGCTAAACCCTAAACAATTTTGAAGAAATTTAAAAACTTACACCACCTTCGCCCTTTTCGGCTTTCCGTTGCTACGCAACGCGCGTTTTGAAATTTTAATATTTAGGCTTAGTTTCTCATTTCGGTGTAACAGTCGCGAGCCAGATTTCCCGCACGGTACTGATGACTCACAAAATAGAACGAAACCGGTCTGCCGTTTTATTTTATTTAATTTTTCACTCGAAGATCTATTTGGTCCGAGATTCGCGTCTTTATGTTTGCTCGAAGACCTATCGGTACGAGCTATTTGTAAGTTTTTTTATTTCTTCAATTTTTTTAGGGTTTAGCTTTCTTATCCCTTTTCATTGTGAACTAATCTACTTATTCGCGTATTTTATCATTTTATGTCATCCCAGTGCATCTGAAACGCCATGGTCTACGCAAACAATGTGAGTTTCACATAGTTTGCATCCCTACGTTATCAATGACGCAGTTCCAAGTATAGATATATGTACCATGAATAAATATGTAATTTAAGCAAGAATGGAGTCTCAATTTTTCTGGTGTAGAATTCTTAGTAAAACAACTGTTTTAACAATTTCAATCGTTTGTTTGCGGATTTTAATTATTTTAAAATAATTAAGAATTTAGTTTTACGTTAAAAATGGCTAACTGCATTATTAAAAATTGTTCGAGTAGTTCAATTAGAAAGGGCGACCGAAAATTGCCATTATATTCGATACCGAAGGTAAATGTAAAAGGGATCGCCACCAAGGCCTAATTTGATAAACTTTGCGAACTTCTTTTCGTAGATATTTTTGTCATCATTTGCTATTTTATTTGAATAATCCGGGTTTAAAATCTTATCTGGTTTTTTGAAGGCCCAAAACGATATTAATTTATAATTTTTAAAGCATAAATTTAATTTTCGCACCACCAAGGTTTGGGACATTCCGGAAAAAAACTAAGTACCTTTAAATCAATAATCGAATCGTTACAAAAATTGCCTCCGTCCAAGGATGAGAAGCATTTGTCGAGTGCAAAAATCTTTTTAAATTAACGACGCACACGACTCGAAGTTGCAATTCATTAAGAATGTCGCCAAGAACATACTTACGAGGAGACTACCAGAGGTGATGATAACCAATTTTGTTGAAACTAGCTGGGTATGTAGACCTTATGGTAACAGGAAATTTCACCAAGGGAAAAGTTGCAATGGGCATTAGTTTTGCCCTGGCAACCGAAAATGTTTTTGACAACACAGTATGTATATTTTCCCATTGCGAATAACATGGGAATTTAAGCACTTCTAAGGGCCCTATGAAAAATTTCAAAACAAAAAAATTATCAAAATTGACAAATGAAATTAATTTTATGATTTTTTGATGAATTTTGGTCAATTTGATCAAAATATGTTAAAATTGATCAGAATCGGTAAAAATTGAAAAAAGCGAAATATAAAGATAAAAGAGTTGTATTTGCCAACTAATCGCCAAATCGAAGATAATAAATGAATTTTATCAAAATTAATAAAATGGAATTTAGTTGTTTGAATTTGATCAAAATTAAAAATTTTAATTAGAATTATTATTATTATTATTTACAGGGGGGACCCTTAGAAGTGCTCAGATTCCCATGTTATAATATACATACTGTGTTTTCAAAAACATTTTCGGTTGCCATGGCAAAACTAATGCCCATTGCAACTTTTCCCTTGGTGAAATTTCATGTTACCATAAGGTCTACATACCCACCTAGTTTCAACAAAATCGGTAACTATCACCTCGGGTAGTCTCCTCGTTAGTTTGGAACGAAATATATCACGATCCATTTAGGAAGCAGCCTCGAACAGACTAGGATTTGAACGAAAAAAGTAAAAGAAGTGCCACGTGGAATCGCTTTCCTGTATAACTACCAAATTAATTACGCGAATGCATCTTCTAACTTTCTGGATCTCTAGTAAGTTTTACATTTACGGAAAACAAGGTGGTACAAGTCAAGTTCACGAGGATAAGGTAACGATAACCGTATTTCACCTGGAATTAAATAAAATCCTTAAATTCCCCATTGATTTCTATCTGATCTGGCTGTAGTGCCTACTCTCAATTTCTCAAATAGTTTCAACACCAGTTGATATAAAAACAGTCAGTGGGCTTATATCAAATCCATCTACTAAGAATATATCCAAAGTAAAAATTTCTCAATCAAACATCCCTTACAAAAACATTTTAAGGGATTGTTTGGAAAATTCTTGGGAATTGTAAGGTGTTGTTGGGAGTAAATCCTTAACGGACATTTTACCATTGATGCCTTAAGAAACTCTTTAACTATTATAAAGGATAATCTCTTAAGATTTTTCCCTACAGCGTTTCCTTAGAAATTCTTAAGGTATATTTTCTTACGAATATTTTCCGACGTTTTCCCTTGGAAATTCGTAAGGTATATTTTCCGACGTTTTCCCTTGGAAATTCGTAAGGTATATTTTCTTACGAATATTTCCCGACGTTTTCCCTTGGAAATTCGTAAGGTATATTTTCTTACGAATATTTCCCGACGTTTTCCCTTGGAAATTCGTAAGGTATATTTTCTTACGAATATTTCCCGACGTTTTCCCTTGAAAATTCGTAAGGTATATTTTCTTACGAATATTTCCCGACGTTTTCCCTTGGAAATTTGTAAGGTATATTTTCTTACGAATATTTTCCGACGTTTTCCCTTGGAAATTCGTAAGGTATATTTTCTTACGAATATTTCCCGACGTTTTCCCTTGGAAATTCGTAAGGTATATTTTCTTACGAATATTTCCCGACGTTTTTCCTTGGAAATTCGTAAGGTATATTTTCTTACGAATATTTCCCGACGTTTTCCCTTGAAACTTCGTAAGGTATATTTTCTTACGAATATTTCCCGACGTTTTCCCTTGGAAATTCGTAAGGTATATTTTCTTACGAATATTTCCCGACGTTTTCCCTTGGAAATTCGTAAGGTATATTTTCTTACGAATATTTCCCGACGTTTTCCCTTAGAAATTCGTAAGGTATATTTTCTTACGAATATTTCCCGACGTTTTCCCTTGGAAATTCGTAAGGTATATTTTCTTACGAATATTTCCCGACGTTTTACCTTGGAAATTCGTAAGGTATATTTTCTTACGAATATTTCCCGACGTTTTCCCTTGGAAATTCGTAAGGTATATTTTCTTACGAATATTTCCCGACGTTTTCCCTTGGAAATTCGTAAGGTATATTTCCTTACGAATATTTCCCGACGTTTTCCCTTGGAAATTCGTAAGGTATATTTTCTTACGAATATTTCCCGACGTTTTCCCTTGGAAATTCGTAAGGTATATTTTCTTACGAATATTTCCCGACGTTTTCCCTTGGAAATTCGTAAGGTATATTTTCTTACGAATATTTCCCGACGTTTTCCCTTGGAAATTCGTAAGGTATATTTTCTTACGAATATTTCCCGACGTTTTACCTTGGAAATTCGTAAGGTATATTTTCTTACGAATATTTCCCGACGTTTTCCCTTGGAAATTCGTAAGGTATATTTTCTTACGAATATTTCCCGACGTTTTCCCTTGGAAATTCGTAAGGTATATTTTCTTACGAATATTTCCCGACGTTTTACCTTGGAAATTCGTAAGGTATATTTTCTTACGAATATTTCCCGACGTTTTCCCTTGGAAATTCGTAAGATATATTTACTTACGAATATTTCCCGACGTTTTCCCTTGGAAATTCGTAAGGTATATTTTCTTACGAATATTTCCCGACGTTTTACCTTGGAAATTCGTAAGGTATATTTTCTTACGAATATTTCCCGACGTTTTCCCTTGGAAATTCGTAAGGTATATTTTCTTACGAATATTTCCCGACGTTTTACCTTGGAAATTCGTAAGGTATATTTTCTAACGAATATTTCCCGACGTTTTACCTTGGAAATTCGTAAGGTATATTTTCTTACGAATATTTCCCGACGTTTTACCTTGGAAATTCGTAAGGTATATTTTCTTACGAATATTTCCCGACGTTTTCCCTTGGAAATTCGTAAGGTATATTTTCTTACGAATATTTCCCGACGTTTTCCCTTGGAAATTCGTAAGGTATATTTTCTTACGAATATTTCCCGACGTTTTCCCTTGGAAATTCGTAAGGTATATTTTCTTACGAATATTTACCGACGTTTTCCCTTGGAAATTCGTAAGGTATATTTTCTTACGAATATTTACCGACGTTATCCCTTGGAAATTCGTAAGGTATATTTTCTTACGAATATTTCCCGACGTTTTCCCTTGGAAATTCGTAAGGTATATTTTCTTACGAATATTTCCCGACGTTTTCCCTTGGAAATTCGTAAGGTATATTTTCTTACGAATATTTCCCGACGTTTTCCCTTGGAAATTCGTAAGGTATATTTTCTTACGAATATTTCCCGACGTTATCCCTTGGAAATTCGTAAGGTATATTTTCTTACGAATATTTCCCGACGTTTTCCCTTGGAAATTCGTAAGGTATATTTTCTTACGAATATTTCCCGACGTTATCCCTTGGAAATTCGTAAGGTATATTTTCTTACGAATATTTCCCGACGTTTTCCCTTGGAAATTCGTAAGGTATATTTTCTTACGAATATTTCCCGACGTTATCCCTTGGAAATTCGTAAGGTATATTTTCTTACGAATATTTCCCGACGTTTTCCCTTGGAAATTCGTAAGGTATTTTTTCTTACGAATATTTCCCGACGTTATCCCTTGGAAATTCGTAAGGTATATTTTCTTACGAATAATTCCCGACGTTTTCCCTTGGAAATTCGTAAGGTATATTTTCTTACGAATATTTCCCGACGTTATCCCTTGGAAATTCGTAAGGTATATTTTCTTACGAATATTTCCCGACGTTTTCCCTTGGAAATTCGTAAGGTATATTTTCTTACGAATATTTCCCGACGTTTTCCCTTGGAAATTCGTAAGGTATATTTTCTTACGAATATTTCCCGACGTTTTCCCTTGGAAATTCGTTAGGTATATTTTCTTACGAATATTTCCCGACGTTATCCCTTGGAAATTCGTAAGGTATATTTTCTTACGAATATTTCCCGACGTTTTCCCTTGGAAATTCGTATGGTATATTTTCTTACGAATATTTCCCGACGTTATCCCTTGGAAATTCGTAAGGTATATTTTCTTACGAATATTTCCCGACGTTTTCCCTTGGAAATTCGTAAGGTATATTTTCTTACGAATATTTCCCGACGTTATCCCCTGGAAATTCGTAAGGTATATTTTCTTACGAATATTTCCCGACGTTTTCCCTTGGAAATTCGTAAGGTATATTTTCTTACGAATATTTCCCGACGTTATCCCTTGGAAATTCGTAAGGTATATTTTCTTACGAATATTTCCCGACGTTTTCCCTTGGAAATTCGTAAGGTATATTTTCTTACGAATATTTCCCGACGTTTTCCCTTGGAAATTCGTAAGGTATATTTTCTTACGAATATTTCCCGACGTTATCCCTTGGAAATTCGTAAGGTATATTTTCTTACGAATATTTCCCGACGTTTTCCCTTGGAAATTCGTAAGGTATATTTTCTTACGAATATTTCCCGACGTTATCCCTTGGAAATTCGTAAGGTATATTTTCTTACGAATATTTCCCGACGTTTTCCCTTGGAAATTCGTAAGGTATATTTTCTTACGAATATTTCCCGACGTTTTCCCTTGGAAATTCGTAAGGTATATTTTCTTACGAATATTTCCCGACGTTTTCCCTTGGAAATTCGTAAGGTATATTTTCTTACGAATATTTCCCGACGTTATCCCTTGGAAATTCGTAAGGTATATTTTCTTACGAATATTTCCCGACGTTTTCCCTTGGAAATTCGTAAGGTATATTTTCTTACGAATATTTCCCGACGTTATCCCTTGGAAATTCGTAAGGTATATTTTCTTACGAATATTTCCCGACGTTTTCCCTTGGAAATTCGTAAGGTATATTTTCTTACGAATATTTCCCGACGTTATCCCTTGGAAATTCGTAAGGTATATTTTCTTACGAATATTTCCCGACGTTTTCCCTTGGAAATTCGTAAGGTATATTTTCTTACGAATATTTCCCGACGTTATCCCTTGGAAATTCGTAAGGTATATTTTCTTACGAATATTTCCCGACGTTTTCCCTTGGAAATTCGTAAGGTATTTTTTCTTACGAATATTTCCCGACGTTATCCCTTGGGAATTCGTAAGGTATATTTTCTTACGAATATTTCCCGACGTTTTCCCTTGGAAATTCGTAAGGTATATTTTCTTACGAATATTTCCCGACGTTATCCCTTGGAAATTCGTAAGGTATATTTTCTTACGAATATTTCCCGACGTTTTCCCTTGGAAATTCGTAAGGTATATTTTCTTACGAATATTTCCCGACGTTTTCCCTTGTAAATTCGTAAGGTATATTTTCTTACGAATATTTCCCGACGTTTTCCCTTGGAAATTCGTAAGGTATATTTTCTTACGAATATTTCCCGACGTTTTCCCTTGGAAATTCGTAAGGTATATTTTCTTACGAATATTTTTCGACGTTATCCCTTGGAAATTCGTAAGGTATATTTTCTAACGAATATTTCCCGACGTTATCCCTTGGAAATTCGTAAGGTATATTTTCTTACGAATATTTCCCGACGTTTTCCCTTGGAAATTCGTAAGGTATATTTTCTTACGAATATTTCCCGACGTTTTCCCTTGGAAATTCGTAAGGTATATTTTCTTACGAATATTTCCCGACGTTATCCCTTGGAAATTCGTAAGGTATATTTTCTTACGAATATTTCCCGACGTTATCCCTTGGAAATTCGTAAGGTATATTTTCTTACGAATATTTCCCGACGTTATCCCTTGGAAATTCGTAAGGTATATTTTCTTACGAATATTTCCCGACGTTTTCCCTTGGAAATTCGTAAGGTATATTTTCTTACGAATATTTCCCGACGTTTTCCCTTGGAAATTCGTAAGGTGTATTTTCTTACGAATATTTCCCGACGTTATCCCTTGGAAATTCGTAAGGTATATTTTCTTACGAATATTTCCCGACGTTATCCCTTGGAAATTCGTAAGGTATATTTCTTTGGAAATATTCTTTGAGGTTTTCCTTCAGAAATCGCAACAGTATATTTTCCTACGAATGTTTTCTGTAGTTTTCCCTCAAAAAACCCAAACATATATTTCCTTCTCTCTTAAAAAGGTTGGGTCAAATGGTACCCAAAATGGGTAAAATTTTACCCAAAACTATGGTCACTATTGCACCTATCCAAGAAGTTGGGAACCTTAAAATACCTAAATTGGGCAAAAAGTATAACCCAAATGTTTGTCGATCTAAAATTACCCAAAATTTTGGGTAATACAATTTTAAACCAAAAAAAGGGTTATATTCAAAATAGCCCAAATTTTAAGCTTAAATTTTTAATTTAACTCAAATATCTTGGTTGTTTAAAATACCCAATTAAAAGGGTTGATTGAAAAAGTGGCCCAATTAAAAGAGCCAAATATATATTTTTGACCCAAAGAACTGGATTACTCCATCAGTCGTGAAGGTACTTATTCCACCATTCCCAATGTTGCTAACCATTACACACCCAGGGTGCCCTATTTGTGAGCGGTGCATTGAATTTTACAGCAATGTTATTCACCTTCTATAGCATGACGGTCGCTATACAGCAGACAGCTTTTAGGCCCAGGCCTCTATTTGAAGCTCTAACGTTAAGAAATATATTCAGAGTTAATATTTCATTCAATCATTCAAACCGCAGACCATTACCACAAATTGAGCCTAATCAACTCTGTGTAGGAACTCCGTCTTAACTCGGAAGAAGCTGCCGATATCATTAAACTAATATACATCCAGTGAGCAGTCCATTGAGATTTATAGTGAAGTTATTCACCTATTATTGCATGGCGGTCGCTATACAGCAGACCACGTGTATGCTCGGGTTTCCGATTGAAAATCTAACGTTAAGAACTATATCAAAAGTCAAAATTTCAGCCAGAGATTCCAACAGTAGACCGATTCATTTGTTCCCTATTCTCTGAAAGAAATTTTGACATTTAATATAATTTTTCACGTTGGATTTTCAAACAGAAGCCTTAGCATAATTGTTGTCTGCTGTATAGCGACCACCATGCAATAATAGGTGAATAACCTCACTATAAATTGCAATGGACTGCTCACATTTAGGGCACCCTGGATGTATATTATTTAACTCATATCGGCCGCTTCTTCTTCCTTCAGTGTTGATAAGCCCCAAATGGGGGAAACCGATTTTGTGTTAGAATCTCTGAAAAGGAAGTAGAAAAGGTAGAAAATGTACAAAGAATGAATGTAAGTGGAAAAACTAAGTAAGAGCTAATTAAAATAATATAAAAGGCTTTTGTTCAAGTTATCTCCAAAGGAAATACTCTTTGGCAATCTTAAGTAATCTTAAGAAGTTATTCTGTAAAATCTAAAGAAAAATTATTCTTAACATTCTAAAGAAAAATTATTCTTAACATTCTAAAGAAAAGTTATTCTTAACATTCTAAAGAAAATTTGACCCTAAATTCTAAAGAAACATTATCCTAAGAAATTCTTACGAATTTGTTCTTAAGATTTCCTTAATAATTTGTTCTTAAGAACTCCTTAAGGATTTGGTGCAAAGAAATCCTAAAGGAATTGTTCCAAAGAAATTCTTAAGAACGATCTTGGGAAAAAGGTGCCAAATTTACCAAGGATTCCCATGATTTTTCCTTAAGAATTTCTAAAAATATTTCAATTTTTTTTCTTAAGAATCTAAAGGAATATTTTTGTAAGGGTATTCCCTTTTATAAAAAATTGCAATTTCAGTTTCAATTGAATATTATTATTTTTCACAAAAGGAATGACGTAATTGGAGGGAGATGAAATTATAGGGAAAAAACTTCCTTATTTGAAGAAAATATTTGACTTCACGCTTCCGGAAAAGACGAGTAAAAAAATAAGAGTTCAAATATTTATAAATAAATATGTCCAGGTAATACGAGAAGCAAATAAATTAAACGAACATATTTTTCAGAGGAAAAACAATTAAAACTAGTATCCGGCTTGTTGTCCATCATGACCTCCAGATTGGACTCCGCCGTGGGAAGGGACAGCGTGTGGGCCGGAATAGGCGGCAGCGGCGGAGTTGTGTTGGACTGTTCCTGGTTCGTTGGTATGGATCTGGGCGCGGAACCCGTGTCCGTCAGCGACGTAGTGGACGGTTCTGGATCGGCCGTCGATGTCGTGGATCTGGTAGGAGCCCACGGCGTGTCCCGGTCCCCCAGACTCGTGGCGGCTGTTCTTGGCACCTTCGTGTCGGACGATGTCGTATCCGAAAGAGTACTGTCCGTGGGGGTCTTGTTTCCTGTAAGTGTCGCTGTGGCCACCTCCGATTCCGCAGTAGGCGACACCCAACAGGGCGGCGAGAATGGCAACCTTAATAAACCAAATATTTATATTTTTCCCTTTGGAACAAAATCTATTTGATGCATACCTTGGCGATCATATTTCTGGAGATAGTTGATACGAGTGTTCTTGCTATGAAGTTCGATGAGTGAATTCTAATATTTCGGACGCCAGCATTCGCTTTTATATCCGAAAAATGTGGTTGGAATAAAAATGTAGAATTGGTGGCGACTGGCATGGATGCGTGACCAAAAGCCGTAATTAGCCAGAATAGGGCTGGATGGGGTGTTGGCCGTCTCAGTGTCACCATTTTTGGCGCTCGGCCTAAATGCAATAAGGAATCAATCGGGGTTAAAGGGGAAACACAATTTTAGCACCTAAACACATATATTTCCTAAACATATTGTTCAAATCGTCTAAAACCTAAATGCGTAGATGATTTTTACATTAACACCAAGATTGTACACACTTAAATAGTGTCACTAAACGTTTATTTTGGAAACGGATGAGAAAATTAAACTTTTTTCTAAACATGCGGTTTCAATTGTGAACTTATACATGATGAGTAGGTAATGTAGTGCTTAGTCTTTAATAATCGTATAAGTTAAAAATTTTAATGTTTAGAGTTTTCGTCAAGGTAAATAAACCGCCATTTTTAGTTCCACAACTATATATATATATATATATATATATATATATATATATATATATATATAGAGGGAAACTATTGTTTTCGTCAGAAGTGTTGTTGTGGCTGTTGTTGTCGTCCCCATTTGCAACACTTTCCATATCTTTCTATACTTGATAGGGTTTCCTCTACCCGTAAAACCAATTTCGCTGGTTAAAAGTAGTTAGCGCACTCTTTTAATTTCGGATCCGTTTGAATTTTAAATTTCGATTCTTCTTTATTCTTTATTACTGCTATATCTCTACATTGTGTGAAAGTTTCAGCTCTGTCAGATAAATAGGGGGCGCAAATCCTCCCTTTTCCGATTGTGGGCGTTGATTTACGCACTCTAATTATTACCCAACTGAGTGACTAAAAAATTTAATTTCTTTTGTAAAATATGTATTTACATTATATCTAATGGTGTGCCAAGTTTAGGTGCCCTAGAAAAATTAGGGGCCCTTGGGCGCCGCATAAACCACATTACCGCTGACGTTCATTTTTGCCTTACGAAAGTTCCCAAAAAATCTCCCGGAGAATGGGTTATTAATAAGTTAGTTTCTATTGGATTTGAGATACGGGACCCAAACTTAGAATACAGATAAAGAAGTTAAAGTCTGACGCTATGCTTAACTCTTTTTTCTTCATATTTACTATTGGGTTTGAGATACAGGTAAAGGTGGTTACGTTTGGCACTAAGCTTAACCATATTAACATCCGCCAAGGCTTATAGATTCTATACGAATTTTCTTCGTAGTTTGGATTGGATTTGAGATACGGTGCGAAACTTTTAATACAATTAGGAAGCTGAAGTCTGACCCTATGCTTAACTCTTTTAACTCGCGCCTACGATTGACACTATGTTTAACTATATTAACATGTGCCAAGGCTTATACCTTATAGAGCCTACACTAATTTTCTTCGTAGTTTGGATTGGATTTGAGATACGGCGCTCATATTTTTAATACAAGCCTGGCGAGCGCACGTGGATTTCTAAAATGTTTCCCATCGATATCAGATGTGGAAATAAATTAAATCATAATAAATAAATTAGTAATAGTGAGTGAATTACCAAATTTTACATGAAAGAGCTCTTGATTTTAACATTTAGATAAAATGTCAATAATTATAAAGTGTATATCTGATTTTTTTTGTATAAGCCTTAATGTATAAGGTAAGCACTAAACCTTGGCAAGATATAATGATTACGATGTTAATAAATACAGTAAAAAGTAATCAAATGAAATTTTCTAACTTTGATAAAATAATATAATATTGGAAATTTAAGGCTTACTCTTAATCAAATATTAATGTCATTTAGAATCTAATTTTATGATGAATTAGTTATAATTTAATTTCCCAACAAATCATGGTTTAATTAACAAGGTGATTTTCAAACCAAAAAATGTATTTATTTTTCAATAAGTAAACAAATTGAAATGATTTCATACCAAGAATTTTTGTTGAATGACGTTTCTTCAAAATCGGCTTTTAAAATATCTTATAAATATTTAGAATTTGTGGAAAAATAATCATTAAACACACTAATCCAAAAGTATTAGTTAGATATTTTTATGGAAAACAATGCAAGCTAAACACGTTTAAACGCTATACATCAAATCTAGCAAGCTAAACACGTTTCAACGCTATACATTAAATCAAGCAAGCTAAACACGTTTAAACGCTATACATCCAATCCAGCAAGCTAAACACGTTTAAACACTATACATCCAATCCAGCAAGCTAAACACGTTTCAACGCTATACATTAAATCAAGCAAGCTAAACACGTTTAAACGCTATACATCCAATCCAGCAAGCTAAACACGTTTAAACGCTATACATCAAATCCAGCAAACTTAACGCGTTTAAACGCTATACATAAAATCCAGAAAGCTAAACACGTTTAAACGCTATACATCCAATGCAGCAAGATAACACGTTTAAACGCTATACATGTAATCCAGCAAGCTAAACACGTATATGTGTTTGAAACCTATACAGCTTCAAGCCTAAGCATGTTTAAAAACTAATTACGAAAACAATAATCATGTGTATGTTCTAAACACAAAAGTTATTAAACGTGTTTGAAACGTAAACATATTGATTGTAATCGTATCAAAAACCTAAACACTTTGTGTTTTGTTTTCTCTTATCCGAACCCTACTCTAACTACTTATTAGTTAGTTGATGGAAAACACTCGTTAAAATCATAACCAAGTTTATTAAGTGATCATGGAACTCATACTGCGTGTTGTACAATAAAATGTTTCAATATATACACAATCGTTATCGCGGGAACACTTTTTTATAGAGATAACTCATTGCCTATGATTAAGTGAAAAAACTCAATCTATTTTTTCTATTAACAATACATCTTCTCTTTTTTTAAAAACAAAGAAAGAGACCCTATTATGATACTGTCTTTAGAGTCCCAATCTGTCCGGTATTTTCCGATTCCGTTTTGGCCGTCCTGAGATCATCATCGTGACTTGTACGTGATTGTTCGCCTCTGGTTGCGTCGGTGTTTGCTGACTCGGTCCTCGTCTGATGTCGGTACCCTTGGAATGATTCTTTGGTTCCGGTGGTGCATCTCGTGGGCTGGGCGATGGGTTATTACGTTCGTCTTGCCCGGCGTTACTCCTGTCGCTATCTGGACCGTTCCTCGCTGTGTCTGCCAATGTTGTCAGTGATAC